>NC_080841.1:20786724-21125890 GCF_030435755.1 Ochotona princeps
TCACTCCCCAAGTGGCCGCAATGGCTGGAGCTACGCCAATCTGAAGGTAGGAGCCAGGGGCTTCTTTTCTGTCTCCCACGCAGGTACAGGGACCCAAGGCTTTGGGCTGTTCTTAACTGCTTTCCCAGGCCACAAGCAGGGAGCTGGATGGGAAGTGGAGCGGCCAGGATTAGAACCGGCACCCATATGGGATCGCGAGGCGTTCAAGGCGAGGACTTCAACCACTAGGCTACTGTGCCAGGCTCTGCCAATTTTTGCTTTAAAATATTGTCCTTTCTATTTAAAATTGGTAGAATTAATTCTTTAGATGTGATTGCACATATGTTCATTTATAACAAATGTAAAATATATATATACATATATATATGTATATATATATTTGAAAGGTAGAGTAGGAGAGACAATGGTGAGAGATCTTCCATCTACTTGTTCACCCTCCAAATAGTTGCAGTAGCCAGGACTGGGCCAGCCCAAAGCCAGGATCCTGGAGCTCCATCCTGGTTTCCCATGTGGGAGGCAGGGTCCCAGTTTTCTACCTTCCCAGACATTTTAGTGGAAAGCTAGATCAGAAGCAGAGTAGCCCAGACTCTAACCAGCACTTCTGTATTGGATGCTAGCATTGTAAGTGGTGGCTTAACTTGTTATGCCGCAATAGTGACACCTTCATTTTTATTTTTTTTATTTTTTGCCGTTTTTTATTGTATTTTTTGCAACCTACATAGTTAATTAGGGTAAAAAGGTTCAAGGGCTACAGGAAAAATATCTGAAGTAAAGGGGGATTTTAAGGGAGAAGCCCCACCCAGTCTTCCACCCACCCCAGGTCCCTGATGTGGGGCATGCTCCAAGGTTCTTGCTCAAGTAGTTTTGATAGTTCAACAGTTATGAATTGCTGCCAGTCTCACCACAATCTCGTTGAAGAATCCACTGATTGACATAGTCCATCATAGAGTCTCCATTTGCCCAGTTTTTCACTGCTGACATATAGCTGAGGTGGTTGACTGACTTGTTCTGTCCTGTCTTTTCATGGTTATGGTTCTGAATCCGGCAGTTCGATTGGGGGGGGGGGGGGCGTCCCCAAAGAAACTTTGTCTGAGATGTTCCCAGACCAGATTCTTGTATGTACTAGCAAGTACAGGACCTGGCACAGTCCATCGCCCCGATCAGCTGGTGGTTGCAATTGCTGGATTGGACCCGTCTCCAGCCCTGTCCTCCACTCAAACCAATGGGTGTTGCAGTCCAGTCTGCTTCTGCCCAGCACACACTCAGCCCTCACGTAAACCAGTGTGAGCTGCAGCCTAGTCGGAGTGACCCACAGTAACCCCCACCAGGCCCACCCCCTACCCTGGTTTGCCAGTATGTGTAGCAGACTAGTCCAGTCTGTTGTCCCACATCCCATTCGGCTCTTGTACATGTCAGTGGGTATTAAAGCTTAGTTCCATCTAACCAGCTCAACTATCCAGCCCTCACTGAGGTTGTTGGGTGTCTCTCTAGCCACCCAGCCCCTCTCCTAGTTTTTGTGCCCTCCCGTGGAAGTGGTAACTCAAGAGGGAGGAGCCCGCCATTTCCCTCCCAGACCTCTCCCACTCCCGGATTATGCACTCTCCAGGTGGTTCTGTGGTTTGACTTCACAGAATTAGCCCCCAGTGCCAGCTTCTGCAAACTGATATATGGCTAAACCCAAACAACCCTCACCCACTCTAATTGTAGTTTGCACCAGTAGCAAAAAGCCCAGCCTGGCTTTTCCCTGATCTGGTCCACATGAGGCCCAGAGGTGACACCTTCATTTTTATTTTAAAGGACTAGCATCAAAGTATATAAAATAGCATTAAATCTCACTGTTAAAGTTACGTCTCTCTAAATGCAAGTTTATCCCCTAAATGATACTCAGTACCTGCAGTTGCACTGGTTACTATAGAGGGGCAAGTTACAAAATTTGGAGACTCCATTTCTTAAGACTTTTCTTAAGACTTGATTCATATTCAAGTTATTGAAGTTCTATATATTTATTGTGATAACTGTGTATGTTGTGACAATAAGGAACTCTTCAAAAAATATGTTGGAATGCAGCTGGCATGCTAACATCACAAGCTAATCCTCTGCCTGTGGCACTGGCATCCCGCATCAGCACCGGTTTGTGTCCTGGCTGCTGCACTAACAATTTAGCCTCCTGCTAATGGCCTGGGAAAGCAGCAAGGAATGGCCTAAATCCTTGGGCCCTTGTGCCCTCATGGGAGACCCAAAAGAAGACTCTGACTCCCCACTTCAAACCAGCCTAGCTCTAGTAGTCGCAGCCATTTAGGGAGTGAGCCAATGGACAGAGGATCTGTCTCATTTTATCTCTGTATTTGTCTTTCAAATACAAAATAAGTTGCAGTGAAGGTATTATTACTTCTTGAGAATGCTTAACCTGTAACGAACTTATAACATAGATTAAATTGTAAATGTTTCTCTTCTCAGGAGTGACTGAGCATTTTTGCTTCTTGTTATGACTGGTAGTGTTCTACAAATATTGATGTACTGAATTTTTGTTGTTTTTGATAAGTCAGACATACACAGAGGAGGAGAGACAGAGAGGAAGATCTTCCATCCGTTTATTCACTCCCCAAGTTGTCACATCGGCTGGAGCTGTGCCATTCTGAAGCCAGGAGCCCAGATCCTCTTCCAGGTCTCCCACATGGGTGCAGGGTCCCAAGGCTCTGTGCCATCCTCAACTACTCTCCCAGGCCACAAGCAGGGAACTAGATGAAAAGTGGGGCCACTGGGATTAGAACTGGCACCATATGAGATCCCAGCCCATGCAACGCGAAGAGTTTAGCTGCTAGGCTACAGTGTCAATCCCTTGGATATTTTCTTGGTAGCCTATTTCCCTATACCCATTGACAAACTTCACCATAAGACATGGTTAGAAGTCTTGATAGTAGCCTGCTAGCATGCTTCAGAAATTAGTCACTGTACTCAGCTGAATGGTTTTCCTTTCTGCAACAAATACAGCATGTATGAACATGTGCTGAGGCCCTGGTTTAAGCCAGTAGTTAAATGAGGTATGCTTCGTGAGCAGTTCTCTTTAAATTGTGTTTATCTGGGTTAGCGTCATAGATTTAAGATTATAATCTAATTTGTGTTTAACTTTCTTAAGTGTGATGGATCATAAGTCCATTAAAAACAAAGAGGGCTATTTCTCTTCAAAGGCACTTGGCATGTTGTTCTGGCATAAACATAACATTGAGAAGTCCCTCGCTGATCTCCCTAATTTCACTCCCTTCCCGGATGAGTGGACAGTGGAAGATAAAGTCCTGTTTGAACAAGCGTTTAGTTTCCACGGGAAGAGCTTTCACAGGATCCAGCAAATGGTATGGTCATTTTGGTCTATAATTCATACATGAAAGACATGTTAGGTTGTTATCAAATATACCCTATCAATTAAATATAAAAGTATTTCAATTTGGTTTTAATCTTTAGAAATATTTTAGAATTGGTATATTTGTATGTAGTCACCGCTGTCTGAGAGTTATGTGCTGTTTTATTGCAATAACAAACTAGTTTGTGTTTGAGTTATTAGTATTTAGGGGAAAAACGTACTTACAACTTTAAATGTTTTATTTTTCTGAAATTAAAATCTTATTTTCTGTCTCATACTTTTTTGGATATAAAAACCAGTTTTTAACATTTCTGATTTGTTTCAGTATTGGCAGATATGCTGATTTTTTGTTTTAAAAGAAAAAAACTGCTATGTCTAGTTTTTAGTCTTTTAGTATTATGTCAAAATGACAGAAATCTAGAAAGTTTCTTCATATAAACCACTTTAAATATAGTGGAAAGAAATTAGGTGATGTTTGCAAATATGTCTATATGAATTAAAAGGACTATTTTTGATGGGCAGTTTGCATCCTTGTTTAGTGGCATGATGGATCAGTGCATGATCATGGGTTGTTTTAATATTTAGAAGACTATCCGGTGGATAACATTTGTTTGCATTATTTGCCATCTTAAAACTTAGTGTTTAAGTGTGAATGGCTCCTCCTAAAAACATGTTGCAAAATGAAAAATGCCAAAAACATGTGGCTCCTTTCTTATGAAGTGTCTAGAATAGACACATCCAGAGACAGAGTTAGGTTAGTGGCTGCCAGGAACCAGGGGAAAGGAGAAGTGGAGAGTGACTGCCAGTAGGTGTAGGATTTCTTTCTGAGGTTGAACATGTTCTGGAATTAGACAGGAGTGGCAGCTGTACCACTTTGTTACCCTAGTGAATGCACTGAAAATCAATAACTTGTATATTTAACGGGTGAATTTTTTAATGATTTGCATTGTATCTCAAAAGCATCCAATTTACAGAGCAAAATAAAATAAAAGAACTGAGTAGCTCTTTAAAGAAAACATTGAATGAGTGCATTCTCGTAGTTAGTGATAGCCCCTCCTCACCACAGAACAAATAGAAATATTCGTTCAAAATGACGTTAGTATGGTAGGCTGCTGTAACTCTGCCAGCACTTTTCAGCCCTGTAATTTATAAAGGTATGTATGAAATTTTGTTCATTCCTTTGTCACTGATTAATGTCAAAATATGTGGAGTTAATTGGAGTTTACAGTTGCTAACATTAACATGATTTTTTAAAGCTTCCAGATAAGACAATTGCAAGTCTTGTAAAGTATTACTATTCCTGGAAAAAAACGCGCTCCCGGACAAGTCTGATGGATCGCCAGGCTCGTAAACTAGCCAATAGACACAACCAGGGAGACAGGTAGGTTGGATGCCTCTGTTATAGTTACACTTTCAGGGGTGTTGTATTGAACAGCTTACATTTCCTAAGGCAGAATGATTTATAATATGTCACAGCACATTGTAAATTCCTTCCATTCATGTTTCTGCTCTGATAGGGAGAGCCAAGTGGCCAGAAGTAAGACCCCTCTTCAACCCTTTTAACTAGTCATAAATGGATTCTTTTCATATCCCACACACACTAAGATTATAGTCTATGGAATACGATTTTTCTTTAATTACCCGATTAACTGAAGTCCTCGTTACTGTGGTTGTATCTTTCTGGTTGTTTGTCATTTAGTTTTATGATTTTGTCTGTTTTTATCGTCCAGTTGAATTATTGAAATTAGAAGTTTTTGTGTTCCTTTTCCTAAATGATGTTTCTTTCTAAAACCCTTTTCCCACTGAGTATCTAAAATGCTTTTATGTGCCAGGAACGGCAAATATTTCTATATACAGTAGAAACCCAAATTACAAACTCCTCTTCCCAGCAACTGTAGTTCTGTTGAAGACTATTCAGTAAAATTATTAGAAGAGAGGTTACAGTTTGTGAGAGCAGTTGAGTGAATTGAAAAGAAGGGAATTGACATTACTAATCTTTGTCTTTTTGCAGTGATGATGATGTAGAGGAAGCACACCCAATGGATGGGAATGACAGTGATTATGATCCCAAGAAAGAAGCCAAAAAGGAGGTAAGGATAAGAAGTACTTGTAATGTTTTGACAAAACGGAGAATTAACAAATGATGCTTGATTTTAAAAAAGTTTTTTTTTTAATCTCCGGTGTTTTGATTTGGTTTTGTTTCTTCACTGTTTGACAGGCAGAGTTATAGAGAGAGGTAGAAATGGTGAGTGGGTTGTGGGGGAGAGAGAGAACATATGAGATCTTCCTGTTAATTATCTACAGATAGCTGCAATGGCCAGGGCTGGGCCAGGCCAAAACCTGGAGTCAGAAATGCCATCTGGTCCTCCCTTCTGGGTAATAAGTATCCAATAACTTGGACTGTCTTTCACTGATTTCCCGGGAACTTCAGCAGAGAGCTGATTTGAAACTGGAGCAGCTTGGAACTGGTGCTCCTGTGGGATGCGAGCGTCACAGATGACACCCAGTGTGCCACAGTGCCAACCCTGAAAAACTTCTTTATGTAATGATTTAGGATGCAGTAAATATCAGTGCTAATTAGATGCTTTTGAAAATGTAATACCTGGAACCTCTGTTTGCAGTGGTTAAGTAAGTTTCTACTTAACTACTCTACTCAGAAGTTTTAAGTCCTGCTGTGACCCCTGGTAGTTAATCCATTGAAATGAAGTAAAGCCATTCCTTAATGATACAGTTTTAGGTGTGAAATGAAGCTTTCTGGTTTTGTTACCCAGTTTTTCATGAAAATGTTTTATTTCTTATATGTTGTACCACGTTTCGAAAGTAATAACAGGAGGGCTCGGCAGCGTGGCCTAGTGGCTAAGGTCCTCGCCTTGATCCCATATGGCCGCTGGTTCTAATCCCAGCAGCTCCACTTCCTCTCTATCTCTCCTCCTCTCAGTATATCTGACTTTGTAATAAAAATAAAATAAATCTTTAAAAAAAAAAAAGAAAGAAAGTAATAACAGGTGTCTGAACAGCAGTGAAAATTGAACACTGCTGCAAAGAATAAGATGGAAGAATCTCCAAGAGGAAGGCATTCATATTCCTCAGTGTGATGAAAATAATGACTTAAAGTCATTAGAAGTTTGAATTGCTATATATGCTTTTATCTCATAAGGCAAGGAATTAGCATAATTGTAGCAAGCAGAATGGTATTGGCTAGAGGCCTCTGAGGTATAGGTGGCTGGGGAATAATGAAAATAACATTGAAATTGGAGGCAACAGATGTGAGTTTATCCAAAGTATGAATTTACTGTGTGTGTGACCTCATTCAGTTTCATGATACTTTCCTCTTCGGAAGCTCAGTGTCATGGCCTGTTCTGGTCTGTGTCACCACCTTAAACTCTTCCATAAATCATGTTTTAAAGATCTAACTCTGCATCAACTTTATATTCAATGTATTTCTTTCTACTGCTAAAGTTCCTGAAATTCCTTGAATCTTCCTCCCTGCCTCCCACCCCAACTTGTCTTACCTTTGCTTCCAGAAGCCATGGACCCAGTGACAAATTACTTGAGTTGATTTTTTTACCCGTTCCCCTGTCCTTCTACTAAAACTTTCAGAGCTCTATAAATGTTGGCCAGTCGTTGTTCTTGGTCAGAGAGGCACAGCAGGGAGAACATGGTATAATTATGTAAGTCATGGCTGCTGTCATTTCCAGTCTCAGCTAGTTCTTGGTGTTTTTCAGTTTTTAACCTCTAAGTCTCAGGGTTCTCATCAAAAAAATGAAAATTCTATGATTTTTTTTTTTTGAGAATCAAAGAGGAAATTTATGTAAAAGAACTTAACTATTGTACCAGTTAAGTCTTAAATGTAGTTGCTGTTTTGTTTTCTGGGAGACTATTTTGAACATTACTTCTTTTCTACACATCACCTGACAGTACCTCACCTAGAATTCTTGGCAGATGACCTCATCTACTTCACAGAAAAAATTATCAGGCAGCAGCTCCCTGAAATTCCAGCTCTTCCACCCACCTCCCTGCCCTTTTCTTCTTAGTGTGTGTGTACTTAGAACTTTGTATCACAGTTGCTGCATTTTTTGCTCACTAAGCTGTGAGCTCTTTGAAGTCAGGGACTGAATGATGTATTTTGTGTCTTCCAGCACTTTGCACAGTAGCTAGTATATGGCAGATACTTGTTTGTCACGCCTCTATCCCATTGCAAGCGAAGTTCCTGCTCTGGTTCTGTGCATGGCACTGCATGTTTGATCCTGTCCATCCCTTCACATCTGTTTTGGAACTTTATCCACCATTATCCCTTCTCCCATATTTTCAGTCTGTCCATTGCAATCCCAAAGTGTGTAAGCCTTTTGTATTTGAAAACAAAATCATGTCTTAATCAGCCTAGAAAAAAAGAAAACTGTATTACTTGGTGTGAATCATTCTTGAGTCTGTGTCAGTTGGGCTTCTGTCCTCCAACTTCAGTGAAGCTGCCGGGAGAGGTTACCAGTCCCCTCACTGCCACATCCAGAGGTCACTTTTTGACTGGATTCTACTCTCAAGCCATTGTCATTCTCCATTCTTAGTGAAAAGCTGCCTTTGATTTTCTGTTTTTAGCCATTGTGTATCCGTTTTCTCTGTTAGTATATTCCTTTTTATTACTGTTTTTAATTCTGTCAAATAATGTCCCCCTTTTTTTTTAATGTCCCCCTTTTGACTGCCTTACTTTTAGGTTCTCGTCTCTTTGAATTACCAGTGTTTTCTGCCCTCTCTCCATGCCTCCAGACTTCTTAATGCTCCCTTTCGCAGGGTGTTGATTACCTTGTTGCTAAAACAATCTTTTAAAAAAATTATTTACTTGAAAGATAACAGAGAGGGAGATCTTCCATATGCTTGTTCACTTACCAAACATCCATTCTGGTTACCACCCGGAGGAATCTGTGTAATTTGGCCAAGTAAATGACACCCATGTAATTGGGCCATCAGATGCTGCCTTGCAGGTGTATTAACAGAAAGGTGGATTGGAAGCAAAGGAAGTGCTGTTTATTTTATTTGAGTTACAGAGAGAGTGGGAGAGTCTGTTGGTTCACTCTCTAGATGGCTTCTGTGGCAGGAACTGGGCCAGCCCAAAGCCAGGGGTTTCATCCCAGTCTCCCACAAGGGTGGTAGGATCCCGAACACTTGGGCTATCTTCTGCTTTTCCCAGAGCATTGGCAGGGAGCTGGAAGGGAGGAGTGGCTAGAATTTGAACGAGTGCCGATATGGGATGCTGGGATGGCAGGCAGGAGCTTTAACCGGCTGCTCCATTTGTTTATGGGGTGTTATGGTATCCCTTTTAAGCACTTGTTTGTGTTTTTTTAACCTACTTTTCATTGCATGTTTGTCTTTTTTTCTTAAAGTGTATAAAATTTTATGTTTAAGATTTCTATTATTATTATTATTAAAGATTTAATTGTTTTACTTCAAAGTCAGAGATACAGAGAGAGGAGGAGAAATCTTTTATCTGCTGGTTTACTTCCCAATTAAGCACAATGGCCAGAGCTGGGCCTGTCTGAAGCCAGGAGACAAGAGCTTCTTCCAGTCTCCCACCTGAGTGCCGGAGAGCCCAAGGACTTGGGCCTTCTTCAGTTGCTTTCACGGGCCATTAGCAGGGAGTTGGTTCCAAAACTGAATGCCAGGACTCAAATCTGCACCCATATGGGATGCTGGCACTGCAGTTGGAGGATTAGCCTGAAGAGCCGCTGTGCTGGCCTTTATATTTAAGTTCTTTTTGAAATTATTATTATAGGGGTTTATCCCTCTTCTTTCTCTCTCTCCATTTTCTCCTTCTGCTATTTGTCTCCATGTTTTCACAGTAGTATAGGACCTTAGTGCAAATTACTTATTACAATGTAAAGAAAACTTTATCTTGACTTTCTGATATTTAAATGTGTTATGACATAATAAGTATAGGAAAAAGTAGAAAACCTGCTAGCATATTGTAAAGATATATTTATAAGTTTCATTGGGAATACTACTTTCATTTGGGAGTAGAGGTGCATACTGTATAGTATCTTTACTTCCTGATGTGCTAATTTCCCTTATGCAGTTAATGTATGTGTATATGTATAAATATATATAGTGCTTTGTGTATTAGCTATCTTAAAGCATGATATTTGTTCTTTTAAGATTTGATTCTTTTTTATGGCTGAGTAGTATTCCATAGAGTAAATGTAGTTGAGTTTCTTTATCCATTCCTTTGTTGATGGGCGTCTGGGTTGTTCTCATGTCATAGCTATTGTAAATTGTGCTGCTGTAAACACAGGTTTGCAGATTGCTCTCATGAATGCAGATTTAGTTTTATTTGATTATATCCCCAAAAGGCAAATGTCTGGATCATGTGACAGATCAGTTGTCAGCTGTCTGAGCACTCTGAATTCCACAGTGGTTGTACTATTTTACATTTCCACCAACACTGGATTAGGGTGCCTTTCCCCTACATCCTCACCAGCTATTGTTCCTGAAGATTTGTGTTTAAGGTCTTAATCTAACAATAAGTTTTGTTCATATTGTAAGATGAAACCCATTGTTTATTATTCTTGTGGAAGTGGTTGCCTCTTTGTTACCTGGTCCCTGAGTGTCTACGTTATCATACGTGAGGCTTCCATGCATGTGTAGCTCTCAGCTCTGCTACTCTTGATGTTTAGATATCCTTCACCCATCCTTTATTGCCTGAGTCACTCTGATTTTATAGTGGGATGTGAGAGCTGCAAGGACACATTCCACAGTTTGGTGGTTTTTCAGCTTGTCTGGATCCTAGGATGGTCCTGTTCCACACTCCTGGCAATCTGTGTGTAACCTGAGGCAAGGTGAAACCTTTAAAGAGAGTGATTTTTGTGTTTCAGCACTAGGTAGGATGTTACTGAGTTTCTGGCTCAGTTGCAGTGCTAGTGGTTGATGCTAGCATCAGTGAGTCATTCCACACGGCCAGCCTCATGGGCTCTGAGGAATCTACCTTCTTACCATGCCGGCTGATTTCCTCTCAAGGAATCAGTCATCCAGGGAATCAGGATCTAAATGGAGCCACCCAGCTGCTTCTGGCCCAATGTTGTGAATTACTCAGTGTCACTTCTTCTGTATGTTGTTAGTTTCATCACTGAAATTGCTCCAAAATCTAGATAAGGGGAAGTGGACTCTTACTTTTCATGGCAAAAATAATAGGCTGCCATGTTTTAACCTCCAAGCCTGGAATATGAAAATTTTGTAAATGCTCTAACACACATGCTTGAGCAGGATAAGATGCTGTTGGTCACATGGTTTTATATGTGTTAAGTTAAACCTGTCAGTCTTGTGGTTGAAATCTGTATTTTTACAACTTAGTTGCTTGCTTGTTTAGCTTGGTTTTTATGGCATTTAAATCAGATCAGTTATTCAGACCAATTAATTATTGAGGAGTAACACTTTTAGGCATACAAGACTGGAATTCATATATCTTGCCAACAAATTGAGTGACCTTCTCATCTCTTGTAATGACTTTTGCCTTAAAGATTCTTTTGTCTTATATGCTGTAGTTCCACCATCTTTCTTCTGTTGAGTATTCGTATTTTTATGATTTTGCTTTTAACATTTCTTCATCCTCACATTTTAAATATGTGTCATATAAGGATATAGCTGGGATTTACCTTGAAGAGTTTTAACCTATTTATATGGGCCATCATCACTGATCTGTTTGGTTTTTTGGTTTTTGTTATTTCTACCTTTTATTTGATGTGGTTTTTCTAATTTTCCTCTCCTTCAGTGGCTGACTGGTTAGAATTAAGAATGTATCTTTTATACAGTTTCTTCCCTCTCTACTTGTTTGAGTTCTTTATGTATTTCTGGTTTTGGTATATACCTTGGAGGTTTTATATATTTTATAATTAATCATATTCTGCATTTATTTATATTTGCTCACATATTAACTTACTTTGCTTACCCATCTTTCTTGATTCTTAGACCTTTCTTTGAAAATAATTCCTCTTCTTCCTGTAATATATCCTGTAGATCCAGAATTGGCAAACTTTTATTCTGCCAATGACCATTTGAGTATTTATATTAGCAATTTACAGGCCATACAAAGTCATCAGCTTACACACTAGCCTGTTGTAGATTTGTTGACTTTTGAGCCCACTTGTGCATGCCCTGACAGGGTTAGACCAAATGATGCCGCCAGCCTCTTGTGGTGTGCAGACTGGATGTCCTTAACCCCTGCTGGAAGTTCATTTCAACAACTGTCATTCACTTTTCTGAGGCCTAGGTGTTAAGTGTGTTTTTCTAGAGAGCAGTTTGGATTTGTTTCTGCTAAGTCTATAACTACTGTTAACTTCAAATATTTTGAATTTTTGGGTTGGGGTTTTTTACGTTAGATCATAAAGATTTTGGGTTCAAACCTGTTGATGTAGGTCTATAGTTAGAGATTCTCAGGAAAGACTTTTTTCTTCCCTCTCCGCCAACCAAGGGTAAAACATGTGTGACTCAGTTTAGCAGTTCTCTCCCTTTGCAGAGCAGGGGTGTTGTTTGTGCTTCATGCAGTGATGGAGTTCCCACCTGACCGTGGCTTTTTCCCCTGCGCCCTGTACCTGTTGTCCATTGAAGCCTTGGCTTTAGGTTGATGCCAGCTGCTGCATACTTATATCCAAATTATGCTTTCTCATTGTTTCTGGCCTCTGAGGAATCTCCCTATCAATTTAGTAATGAATTTTAAAGGATTCTTTAAAAAATATTTGATCCAACAATTTTAGAAGTGATATACTGGCCGAAATTTCTGTGAACCTCAAACCTACTGTTTGTTGCTTGAAACTGTGTTTTAAGCAGAGTAAATTATGCTTCATTTTACAGTTGTTTTCAGGAGTTTTATTCAGAGTCCCATTTTCAAAAAAATCAGATGGCTAAATATATTCAACCTAGTAGACATAATTTCTAATGGATGCATATCTCAGAGGGATAAAACATTGCATTTTAAATCACATTTTAGAAATATTGTGAATTTTATACATATATAACATATACATATGTATATGTAACATATGCTTTTATTTGAAAGGCAGTTACAGAAAGGAGAGACAGAAAGAGAGATCCTCCATCCACTGGTATACTCCCCATATGATCACAACAGCTGGAGCTGAGCCTATCCAAAGCTAGGACCGTGTGGGAGACCCACGTGGGTGCAGGGGCCCAAGGACTGAAGTCATCCTCTGCTGTTGTATATTGCACATTTTAATGATACACTATTTAAGATTTCCTGGTCACTTTTTTGGAACTTGCCTGGGGTAGACTTTATGGTATAGTGGGTTAATCTGCTGCTTTCCTGTTTCCTGTATGGAAATGTCTGGGTTTGAGACTCACCTCCACTTCTGATCCAACTTTGTGCTAGTGCACACCCTGTGAAGCAACAGATGATGGCTGGAGACCTTGAGCCTCTATCACCCACGTGGGAGACCTGGCTGATATTCTTGGCTTCTGGTTTCAGCTCGGCCCGGTGTTGACTGTTCCTGGACATTTGTGGAATGAATCAGCAGATGGAAGATCTCTCTCTTCTCTATTGGCCCACTTTTCAAACCATACTCTGGCATTATTCAACAGCTGAACTTATTACATGCACACACCACTGTATAAAGTGTGATCTAAGCTTTCCTTTAACATTTTTTTTTTTAATCTGTCTTTTTTTCTTTAACCTCTTAATGGACATTTTACTTTATTTATAGATCAGGAGTTTAGGAATGTCAGAGATAAACTAATTATCTGCCCTTTTTAAACACTGGCATCACAGTTCCCATTCTTTCAATAGTGAAAATGGGGGTGGGTGTTATAGTGTAGTAGGTTAAGCCACTACTTGTGAACTTTGGTGTGCCTGAGTGTTAAGTCCTTGTGCTCTGAATACAGCTTCTGACTAGTGTATCCTGGGAGGCAGGTGATAGGGGCCATGCAAGCCTTGTGGGAGATTTGTGTTAAGTTCCAGACTTCGGCCTGGTCCAGCTCCAGCTGTGGGCGTTTGGGGAGTAAACCAGTAGATAGAAGATCCGTCTCTTCCTTCCCTTCTCTGTCTCCCTCTCTCTCTGCCCTTCCAAATAGATGAAAATAAAGAATGTATTTTTTAAAGATAGAGTGTTATCTTATTTATCAGCTGTCTAATCTGCCACATACCATAATTTCTAATGTGCCTGTTTTATTTTTTACTTTTTGAAGAAAACTTTGTATTTGATAATAGTTCCCCACCCTCACTTTATTGCCAAAGGAAAACATATCCCATCTTGAAATAAGTAGGAATAGTTGACTTACTTTTTAATTTATTCATTATCCTCTGAGCCTGAAAGCTTGGGTACGTGGATTAATCAGGGACACATCATATAGTGTACTTTTCCCCTGAACTGAAGAGTTCTCTCTCTCTCTGTATTTGTGTGTTTGTACTTGTACAGGATGCTAATCTGCTTATAATAAACTGTTTCAGCTTATCCGTGTGTACCAACACAGTGGCCTGTTGTTTTACCTGTATTCTCTCAGGGTAATGCTGAACAGCCTGTACAAAGCAGCAAGATCGGACTGGGAAGGAGAGAGTATCAAAGTTTACAACATCGCCACCATTCTCAGCGTTCCAAGTGCCGTCCGCCCAAGGGCATGTATCTAACCCAGGAAGATGTGGTAGCCGTGTCCTGTAGTCCCAATGCAGCCAACACCATCCTGAGGCAACTGGACATGGAGTTGATTTCTCTGAAACGTCAGGTATTCTATAACAACAATGTTTGTAATAGTTCTGCTCATTTTGCTTTTCCACTCTTTACCTATGTTTACCCTAGTTCTTGTGGAATTTCTCAGCCACCTTTTATTGTTTTATTTTTTAATGTTTATCTTGATTGTCATATATGGGATGCCTATTGTAAATTTGAATTTCAACGTAGCTGCCTGTTAGCAATCTAGGGTAAATTGTGTAGACTCTATAGACTTAAATTTTCTTCTTTCTTTTTTTTCCTCTTTCTTTCTTAGACTTACTTGTTTGCAAGTCAGAGTTACAGAGAAAGAGGAAAAGACAGATTTTTCAGTCTGCTAGTTCAGGGCTGGCATAGGTGGAAGCTGTGGAAGCCAGGAACCAGGAGCTGCTTCACAATCTCCCACATGGGTGCAGGGGCCCAAGCACTTGAGCCATCCTCTGTGCTTTCCCACATGCATTAGCCGGGAGTTGGATCAAAACTGGAGCAACTCACAGCTAATGCATGTGCACCTAATTGTGGGATGTCAGCTCTGAAAGCAACAATTTAGCCCAGTATACCACAAACCCAGCCACTGGGCTTCAATTTTCTATCTATATAATGAAGAAAATAATTTTAAAAGAGCTTTTTTAGTGGGTTGTTGGGAATTATTCACAATGATGTAGGTTGATTTCTTAGTGTTTGTCAAATTTTGAATACATAGTGATTATGGACTGCTGTCTTCAGCAACATCATCATCAGTAATAATGGCAATGATATTTTAAAAGTATTGTCACCAGAATCAATTAGTGGTTCAGTCAGGACCTAGAGCCAGTGAACCTGTAGGTTCTAAACTTGGGTATCTCATCTCCTTGTATACCGATTGGGCAACAGTTTCACTTTTCATCCCATTTCTTCATCTGAAAATGAGGATAATAATATAGTTGTTGGGAGGAATTAAACAAGATAACATGTAAGTGCTTTAAACAGTGCCTGATGTGGTAACCATGTGAGGATGAATATTGGGTCTTTGGTCTGTTTTTCTTAGTCTTTTTATTTCTCTCTCTCTCTTTGGTTTGGTTAATTTTAGTTTTCATTATTGTTTTTTCTTATTTTTCAAATAAGACAAGCTTCTAACACTGTATTTTCATGATCAATCAGTCCTTCAGTCCTATACTATAATGTAGCAACTTCTGGGTCATTTTTCAAACTGTGTCATTTCTCCAAATCCCCTATTTATACTTCCAGCTACCAACTGGATCTTCCCCAGAAGATCTTTGTCCTCTGTTCCTTGTGTACTGAAACATCAAAATCAGCTCTCCTATACTCTTCCTGATTATCCCTCCTACAATGATGTGTAAACTTAAATGATAGCTGAGTTAAATTAGTTTAGTAGCTGAAATTTCCTAACACCTTTGTTTAGGTCTTAATCACCTTTTGTCTGACAGAAATTATCTTGTTGATGCTTTTTGTCTATTTCTGTTTAGCCCCATGTCGTATGCAGTTGCCATGCTATTTTTTAAAATGCTGGTCTGGTCAAGGTCATGCATTTTAAAGCTCTTTGTTAGTTTTTACTTGCCTTCAGCAGAGTACAGTAGAGGTAGATAAGGATTTATATGAAGATCATGTTGTGATATTTGACATTCTGGGAACTGACATTGTGGCATAGAGGAAAAGCCGCCATCTGCAATGCTGGCATCCCTTCTGGGTGTCTTCAAAAAATTTGGGGGGAAATATGTATTATGAAAAACTATAGATTTCCATTTTTTAAAACAAAAAATTACCTTTAATTCCAATTTTCCACAAACTCTTTGAATTTTCCCTATATGAATGAACTTATGGGGGACCGACATTATAAGAGGCAAGGGAAAGAAAATCCAAGAAACCAGTTGACTATATTAAACAACTTAGAAATGAGGGAAGCAAGAACCCAGGGGGAAGCATTAGTCCAGGTGAAGTACTGATGAATAATCTTACCATCAAGTTTTCAGTGGTAGGGCTGGGACAGAAATTAGCTTGGGAAGGGGAGAGAGTAAGTGGTGTAGAAGAAACAAAGGAGACCTGGCACAGTAGCCTAGTGGCTAAAGTCCTCGCCTTGCACACACTGGGATCCCATACGGGCACTGGTTCTAATCCTGGCAGCCCTGCTTCCCATTCCAGCTCCCTGCTTGTGGCCTGGGAAAGCAGTAGAGGACAGCCCAAAGCCTTGGGACCCTGCACCCACGTGGGAGACCTGAAAGAGGTTCTGAGCTTCTGGCTTCGGATCAGCTCAGCTCCAGCTGTTGTGGTCACTTGGGGAGTGAATCATTGGACAGAAGATCTTTCTCTCTGTTTCTCCTCCTCTCTGTATATCTGACTTTGTAATAAAAATAAAATAAATCTTAAAAAAAAAAGGAAGCAAAGGAAGGTAACATAGGTTTATTTCAGGATGATTTCTAGGGAAGAAAAAAGAACTAGAAAGACAATGTGAGCAAATAATTGGAATAAAAAAATTGAACATGATTTAGAGAATTTTGCTCCCACATTACACTGTTGCAAAGTTCTTATACTTTTACATGAGGTGGTAATATTACTTCTAAGTTTATAATGGTAAGCTGCAAATATGACCATGATATGCCTCTTAAAATTCCTCAGTGTTTTCCTAATTCAGAATGAATTTTAAAACATTATTTAAAAGATTTACTTACTTAGGTATATCAGGCTGACCCTCTACCTGCAGCACCAGCATGTCATATGGCCACTGGTTTGAGTGCTGGTGGCTCCACTTCTGATCCACGTCTCTGCTAATGGCCTGAGGAGGCTCCTGGCTTCAGACTGGCCCAGCTCCAGCCCTTGTGGCCGTTTGGAAAGTAAAACAATCTCTCTCCTTCTCACTCTGCAACTGAGCCTTTCAAATAAAAATAAATAAACTTTTAAAAAGTACTTATTTATTTTTAAGATCAGCACTAAAAAAGAGAAGGAATAGACAGGGAGATAAGGAAAGAGGGATTTTCTATTAGCTGGGTCACCACTCAGATGGCTGCAGCAGTCAGGGATGGGCCAGGCCAAAGCCAGTAGCTTCTGGACCTCTCACATGAGTGGCAGGGGCCCAAACACTTAGACCATCTTCTGTTGCTTTTCACAGGTTGCTGGATGGGAAATGGAGCAGCCAGTACAAGAACTGGCACCCAGAAGGGATGCCAGTCTTGCAAATGTTGGCTTTTCTTGCTCTGCCCAGCTCGCAGATTTAATTATTTTATTGGAAAGGCAGATTTACAAAGAGAAGGAGAGACCAAGAGAAAGATCTTCCATCTAATGGTTCACTCCCCATATGGCTGCAACGGCCAGAATTGAGCCGATCCAGGAGCTTCTTCCAGGTCTCCAAAGCAGGTGCAGGATCCCAAAGCTTTGAACCATCTTCCGCTGCTTTCCCAGGCCATAATCAGGGAGCTGGATGGAAAGTGCAGCAGCCAGGACTTTAACCCGTGCCCTTATGTGATCCCAGAACTTGGAAGTGGAGACTTAACTAATTGAGCCATCACGCCAGGCCCCAGATTTTTTCTTAAACCATTTTGTATGTACCACCATACCATTCCATTAGTCTCATTTTGTTAATGAAAGTTTTCTTAAGTATTCAGTATTTCTGGCTGACTTACTAATCATCCTCTTCACCCCATTCTGTTCTCCGCATCGTACTATTGGAAGTATCTTTCAAAAAAGCAAATATGATCATGTTGTTCCTTTGCTTTAAACATTTTCAAATTGGGGCCAGCATCGTGGCACAGCGAGTTAAGTCTCTGCTTGTGATTCTGATTTGAGTCCCAGCTACTCTGTTTCCAAAGCAGCTTCCTGGTTATGCACCCAGTAAGGCAGCACCTTCAGTCCCTGCCCCCCATGTGAGATACCCAAGAGAGTGTTTGGTTCTTATCTTCAGCCTGACCCATACCTGGTTTTTGTAGCTACTTGTGGAGTGAACTAGATGATGGAAGATTCTCTCTAGAGATTGCTTAGATAGATAGATAGATAGATAGATAGATAGATTTTTTTTTTAATTTTTATTTTTCTATATTGTATTTGAAAGGCAGTTTTACAGAGATGAGAGTCAGAAAGAGCTTCCACCCTCTATTAACTCGCCATATGGCTGCAGTGGTGGGAGCTAAGCCAATCTGAAGCCAGGAGCTTCTCTTGGTTCCCCAACGTGGGTGCAGAGTCCCAAAGACATGCACCATCCTTCACTCTTTTGCAGGTCATAAGCAGTGAGCTGAGTTGGGAGTGGACCAGCTGGAACATAATAAGCCAGTGTCCATATGGGATGACAGTGCTACAGGTGGCGGATTAGCGTGATATGCCATAGCTCAAGCCTCTTTAAAAAGTCTTTTAAGTTTTTCAGTTTATAGGCAAAACTCAAATTCCTTGGTCTGATTCCAGTTTAACTTCTTGCCACACCATAATGTATGCTTGTCTTCCTAAATGTTCTGCCTGGAATACCTTACTAGCCCTGGTCTCTGAGCCTTGGTCTGTAAATCCTTTAAATACATATCAGCGTGTTCATTCTCTTAGTCCCAGTCTTTTTCTTTCCAAGTTTGTTAGCTGTTTTAGGATTTATCAAACTTGTTAATTTCTCCATTTCTGTATGTCTTTCTAACATGGCCACCTCACTGCCTCTGAACCACCCTGGATTTTTGTGTTCTTAAGATTTTGGTAAAAAGAAAAATTTTAAATTCATGTACTAAGTTTTTTGTTTATCCGCAAAGGGAAAAGAACATACTTGGAAAAATGTAAACAAATAATCCTGACCCTTTATATTCCAAATGGAGAGTGACAGTATTACTAGTAGTTTAAAAATTAGTATGATTTAAGTTGGCATACTGTGGTCTAAACCTGTCTTTTCTTTGTGATTTTAGAAAAGTTCCTTAACATCTCTTACCTTGTGTTCCTCATCTATAAAATGGTTATAATAGTTTAAAAAAAAAGAAGTTCTACTGTAACTTTAAGCAAATAGGAATTTGTTCCAATGCGGTTAATACACTAGGAACAATCAGGAATAAATTACATCCAGCTGAACTGTGTCAACACTTGTGTGTGTACACACACCACACCACACCACACCACACTGCACCACACCACACCACCCCCTACCTCAGGCATCATACACAAGCTACATCAGTGCATTGTGTATTAGGAACCACACACATGTGGTGATAAAACCTTTCATCTGTCTTCAAATAACCTTCCTCCTGGCACTTATAATAACTCACAAGCTGCAACCATTTTGATGTCTTGTTCCACAAGCAACCTTCAGGTGTTGCACAAGGTAAATTATCACCTTTTTATAGCACCTGTGGATTTATTAACCATTTAGAATATGTGAAATTGTGCTCCCATTCATATTTGTTTTAGTTTCCTGTTTTTTCTTACATATTTACTGGTGAAAGTGTATGAATGTTGTGTCTCATCATCTTTTGCCCCATAAGACCTGTGGTTTTTATTTGAGTCTTCGCATCAGTTACTTTTGTGAACACATATATTGTGTTATAGCAGAACTGATTGTCCTTTCTGCACCGAGTGGCTGTGCAAAGCATATTTGAAAATAAAGCACTAAGAATGATATTTTAGGCATAATAAATATATAAGAAATATTAACTACCATCATCACCATGTTAATAGGTTATTATTTAGTTTAAATGTATAGTAATGAGAACAGTTAATGAAATTTAATCCGTTGGTGTAAATGTTGTCTTTGGATATAAGAAACACTATTCAAAGGTATGCAGACTGTGGTTTATTATGTTCACAGAGTCTCAGTGTCCATGAGTTTAGTAAGTGTATATAATGCCGGCTAATATGTGTAATGGTTGAGTGAGTGGTGTATCACATCTTGGGATAAGTAAGTTTAGTTTCCTCAAATAAAATTTAAAAGAGTTTTGGAATATATCTTTCTCATTTGTTGAGTCCAGAATGATTTACCTAAGTCTCTCATCTGATTCACTCTTTGGATTATTTTGTTGAAGGTTCAGAATGCTAAGCAAGTAAACAGTGCGCTTAAACAGAAAATGGAAGGTGGAATTGAAGAATTCAAACCTCCTGAGGTATGTTGTTGAAGAGTACATGGGATTAAGTGCAGAATAAAAAAAACTTTGTTCATTAGGTTGTACAGTGTTCAGCTACTCTTTTGATCAAGTATGTTACTAGTTGTGATATAATTTGTTACATCTCTATTTTTTTTTCTTTGTTTAGATCAGGGGTGGGGAACAGCTGTCTTGTGGGCCTGATAAGGCCCGCAAAATCATTTGGTGTGGGCCTGCCAAGGCAACTGCAGGTGGGACTCAAATTTTAATAAATCTATAACAAAGTAATTTCTAAGTTGATGATTCTGGGTGACTTCAAGTGATATCTAAATGGCCCTTGGCAGAAAAAAAGTTCCCCTCCCCTGATTTAGATCATTAATCTTTTGAGGCTTGACTAATTCTGTATGTAAGTAAAACTCTTTTTCTTGTCTTTAGTCACTCCTGCCAAAGTGGATAGGGAGATCATGTGACCGTGCAGGGTCATCAGTGAGTGCACAGTGTTCTCCAGGGGCTGCAGTGGCTTGCCCCAAGCACTTCTGTGCTTGTGTCAATTGGAAGAAATAGCAAGAAACAACACAGGAAAGGATTATATTCCAGAAATTTTTGTTTTTAGTATGCCATCTTTTGGCTCGGGTTTCCAACTAGGGTTTTTAGTATGTAAACTTAAATTCACATGCTTTTATCTATCAAAAACTAAAAACAAGCTACTGATAAATCATTTTCTCAAACCTAACTTATATTTCAGCTGAAACTTAAATAGACTTTGATATTTGTGATGTAACTGCAAGCATACTTAAGTGCTGATGAAGTCCAATCAAGAAGCTTTTTTAAGATTCCTGTGTTCTTATTTCTACCCTGGATTTGTATGTGATAATAAAAATGTCTCATTAGGTCCTAATAGGACTCCCCTCCCCCACTAACAGATTGACGGAAATGTCTACGGAGGAGCTGGGTGGGAGGCAGGAGAGCAAAGCTACAGAAATCTCACTATGTTTCTTCATTAAACTGCTTTAGAAGGGAAAATTTATTATGATGAAAGTTACTTTTTTATTTTAATGTTTTTTGAAAGATGTATTTATTTTTTATTGGAAAGGCAGATTTACATAGAAAAGGCGAGACAGAGAGAAATATCTTCCATCCGCTGGTTCACTCCCCAATGGCTGCAATTGCCAGAGCCGAGCTGATGCAAAGCCAGGAGCCAGGAACCTCCTCTGGTTCTCCTATGTGAGTGCAGGGGCCCAAGGACTTGGGCCATCCTCTGCAGCCTTTGCAGGCTACAAGCAGGGAATTGGATGGGAAGTGGAGCAGCCAGGACATGAACCAGCAACCTTAGGGGATGCTACCACTTGCACGTGAAGGATTAGCCTGTCAAGCTGTGGTGCCCGTGAACTGATGAGCATTCAAGGAACATGTAAGGGCAGTGTAGTAATGCAAAAGGTGAGCTTATTTTACTATTGCAACAAATTCAACATTGTGCTTAAGCTGTTTAGATTTTTTATGCATTAAAATGTGTAAGAGAAAAAATACAAATTGCCTATAATTTATAGTTCAAAAATAAATTTAAAAATTCACAGCAGATATTAAAAATATAGGAGTTAGGAAGAACTTTGTACTAGTAGGAGAATTTTGACAAAATATAAAAATTTCTAGGAAAATAGTCTTATCAAAATTGTATGCGAAAGAAAGCCTAAATAAAATGAAGAATAATTAAAATTTTTCTTTCACATGAAGACTCCAGATCCAGGCAATTTGACAGAAAAAAGCTGCAGGATTCTTTAAGGAACAGAAAACTCAAAATTTCCATAAAATTGTAGAATAATTCCTCATTAATATTGTATAAAGGAAGATGAGATAGGATGTTAGTGTTTTGTAACCTCATAAATACCAACTCATGTGATCTGTCTATAAACCTGTACAAGCGGAGGAAGTGGATGCTGTTTTTTCACATGAGGAAACTAGAGTCCAAAGAGCTTAACTCATTTCTTCAGGTCACACAAGAAATAATGGGACTTTGGCTGTAAAACACCCCCACACTTTTTTTTCCCCAAGATTGATTTATTTATTTGAAAGGCAAAGAGACAGAAAGAGATCTCCATTCGCTGACTTACTCCCCAGATGGGTTGTTAATAGCCATGGAAGAGCCAAGCTGAAGCCAGAAGCTTCTTGCTGATCTCCCAAAAATGGATGTAAGGCCCACACACTTGGGCCATTTTCCACGGCTTTCCTGGGAACCTTAGTAGGGCTGGAGGAGCCAGGTCTCAAACCTACCCCACAAAAGTGAACGCCAAACCTTTCTTTTTGAAATTAATTTATTTGAAAAGCAGAGTTAGGGAGAGAGAGTCTTCTGTCTGCTGGCTCATTCCCCAGATGTCCACAATGGCTAAACTAGGAACAGAAATTTCATCCATGTCTCCCACTTGGGTGCAGGGGCACAGGTACTTGGTTTATCTTCTGCTTTCTTACAAGCATTAAGAAGGAGCTGTATTGAAAGCAAAGAAGCTGAGACACAAAATGGCACCATAATGCCAGCCCTAAACCGCCCCAAATCTTAACATTACTGTCTGTATATTGAAATTCTAGTATTATTTTAGGGTGATTAATTAAACTCACATGATTTGAAGAATTTGTATTTTTTTATCATGTAGAAGATTCCCCAGTGTATATTTTTCTTACTATTGCTATTGCTTTCAGGAGTAGAGCAGTTTTAATAGAGTGCATCACAAAATTTAAAAAGACCTTGAAAAATCATCTTTTTTTAAAGATTTATTTATTTATATTGCAAAGTAAGATATACAGAGAGGAGGAGAGACAGAGAAAAATCTTCCGTCTGATGATTCATTCCCCAAGTTGCCGCAACGGCCAGTGCTGTGCCAATCCAAAGCCAGGAGCCAGGAACTTCCTCCAGGTCTTCCACATGGGTGCAGGGTCCCAAAGCATTGGGCCGTCCTCGACAGTTTCCCCAGGCCACGAGCAGAGAGCTGGATGGGAAGTGGAGCTGCCAGGCTTAGATCTGGCACCCAAATGGGATCCTGGCGTGTTCAAGGTGAGGACTTAAGCCACTAGATCACCGTGCCAGGCCCAAAAAATCATCTTGGTATCTTTAAGTTAGATTATACCTAAACAAAAAATAATAATCATCTTTGGAATAGTTTGAATAGACCTATATGAGGTAATTGCACTGGAAATCAATAGTTGCTGAAGAGCTTTATATATCATTTGGCTGTACTTGTTATTTTTTGTTTAGGGAATAATTTGGTGAAGAAAGTCCATTCCACTTTCCAGCATTTATTACCCATTTCATGTCAGGTGCTATTTTAGATACTGGGGGAGTGCTATGAGGAGGGAGAAAGCATAAAGATGAAGTTTGTTTTTGCACCTGCTTAAAAAAAGAACAAAAGTGAAGAGTCTAGGTGTTGTAAGACAATTTTAAAGATAGATTTGTACGCAGAGTGTTACAAAGAAACATATGGGCATTGTTTATTTTAGTTAAGATCATCAGGGAAGACCTCTTAGTGGGCTGCTACATCTGAGGTTTGAGGGATCAGTGGACTTTTTGCAAATAGTTAAAAAAAAAAAAAAAAATGGCAGGACATCCCAGATGGAGGGAATAAGAGCTTTAATGTTAGGCTGCACATTCAAAAAAGTCCCCTGGGGACAGTTAAAAGCAATTCTAAAATACAGTCAGCAGGGATTTCCTGAGCAAGAATTAGGGGTGGTTTGAAGTCATCTTTTCTCAAGGACATACTGTCTACTTAGAAAGGCAAAGAAGGGATGAGCATAGTGTATCAATGCTGATGAGATTGAGCAGGGACAGGAATAAGTGTGACAGGAGTAAGTGGGCAGGGACCAGTGACGAGAAGTAATGTGGAAGCTCCAAGAAGTCTGTCTTCCACATAGGAAGGATGTAGTGGAAACTTTTGATTGTAGAAATGTGCTGGTAGCCTGAAGCAGGTTAAATTAAAGCTAGGGAAACTAAGTACTAACAGACTCAGTGTGTGGATGATGAACGGCCAAGGGCTGTGGGCAGGGTTGGGTAGTAGTTGTGGAAGTGGTACCAGGTGATAAATCCACAGAAATTTGCATAATAGTAAATAGTGTGTTTCCTTGAAAATAGATGAGAACATTGGAGATGGTTGTGGTGTGTTTTATCATGCTTTGCTTTGTTTTGGAAAACTATACTAGATAGATGGGGGAAAGGGATCAGGAAGGAAGAAAATTTGTAAATGAAATAGGAGTACCTTTTTTTCCTTTAAAAAAAATAAAGGTTTTTATTGGAAAGACAGATTTACACAGACAGAGAATGAGAGACAGAAAAAAATCTTCCATCTGCTGGCTCATTTCCTAAGATGGCCATAATGGCCAAATCCGAACCACTCCAAAGCCAGGAGCCAGGAACCTCCTCCACGTTGCCCAGGCCATAAGCAATGAGCTGGATGGGAAGTGGAGCAGCCGGGACACAAACTGCCACCCATATGGGATGCCAGCACTTACAGGTGGAGGATTAGCCTGTTGAGCCACTGGGTTGGCCCCAGGAGTGTTTTTGAAGCTAAGAATTTCCCATATATACATGTTTTCATGTGACGTAGAATGGCATCCTTTTTTCATTAAAGATATTAGAAGAGTTTTCAGCACCGAGTAGAAGTTTTAACTTGATAAACCTTTTCTGATTTCCAGCTCAGAGGTGGTATGAATTTATCACCAAAAATTTGGGAGAGATGTGGAGACAGATTAATTTATCTGAGACAGAGTACAAATAAAATGCCACATTCATTAGCAATGCCAAGCAAACTCTTTTTCTCTTAATATTTATTTTTATTGGAAAGACAAATTTACAGAGAGAGGAGAGTCTGAAAGAGCTTCCATCTGTGATTAAGTCTCCAGATGGCCGTAACAGACAGAGCAGAACCAATCCGAAGTCAGGAGCCAGGACCTGCCTCTTGGTCTCCCACAAGGGTGCAGGGTCTCAAGGCTTTGGACTGTCCTGCACTGCTTTCCCAGGCCACAAGCAGGGAGCTGGATGGAAAGTGGAGCAGACAGGATGGGATCCTGTGCCCATATGATATGCTGGTGCTACAGAGCTGTCATGCTATCTCCCAAATTCTTTGTTCTAGAAGACTCTTTTTGACCTTTCTATTAATGTTACATTGTTTCACCTTGTTAAAACAATATCATTTCAGTTTGGGTCTTACCATGGAAGACTATATAGATAGTACCACATATCCAACTTCAACTACTGTTCAGTTCAGTTTTTCATAGATAGGTATATTCCAGTTGTCCTTTCTTTAAATCAATCTCATAAAAATAAATATTATAAAAATCAGCTTATAAAAATTCTGTATTGTTAAAAGTTTGATCCTGTTTCCCTTTCTGCCTTAACCCTCTTCCATTGCCCCTATTCTGTTACACAAACTGACAGTTGCAACTCTACTTCTGACATTTTCCATTGAAGCAGTGAATTTGTCTGAATTTCACAACTTGTAACTTCCAATTCCTTTTGCTCTGTTGAGCCAGGGGATTACTGCTTCTCTCTTCAACTTTCAAGAGGTAATGCTTTTTTTTTTTATGTAACTTACATTACCATTTCAGCAGTAATTTTCCTTTCTGGTCATAAATACATGTATTCTCTGAAGTTTTTTTTTTTTTGCCTCAGATTTCATTTCATTTCTTTTGGAAATGTACAACCTCATCACTTTGCTGTACTGAAGTCACATCACATGTACATTCAAACGACAGAAGTTCAATCTAAACATTGAATTCAGCTGGGCGGAGTGAGCAATATTAATAGCAAGGGTGGTAGTTCTGACAGTTCTTACTGAGTACCATCTATGGGCTGTGTGTCCTAAGGTGAGCACTCAGGGACTGGGAACTCAGGCCACTCTGCTTTCAAGGACAAGTGTCTCTTTGGGATGAAGGAAATTCTAATGTCTAGATATATCTAGATCTTTCTTTTTTTCTCTCTCTTTATTTGTTTCCCTTCCTTCCTTCCTTTCTTCCTTCCTTTCTTGCTTTCTGTCTTTTTACAACATTCCCTTAAATTTAAAGAAACAGTTTTATTTGGAGTCCAGCTGTAAAACCAGTGGTCCATTGCAGTGCTGGAAGTATTGCTTAGCTGTGGGGATGTATTCAGCCATTGTGTGCCTATCTCCATGGCTACCTTTATGCAGACATTTCAAGAATAATTTTTAAAAACTAATATTTAGGTCCTGGTGGCGTGGCCTAGCGGCAAAAGTCCTCGCCTTGAACACGCCAGGATCCCATATGGGCGCCAGTTCTAATCCCGGCTGCTCCACTTCCCATCCAGCTCCCTGCTTGTGGCCTGGGAAAGCAGTTGAGGACAGCCCAATGCATTGGGACCCTGCAGCCATATGGGAGACCTGGAGGAAGTTCCTGGCTCCTGGCTTAGGATTGGCACAGCACCGGCTGTTGTGGTCACTTGGGGAGTGAATCATCAGAGGGAAGATCTTCCTCTCTGTCTCTCCTCCTCTCTGTATATCTTACTTTGCAATATAAATAAATAAATCTTAAAACAAAAACCCTAACATTTAAAAGAATAGGCCTGTTTTATAATCTTACATTGGTAAGATACAGCTCTCTTATTTTCCCCTTATGAAAATTTCCCAGGCTCTTCAAGAATGTGTTTGAATCAATGAGTGTATTTTAGGCTTCAGTGAATCCCCAAATTCCCCTTCCTTTCCTACTTTACTCCATATTCTCAGTGTGTTCCAAATTAAATTCATCTTAGTTTTGCCTTCCTGCATCTACCAAATTAGCGTTTATTAGCTTCCCAGGTTCTTCACAATGTCTCTTTTCTCAGATGTCCAGGCTTAAAGGTCTTGTTCTGCTTCTGATGATGTGCCTTGCTCCCTGGCCCCCTCAAAACAAGCACAGTTACTGCTTTGTTGGATTGGGTGTGAGCATACCAAGACTGCGGATTTTTTTCTACCTTTCTAAAAGCAGTCCTGCTTGCATTTTTTTAGTTTAAGTGTTCCCAGGATTTCAGGTTTGTTTGTTTCTGCTTCCTGGCGCAAATTGTGTTGTTCCCTGCACGTAGAATGTCTTCTTGTTGTCGTCAGAAATATCTTAAATTTCCCAGTATATCTGTACTTTGAAATTTTTATTGAAGTTGTTTGTTTATCCAACCTCCTGGCTTTCTGGGAAGCTTTTTTTAATTTTCTTAGCACACATTATCGCCTCCATTTTTTTACTTCCTTTTCGTTAGCACTATTTCTCCATCCCATTTCTGCCTTTCAGATTCAACTTTGTGTTTGCCTAAGCACTGTACTACTTTTTAAAAAACATATACTAAATATATCGTCATATTAATTATGTTTAATCCTCAGAACAATCTGTAACATAAGTATATTGCAATTTAGACATGTAGGAGTTCCTCAGTGTCTGAACACTCACTAGAATTTTTTCTGCCAAAGGCCATTTGGATATTTATAACACCATTCATGAGCCATACAAAATTATTAACTTAAAACTAGCTTAATATAGATTTTTTTTGAATTTCACATCCCATCTGTGGTTGCCTTGGCAGAACCAATAAGACCCACAGGCCAGACATTACCCACCCCTGATCCAAAGAATGCCTGAGAAGCGAAAGTTTCCAAGCAAGAGTACATTGCCTGTTAAACTGATGATTATAAAGTTAGGCTGTGTTCACCAACTCTGA
Organism: Ochotona princeps; assembly: GCF_030435755.1. Taxonomy (NCBI): domain Eukaryota; kingdom Metazoa; phylum Chordata; class Mammalia; order Lagomorpha; family Ochotonidae; genus Ochotona; species Ochotona princeps. Next base: position 20,814,481 of record NC_080841.1, read on the forward strand.
CTGATTAGCTTTGGCTGTTTCCTAAATCTCATCCCTATAACCTTCTCTTCATTCTTGCTAATACAATGTAAGTACAGCACAAACTAAAACGAAATAGTAAGCTTTGCACAATGTGAACAACTTCATGAGCTCTGTTAAAGTGCATGGAAAGTTCAGTCACCTAAACAATTGTTACAGATGTCTATCTGGCAGAGTAAAGAGTTGCAGAAAAAAGATGATAATTCATAGGCAGATGCGTAAAAGAGGAATCATTCGAGGAGAATATTGAAACCTTCAAAATGAAGTTCCCAGTTTTATGACCATGTTGTAAATTTTAAAGCCCAAAGATTTATATCAGTATATGATGAAAAAATGTATACCAAAAACAAAAATAAATAAATAAATAAGGCATACTAACCGAACGATTTTTTTTTTGTGAGATGTTATGTATTTATTTGAAAGGCAAAGCAGCATAGTGAAAGAAACAGAGAAATCTTCCATCAGACAGACATGTCTTTCAAGCGCTGGTATACTCCCCAAATGCCAGCCACAGCCAGGTCTGGGCCAGGCCAAAGCCAGGGGCCAAGAATTCCATCCTGGTTTCCCATGTGGGTAGCGGAGGCCCAAGCACTTGGGACATTTTCCATTGCCTTCCTAACAAGAAGCCAGATCAGAAGTGAACCAGCCAGGATTGAAAATGGTGCTTGGATGAGGGATGCAGGCCTATCCAACGACAGCTTCCCCAAGCACACCACAACACCAGCCCCCATCTCTTGTGATGAACTAATTTTCATCTATTTTATTTTCATATTTTAAATTAACTTGCAATCAGCCTTTATTTTTTCGCTCTGTATTGTGAAAACTACTGTGAAGATTTGTGCCTGATTGAAAGACAAGAACTATTGTTAGTTCACTTCCCAGCGGCTTCAACAGCCTGCCAGAGTCAGACAAGTCAAGCAGGTCCTCCTGGGTGACCGGGAGTCAATGACACAGACCTTCAGTGCTTGCCTCCCAGTGCTGTGAGAAGCCGGGTCCGGGACGAGAGCCCCAAGTCAGACAGGCACTTGGACACGGGATGAGGATCTCCTGAAGATGCATGTTAATATTTTAAACTTTGGCCTACTTTCTTTAATTTCTGAGTGTGTCTCATAATTTTGTTTTCCTATTTTCTTTCTTTTTTTCTCCTAGTTACTATTGTTCCTTTGCCTCATTGCCAAAATCCTACTCTTGAGACTTATCTGCCTTCCACCGTCTTGCCTGCCTTTCTGTCCAATTTTGATTTCATCTGGGCTTCAGCAATTTCTTGCTTAGATTTTTCCTTCCTTCACTCTGTCCTTTTTCTTTAATGAAATATTTTTTGACTTTGAGTTTTTGGTTTTACTTCTTCACAAATGTTTACTTCTACCTCTTCACTCATGGTGTAAAACTTGGCATTCCCCAGAACATTTGTGTCCTGTAGAAGCCTTTTGTGTAGCCCAGCATTGCACAAAGCCACTTCCTCTTGGCAACTCCTTCCGCAAACCTCTAAGTGTGGGCATACTTACTTCTGTACCCCTGTGCCCCATCCTTAAGTTTATTAGGTCAACTGGTATACACTGATAAAATCTGTTTAGGTATTTGATATTGTGCTATAATAATAATAAAATCCTAAGCCTGGGAATTGGTCTTATCAACAACATTGGTAGATTTTGGGAGAAAAAAATGTATTATCAGCAGGTCACTTTGCTTCAGAAATTGAAAGAGAAAAAAATTAGATATGGAGATGCATTCTAAAGGAAATACTCTTAAATGTTTAAAATTAAGTTAAAGTCGTTGTCTGTGGTGTGTGAGAGGAACGTTGTGGTCAGAAAATGGGCTACAGATTTTCTCAGGTTTTAAAATCTGTGGTCAGCATAAATACTGATGTTTACTCTTCCAAGTCAATATCCATTTCATTGTCTTTGTGGTGTAAAAGCTAACTCAGATATATATATTTTTAATCCTTCTGAAAATGAAATCTTCGTAATTGGACTTTTAGTAATCTCATGTCTGTGATGTGGTGAAAAGTTAAAAAAGAAATAAGCACTTTGGTAAAATGTCTGTCTTCATATCCTCATTAGGAAACTTCTCTTTAATTTTGTAGTCAAATCAGAAAATTAATGCCCGTTGGACCACAGAGGAGCAACTTCTAGCAGTGCAAGGTATATTAAAGATAAGCAGTTATTGTTGTTACTAATGATTGAACTTGTCATGAAAGGTGACGACCATAGTTCTTTGTTTAGAAGTGGATCGAGAAAGGGCTCTCCTGTTCACCCACAGGCCCGGGGACCAGGATCGGGCTGTGTGTGGATGGGATCGACTGCTCAGCCTGATGTGCCTTTGGGGTCCCCAACAGCACGTCGTGCCTTCACAGCACCAAATCACTGGTGGTGGTGGCAGCACGAGCCAGCTCCATGGGCTCACAGTGCCTGTCTCCTGATGTTGGGTTCATTCCTACCATATTACGCATTGATACCTCAGAGTCAAGAGCATAAGTATATGATGATACTGTGATACTTTCTGGTTTCTCCACTTTTTGTAACAGTGTTTCTGCTTTGGCGAATGTCAGGTACTGAAAATTTAACTTAGTCAATACTTGGTTTTTCAGAGATGTAGCACTGAATGCTTAGGAACTTGACTTTATATTTTTGAAAAGAAACTTAAGATTCACATTGAAAGATATGCAAACAGCACTTTAAATACATCATTTATAATTATCTTTGTTATCTGGCAGAAGATTTTTTGTATTCTGAATACCCAAAATAAGTAGACAACTTGGAAGCATTCTAGATTCTGATTTTTTTTCACATCTGAATGTTTTGAAGAAAGACAAATTGTATATTCAGGGTTGTGGATTTTTTTTTCTCTTAAACTATCAGCAAGGCTGATTGTGTAACAAAGTTTAGTTTGAACTTTTTTTGTTGTTGTTTCTTGACTGAGTGCTCTTTGTGTTAAGTACCAATAGCTTTTAAAAATTGTATTTATGTATTTGATTTATTTGAGAGACAGAGGAACAGACAGATTTCCCAAATGCTGGTTCATTCCTGCATGTCTGCAGCAGCTAGGGGTGGACCAGGCTGCTGCCAGGAGCTGGAGCTGTGTCTTCTACACAGATGAAAGGTCCCCATTTTCTTGAGCCATCACCAGTTGCCTCCTACAGTGCATATTAACAGGAAGCTCAAATCAGCAGTAGAGCCAGCCAGGCACTGTGATAGGGGATGTGGGACCCCAAACCATGTCTTTACTGCTACCAACTATTAGCTTTTTTTAAGGTTAACAGTTCTGAGACAGGAGGCCCTAGTGAAATATCTGAGTACACTTTTGAAAATATTTTCAAATATTCGTTAAGAAATGTTAGTATAAAAAATAGGAACAAGCATTATTCAATTATGCGAATAAAAGTGGCTGATAGAATAATTCTCATAAGTGGTTGATAGATGGCTCTGTAATTTTTTATTTTGTTTTAAAGATTTATTTATTTCTATTTGAAAGCCATATTTAAGAGAGAAGCAAAGACAGAGCAAGATCTTTCATCTACTGTTTCACTCTTCAGATGGCCACAATGACCAGAGCTGGGCCAGTCCAAAACCAGTAGCTTGGAGCTTCTTCTGGGTCTCCCACTTGAACCATCTTCTACTGCTTTTCCAGGCACATTAGCAAAGAGCCAGATTGGAAGCAGAGCAGCTGGGACTTGAACCAGTACCATATGCAATGCTGGTGCATAGCACATGGAGGCTTAACCTACTATGTCATGACACTGGCCACGGTTCTGCAGTTTAAAGAAAATAAGATTTAGGTTCGGGCCTTGGGATTCGGGGGCAACTGCCGCTCCTCACAGTGTGGCGGCTGTGGGGGGTGCCCCTGCCGGGTCGGACCCAATGCTGGGGGCTCACGCCAAAGACACTGCTGCAAGGCAGTGAACGAGTCCTCGGCCTCATCCAAGAAAATAAGATTTAGCCAGTTATCAAGCTTTCAGAATACCACAGGAAGGTGCCAGCAGGATGTTAATGTTTGTCTTGTGCTCTTAGAGCATGATACAGTCACTTCATACAGGGAAATGCTTAATACTATATAGGCAAGGTCCACCTTTATAGAACTAAGTTTCTGAGTAAATCAGAACAAAATTGTCAATTTATAGCATAAGTTAATGTTAAAATTAGACTATGGTGCATTTAACCTTTGTTTTAAAATTAGGATTGTCAATAATTGCTTCCTACTCATTTAGAGCTGCTTCTTGTAGTGCTAACTTGGCTGTTTGGAGTAGGTGTTACTCCTGTTTGTGTAGAGCCTGTGTCTTCTTCCATCATAATAGAGACTTGAGTGCCAAGACTTGAGTGCTGGTTTGCAGTAAGCAGTTGGTTAAGGGTTAGGGTATTCAACCTGGACTCTGATGTAATGAGTTACCCCATGAAAGGGTTAGTTACCCAATGAAAGAGCATCTTGGAAACTGTGGGCAACTGTTCTGTCTACAGCACTAAGGGTCAGTTCTACAGCAGTTTTCCTGTGACTCTTAGGGTCAGGTTGGGTATGATGCAAAGCTGTAGGCAGAGGAAAAGCAATGTTAAGGTTTGTGCTTTGAGTTTGAGTTACAAATGTGACATAACTTATAAATATTAAGATTAAAAATAGAATATTAATACATAGAATCAAATATTTCTTCTACAGTAAGGCATGTTGCATACATTTATAAGTAATCCCTTAAATAAGTCATACTGGTATAACAGTTTGTATGGCAGTATGTATGATGTTCTTACAGAATTTCGAAGGCGCTTTCTTAGTAATACATTCATGTCTTATTTATTTTGATTATTTGGAATCTTTTTCCTTTTGAGGTTTTTCATTTTGTTATTCTTCCATAAAATAAAAGTATAAAGATAATTGTGTCCAAGATAGTTATTTTAGAATTACAAAATGCCATTTGGTTTCATGTTTATATAATGCTCAGAAGTGATTCTTACAAACAATATAATTGTATTGAAATGTCACCTGTGCCCAAGAGCCAACATGGTTAAAGTTCATAATTGCAGTGCGTACTTTAACACGTGTAGTTGTTTCTCCAGAAGTAGGACTCTTAGACGGCAATGATTTTTTGTTCTTTTTCAATTCTTTGTGGCACACCCTTACGTGATATCGTTCTAATGCACATTATTACAAGATAATAATAAGTCATGTTTTGATACATATTTTAACTTGTGTAGCACATTACATTAACACATTTTAGCCATATTCTGATTTGCCTTTCCTTTATTAAATGCCCTATTTTTTCTTGCTCGTAATAGAGTATTACAGTGCCCTGGAGAAAGAAGTCATGGCCTAGTGACAGTTGAGCTTCACAAGTACGTTTTGTGTTGTAACTCTTTTTTTTTTTTTAAAGATTTATTTATTTTATTACAGCCAGATATACAGAGAGGAGGAGAGACAGAGAGGAAGATCTTCCATCCGATGTTTCACTCCCCAAGTGAGCCGCAACGGCCGGTGCGCGCCGATCCGATGCCGGGAACCAGGAACCTCTTCCAGGTCTCCCACGCGGGTGCAGTGTCCCAGTGCATTGGGCCGTCCTCAACTGCTTTCCCAGGCCCCAAGCAGGGAGCTGGATGGGAAGTGGAGCTGCTGGGATTAGAACCGGTGCCCATATGGGATCCCCGGGGTGTTCAAGGCGAGGACTTAAGCCGCTAGGCCACGCCGCTGGGGCCCTGTTGTAACTCTTTTAAAACCAAATGAACCTATGAAGATCATTTCCTGTCCCAGGGCTTAAACTTTTCTATCCCATCAACTCATGTTATTAACTACTACATGCTAAGCATTTAAGTACCCATTTTCCTCTCTTTCTTACAAGGAAAGAGGAAAAATTGTACTCTGATCAAATAAGAATGTCTTTATATTTTACAATTTAACACTTTATGTTAATTGTTCTGTCTGTATTATAATTTTAGCAACATTCTTCAAGTGGGACATCATCAATGCAACTAGTTTAATCCTCTTAAAATAGTTACCAAAGAATGGTACTTAACTTCTGTCATAACAAGCTAGATAATAGAGAAGCCAAGTATTACCTTCATGTATTTGTGTTGATAGTGACATATCATTCCTGTTTGTAGCTTGCCATATGTAAAAGTATTTTTTTGCTCATCTACATGCTTTTGCAAGTTAGCCTAAGATCATAATCAAATAAGGAACATTCTTTGTTGAGCAAGAAAAGAAAGGAGTTGGATTCTAGGTATGTGTCTTTTATTTTTCTCATGTAAAATAGAACAGTTATTAGCTGTTTTGATATAATAGAAATACCTTTAAGTGTCAGAACAGAGCACTCTTTAAGTGTATAGAGGGCAGAAGCATGGTTTATAATATTTATCATTCTTATTTTAGTTTCCCTCTTAAATGTATTTGTTTCCCAGCCACTGATACTAAAAAAGCCCAGTATGTTCCCTAAGTAAAATCTGCATTAAGGCCAAACAAAATAGGTTTTCTGTCTTTATAAAGAAATCAAACTTTTATTTGTTTTTTTCTTGTTACTGCCATCTCATACAACACAAAATGGTAGAAATGTAGTAGGTTATGCGTACATATAGTGAAATTGTCTGTAGTTTACATTCATTGCTTTAAGAGAAATTAAGTTGCAGGTCTAGAAATTGCCTTCTTTCTAATTTTGTCACATATTAAGCAAACAAGCTAGAATGGTTAGAGAGATTGTGTGCCTTTGCATCTGGAAGTCAGCCTTTTGCTCTGGAGTTCTATTTTAACTGATGGCCATAAGAATGGAGGTAAAAGTATAACCCTCAGCCCTCTGATCCACTTACTTCAAATAATTAGCAATTCAAAATTTCCAGGGTTTTGTAATGAAATTTAACTTAATCAAGTTGAGAATGTAGGACCCAGAAGGGAGAAGGTACACGCTGGAAAGAGAGTACATGGTTCTGATGTGGTCTTCACCTTGTGCACCTTCTACTGTCCACTGCAATTGATGTCTTTCTACCACTTGAGATTTCTTCTCCTTTGAGAGACAGAGCTCATGTCCACTGATTTGCTCCCTAAATGACTGGAGTAGTGAGGGCTAAGGACCTGGCTGTTGGAGCCATCTCTGCATACTTCCAGGGTGCTCATTAGCAGGAAGCTAAAATCAGGAGAGGGAGCCAGAACTCAAACCCAGACATTCCAGGAAGACGGGCATCCCGGCCAGCAGATTCACTATTGGGCCAAACACCTGTCCCAGTATCTTCCTACTTTTAATGCTGAATTAGTGAAGAGACCTACATGGGCTGAAAAAAATGTATATCTCCAAATGGTTTTTCATGTCTTGTTGATTGAACCACATTCCTGTTTCAAAAGTAGAGCTTGAAAGAACTAATATTTCCTAATTATGCTGAAATGCATCCTAACTTGAAGAAATATCTATATAAAGGGCAGGAAAAGAATACCTTGAGGTTTTATGTTCATATTTTGTCCTTTATAGTGCACAAAGTTTAAAATGATGCATTAAACCAACTTCACAAATTCAGTCTCTGATAGTTCAGTACCTATGATAAATCCTTCCATTTGATACAAAATATCTCATTTAGCAATTTAGACATATAAATTAAAAAGTGTAAGCAAGAAAACAAATGGATGTTTTATATTGGGTAGTGTAGAACACTGGTTGGAAAATGTGGACTTTCATAGGCCACAGCAACAGAAGACCGTACTGAGTTACAGTTTCGTGTTCCCAACTTTAAATGTAAATATTGTTAAAGATGGCGTCATCTGCAAGCATAGAAATCCAAGGTATGTCATTATAACTTGTGAATTAAATTTAGATATTTGAAAAGCGATTTTTACCTTTCCCTGTGAGAGTTATAATTTGCCTCTCCCAGGGTTCTCTGAATGGTTATTCCACTACTCCCTGAAAATTGATCTCCTGCCCTACAGGTGAGACTTTAATTTAGCAACTATTACACCTGAGCCTTTGACTTCTTCAGGAAGAAACTAATCCAATCATAATATTTAATTCCATTGCTGAAAAAGGCTATCAGATTGCATTGTTTATTATAAACTATTTTAAAAATGGACCGCCTTTCCTTCCAGGTACAGATTAAAAATAAGGTTGCTATGATGCTGTCAGTTCTTCAAGTTAGCTGTTTTCTTTGCCTGCCCCACTGCCCATCCTCCGGAAGCCAGGCTGGACAGTCTCCTGAAGGAATAGTTCCATTCAGTAGCCATTTCACTGGAGCTTAGCTGCCTGCTAGTCTAGCTTCAAGCTTAAGGATCGTTATATTCTAACCCAAACACACTGTGACACGGGGGATGGAAGGTGATAAAGAAATCTGCCATGTACACCAGTGTGATTTTAGGAAGAAAAAACAGAGTTGCCAAGAACTCCGTAGGTTGTGTTTGTGCTGGTGTTGATGGATACTTTTTTTTAACATGCTATGCAGAGAAAATTAGGAAACTTGTCACAGTGCATTGGAGCAAGCAGATTAGGTTGCTCTTGTCCAGGAGGGCCTGCCAAGGAACTCAGCTACTCATGACCCTGCAAGGCAGCGTGAAGGCTGAGGGGATTCCTACCTGGACATGGCTCCTTGCAGGACACTCGTTGGGGTCCTCAACAGTACAACAGCTGCTGTGGTGCTCTGAGCCTTGATGACTCCACACTGGCATCCATGAGTTAACAATAACATCCCTGGGTGGCAGTCAAAGTCCCAAGGAAAACTAGAGTACTCATGAGAAATCATTTTGAGTTAGAATCTATAATTTTTGAAAATGGTAGAATACTGATGACAAGGTAAAATCCATTTAGCTAGAGAAAATTAAAAAGTAGAAGCTTAAAAGAAGGAACAGTTACATATTGGATCAGACTTGGGGACAACTTAGGGTTTGGAAAGATATCTTCAAAGGAATATGTCCTGAGGGTTATTCTGACTTCAAATCTGGAGTGTGACCTCTTACTAGGAATACAAAAGATCTAATCCCAGACTTAATTAAAATTTTCATTTTAAACTCATGTATTCGGTAGATTTGGGGCATTTTTTAGAATTTGAATTAAATATCCCAGTGCGGAAATCAGTACACAATAGAATGCTGTCTGGTTTGTCGTTTTTTCAGTGCAGCACTCTGAGATTTAGAAATGGCACAGATGTAACTCTTATGAGTTAACGTCTTTTTTAATAGATAAGTTGTCTTTTATTTACTGAAAAGGTGGAACAACAGCCAAGTCCCCATCCACTGGTCCACTCCCCAGATGTCCATAGCAACCAGGCCTGCGTCAACCTGAATCCAGGATCCCAGGTCACCCATGTGGGCGACAGGGACCCAAGCTCTTGCAGCATCTGCTGCCTTCCAAGATATATGAACTGACAGCTGTATCGGACGCCTTGTACCAGCACTCCAGTATGGAATGTGGGTACTACAAGTGCCAGTTTAGCCTGCTATGCTATAGTGGCCATCCCAAGACTAGTATTTTCTGGAAGTAGAAGTAGTAGAAAAATGCTTAAATATCTAACAGGAACTCCTATGAAATAACTTTGGCATTGTATTACCAAATTAATCCTTATTGGAATATAGAGACAATGTATACTTAACTTTAAAGTTCAAACTGGAGACCAGTTCATGAATATAAAACACTGCAAACAATGTCTTTTGCTTTGTTGTCTTGCATGTCTTTTGAAGACAGAACAAATGGATAAAACTTATGAATACCAAACTACATAAAGAAATAAAATATGATCATAGGGTTATAGTTTTGGGCCTCCTGTCCAAAACCCTCCAAGATAAAGGAACTCCCCATAATTAAACTTAATTGATTGTAATCAGAAATACCTGTTTCCAAATTCTCATTTTAAACTAAGGGCAGAATTCGCTGTTTAATAGTATTTTTTAAAACAAATTATAAAATAAAAATGTCTCATAACTTTCTGTTTTGCCCTAAGTACATTTCTTCCTAGAAGGAATTGGTGAACTTCTCAAATTCTTTGCAGTGAAATTTGTTCATTTTAAATTCTGTAGCATAATTGATAGTCTCAACTTCATTAATCATGATCCTTCATTTACAGTACCATCTCCATGAAAATTTAGAATTTCAAATAGCCATTCTTAAGATGGTGTGCACAAGTGCTGTTTCAGTGGTAACTACTCTCCCCTTATTCTTAAGACAGTGAAGCATACTCAGGTCTGTTGGAGTTTAAATACCCAAGTGACTGAAAAAAACCTTCCCAGTTTTTGATCCTTCAGACTGTAAAGATTCCCCTGCTTTTTACTTGAAAATTCTTATTTCTGTGTGTTGGTAACCTGGTGGGATAGGCAAGAACTCATGTTGAAGTCAGTTTTAAGACCAAAATTAGACTGCTTTTCTTAATGGGGGAGCTCTAAGGCTACTCACTCAGACCATTGAGGGGATAAGAGAGATGGCTCATTCCCATCCAGTTTTGTTTACAAACGGTGTTGCTCAAATTTAGGTGACTGGCTACTAGGGAAATAAATGAATATGGAATTGAGGATGGAACAAAGAATTCAATGCTTTACAATAATGGACTGTATTTGAGAGTTCCAGAAAGGATTGGAGAGAATAACTGAGTATGTAAAAACATGGTAAGTTTCTGATTGTTCAGCTGAAGGCAAGTGACGGGCTCAATAAAATGACATAATTGATAGTGTTCGTCTGTGATCCTGATGTCTTAGCCTGCATCTCAGAAATGAGCAATGAGCAGATTATCAGAAAGGATTTTCACTGCTGCTATCTTGTGTGTGTGCATGATGTGTAGTACACACGGCTCTCCTTACTGATCCTTCACAGGTGTATTATTTACTTTGCCTTCCAGGTGTCCGCAAATATGGTAAAGATTTTCAAGCTATTGCAGATGTAATTGGCAACAAGACTGTTGGCCAAGTGAAGAACTTCTTTGTAAACTACAGGCGTCGGTTTAACTTAGAGGAGGTATTGCAGGAGTGGGAAGCAGAACAAGGAACCCAGGCTTCTAATGGTGATGCTTCTGCTTTAGGGGAGGAGACAAAAAGTGCTTCTAATGTGCCATCAGGGAAGAGCACTGATGAAGAAGAGGAGGTGTGTTTGTGTATGGAATTTATGAGCTGAGGAATGACCATTCTGTGTGGTATTCTCTAAGGCTAATGTGTCAGAGGACTAGCTAAATGAGCATGAAAGGTTGACAATACACTTAGTGGTGCGTCTCGTGACTCTTAAGTCATAATGACACGCTAATTTCTGATCCTGGCAGAATGGAGAGTGTATTGTTCTTTCATCATAGTCTTATTTTTATTTCCAGTATTAAGCTGTTTACTAATAAAGATGCCTGTTTGGTAGCCTCATTGCTTTCTCAGTTTGGTTTTTTTTTTCTTTTTTGCTTTTGTTTTTTGTTTTGTTTAAAATAAAAGAAGCTTGTGCTTCCAATAAACACTGGTGTTATGTTTTTGTTTGTTTTGATTTGTTTTTCCTGTGACAGCCCAAACTATATTGTGTGAAGTTCATTAGGATTGACATCTCATACATGTATTTTTGTTTCCTCACCTCTAGGCACAGACTGCACAGGCTCCTCGGACTCTGGGTCCATCACCTCCTGCCCCATCATCCACTCCAACACCAACAGCCCCCATTGCCACTCTGAACCAGCCTCCACCTCTTCTTCGTCCAACACTGCCTGCTGCCCCCGCTCTTCACCGGCAGCCTCCTCCACTCCAGCAGCAGGCCCGGTTCATCCAGCCGCGGCCAACTTTAAATCAGCCTCCACCACCTCTCATTCGCCCTGCTAATTCTATGCCACCCCGTCTAAACCCAAGACCGGTGTTGTCCACAGTAGGTGGTCAGCAGCCACCATCACTTATCGGAATTCAGACAGATTCACAGTCCTCACTGCACTAAAGATTAATTGGACAGAGCTGCAGTCGCTCTCCACCCCATCATTACACCAGGGCTCATCTGACGATGCAGAAGAGCTAACACTCTTCCTAGATCACAAGGCTGCGGACTAGTTCTATGGCAGGTGCACTAGATGCAAAGGTTACTCGGCAGAAAGCCTTCCGTTAGCCTCCCTGCTGGGGTGTGTGTGTCCACCAATGTGAACACGCGCGAAAGGAGGAAAAAAGTATTCTGTAGACCACAGGGTTTTATTTTGTTTTTACTGTATTTATTGAGGTTCGTCACATTCTTGCCTCTTCATAGTCAAGGCTCTTAGGACAGGAACATTGACTTAGGAATTATGAAAGTTTCTTAAGGATATTTGGCGCTTTTTTAATTTAATTTTTAAAAACATTTTCCTATGTTAGGAGAGCAAGAATAAATAGCCTGCATTTCAGATTTTGGCATTTCTTTTATGCATATTTAACTATAGCTACATATCCCTTTTTTTCCAAAAAAAAAAAAAAACGCTTTTTTTCTTAAAGGAATTTAAATACATTCCTTTAAAAGAAAGCAATTTAATCAATTGCAAAGCAATTGTATGAAGCCACAAAGAATGTACTGAATTCACTGACCCTTTAACGTGCAGTGTAGGGTCCAAGTGAAAAGTCCTTGTTTAAAGGTCATTGGCCCTTCATCTATCAGTGATAAGAGGATTGGAATAATGCTTTTACACACCAATGAGAACTTAATGTGTTGAAATAGAATGTCTTTAAGTTCCTTGAAAGAGTTACTTTGGAATTTTTTTTAGTATTTTCTAAATGATAATCTGCTTTTAACTAGTAGTTGCCTACATTTGAGGACATTAGAGTTATTATATTTTGTCAGTTATGTAGCAATGATGGTTATGGAAACATTTATTTACAGTACTTTTTTATGATTTAGATTCTGAACTTAAAATTGCCCTCATGCTTATTAAAATGATCTGCACTTAATATGAAGGTTGTTTTCTTGATAAATCTATTTTACTGTTTGGATACATTTCTGTATTCCTTGTAGCCAGCCTGTACTTTTGGGTTTGGTTTAGGGTTAACTCATCAACATTATTCCATAAAATAATTTAAGAATCTGTTATCTGACATGTATCAGCATATTGACACACTTGTCCTGTTAATGCAAAATGTGAGGCCCCTTTTTATAAAGAAACAGGTATTTCAAGACTTCTTAATTCAACACATGACCAACCATTAACTACCAACAAAAAGTATTTTGTAAGTGATATTTCAACAATGTGTTACTAATATTTTTTATATTTTATGATTGATGACTAATTTCATATTAGAATCATGATTTATGCAGAGATCAGTTAGCTTGCCTTACTAATGGATAGAAGGCTGAATGTTTGCACATTCACATTCTCATTGCATTCAGAACTGCTTCGTGAACGAATCATCATCTAAAACCCTAATTCAATGTATCTGAGAGATCATACATTCCCGACTGTCGTGGAACTGTGTTAACCATTGGCTCAATAGCTTTAAAGAGCTATAGATTCAAGTTCACTGATGATCTTCCTTCCAAATGGACCCCAAGTTCTGGCATAATCTAAAACATGACCTGGGTGGGTCCTGGTCCTTTCCTTTCTCATCTGATCATCCTAAATGGTTCCCACCCTGGATTAAAACCAGATGAAATATAAGCATTAAAATTAACAATATTCAAGAATTTATACTTATTTTTCCTTTAAAGACCACAAGAGACATTGGCATATCTTAAAAGAAAATATTTAAAGCATTTTTTTAAGCACTTAGATTGTCTTGCATTGTGCAAACTATATCTTTACCGCTTTTAATGTCTTGTCTCTTGTCAGTAGACCTTCAGTACACAGTACATGGGATGTCAGGTTGGTCAGCATCAGCATCTCGGACAGCTAATAAGGACGTTGTGATTCATTTAAAAATCTCTCTATCCCAGACATGGGCCAAGGTGCTGCATCTGAAGGGTGTGCTGTAACTTGGTTTACGTATGTTAGAGCACACAGTAGAAAAACCTTAGATTCATTAGGAATATGACACATGTATATAGTGAGATGTCTTTATTGTGTGCTTTACATATTTTGTAAATATTTTGCACGTCATTATTTTACTTTTTTGTTTAAGCAGTGTTTGGCCTGAAAGATTGAAATGCTTGCTGCTTATCAAAGGATTAAAGATTTAACGATGTCTATGTCTTCTATTTTATATAATTTCGTGTTGCATTAGTAACTTAGGACCTCCCCGCTGTGAAAATCTAGATATTTCATAAGAAAGCAAAACCTAGAAATGTTTCAGTGATCACTTTGATCGGTTTCAGGGTTATGTTTCTGAGAAATCTGCACTGGCATTTTTATTACATAACAAATCCCTGATGATGCATCTGGTAAAATTATATTTTTATTCCAGTATAATATGGATGAGGTAAAGGTAAGTTACTGATCAAAACTTGTTCTTAATCAGTTTACATCAAAGGAATAAAGTAGAATATAAAATAAAGGAAGGAATATAAAATTTGTCCTAACATAGACCTGTATTCTTTTTTAGGAACAGATAAAGAACAATCCAAAAACTGAGTAGTTGTTATTTAAAAAAAAAAAAAAGCATTAAGAATGTTGCAAACACTTTGGTTAAAATGCAAACTTATTAAATAAGCTGTGTTAATTTAATGTTCACTCCTGTTATCAAAAGAATATTACCCATAAGTATTCATTGCTAACTAGTTAATATGGGTGTCAAAGTCTCAAAAAGAATAATCTTGGAATTCCTCAAATGGCCAGGCTAGGCAAGCCAGAACCAGGAGCCAGGATCTCCCTTCGGATCTCACATGGATGACAGGAACCGTCTGCTTTCCCCGGGCACATTAGCAGGGAACCAGATAGGAAATGGAGCAGCTGCGATTTGAACCAGTGCCCATAAGGGATGTCTGCTGTGCCACAACATCAGCTTCTTATCCTGTGCACTTTAATGTTCAGTGTACAAACAAGGTGGGTTTTTCTCGAGGGGTTTGTCTAGCTCAGTATACCAACCAGCGTTTTTTTGTTTGACATGAGCTGGCTTGAAGACGCCTTCACCCCCAAGACCACATTTGTTGACGTGCTGGCTATTCAACTTATCCCGAAATTGGGAGACAGGATCACTGAAAGCCTTTTGTTATTGGGCTTGGGAAATAACAAAATAGTTGCCCTCAAAAAAAATTTTTTTTTAATAATTGATGTTCTTGCTCCCTGCTAATGGCCTGGAATGCCATCAGGTGGCACCAGTTCTTGGGTCACTGCACACACATCTGAGACCCACTTGAGATGAAACTCTTGACTTCCTTCCTGTAGAAGCCATTTTGGGACTGAAACAGCACATGGAAAATGTCTCTTTTTGTCTCTGCCTCTCTACTAGAACTGCATTTCAAATAAAATATTTCTTTAAAAAGTTGCCGTACTTACTTATTTGAAAGGGTTACAGAGAGGGAGACAAAGATCTAGCATCCATTGAGTCATTCCTCAGATGACCTCAACAGCTGGGGCTGAGCCAGGCTGAAACTAGGAGCCAGGAGCTTCATCTGGGTGTTTCACATGGGTGCAGGGATCCAAGGACATGGCCGTCCTGCTGCTCAAGGCCATGAGCAGGGAGCTGGATGGGAACGGGAGCAGCTGAGGCTCCAACTCTAACCCACTATGGGATGCGGGGTCAGGTGGCGACTGGACTCGCCGTAAACTTTTGACTTGATGAGTCTGTTCCACCTGACTAAACAAGTTATTTAACCTCTCTGAACCTGAGCTTTGTGATTAGTAAACTGGGGACTACATCTTCCCACTGAATGCTGGAAGCTTTTGTCCTACGTAACATCATCACCTTCCTAATAAGGGTGTGTTTTGACATACTTCAGAAGAAAGAGTAGTACAAAAAAAAGTTGAATTCCAGTTCAAAAAGACAAACTGAACGTTTACTTTTTAAATTCCCTCCACAAACTGAAGTATTAGAGTGTAAAAATGCAAATAGTCAAAATGCAGAGAGGAGACTTAAAAGGATGCCATAATAACCGATAGAGGATGTGAGTGTGGAGTGCCCCATGGCTTCTGCCTCCTGGTATTCCTGCACTTGTGAGCTGCCCAGATTTCTTTTTTTTTTTTTTAATTATTATTTTTAATTCATTAATAACATTGTATTATGTGACACAGTTTCATAGGTACAAGCTGCCCAGATTTCTAACCACCAGGGCAACAGGTTGGCACTTCCGCAATCATGTCCTATGGCTTCATGACTGCTGTCCTGCCAGCAGACTGGGCCTTCTGTGCTGGCTTTGGGAAGCAGGCTTTCTGGTGCCATCCAGCCAAGAGCTCAGGCCTGTTGTTCAGCAACCTGCCAGGTGCTGAATCCCACCAAGGACATGTGGAAATCCATCCTTCCCAGTCAAGCCCTGTGATACCTGGATCCCACATCCACTATGACTGCGTGCAGCCCCTGAGAGACCCCAGAGTGGAGAACTCCATTAACTTGTATCCAGGCACCTTACAGAAACTAAGCTGCTCAGGGGTGGGGTGATCTGTTATACAACACTAGAACCTGTGAACACGATCAAAAGAAATGTGTAATAATACTAACATCAAAGATTTCAAAACAAAGAAGATCATCAGGAATAACACTGTTCGTTGAGTAGTGATAAGTGAGTTCATCAAGAGGATCTCCAACAGAAATGCAAAAAGGAACAGGCAAGTTCACTATCAGTCGGTGATACCAACACTCAGCTCTCCATAACTGGGTACAGTGTGTAAACCAGAAATCGGTGAGGAAAAAAAAGGCTTGGAAATGCTCGTAACCACTTTTCCTTTGAAATTATAAATCATTCCTTACAACAAAAGCAGAATAAGCAATCTTTTCATGTGTACATAAACTATTTCAGACATAAACCATATTTTGTGGCACAAGCAAGTTTCAATAAGACAGAAAGGATTCAAACTGCCCTAAGTATGTTCTCCGGGTAAAATGAAGCTAGACATCAATGAGTAAAAAAAAAGAGAGAGGTTCTTAAATATTTGGAAACTGAAGGACTTGCAAGAGACCTATGAGTCAGAAAAGAAATTACAATGCAAATTAGAAAATATCTTGAACTGAACATGAGAATGATACGATCTATAGGTGCCACAAGGCAGTGCGTAGGAACCAATTTATAGCTTTAAAGTGAAATCCAACACTTAAGTAAAAAGACTGTAAATTCAATGAACTATTTTCTTCTTAGAAAGCTACTTAAAAACAGTGAACCCAACTCAAGAGAAAGATAATAAAGATCACAGTGGAAATGAAATAGGTCACAAAAATAATACATAAACTCACTGAACTCTGTAAAGAAAATCAAAACCTGGCTAGATAAAATGATCACAAAAGTACAAGTGAATGCACACGTTATCAAAAATACAGACTGAAAAATCATCACTATATGATCTACAGAAATTAGGTTTAAACTAGCGTGAGCACTTTATGCCAGCACATTTGAGAATGTTTATGGCTGAAATCTTTACCCACTGCAAACTCGTGGCTCAGTTCACTCTATAGCTAAATTCCCTCAATCCCTTACAAGGAGAAAACCCCACCTACACAAATTCTCGGAAAACACAGGAGGAAAAACCACTTCTCTACTTGTGTGGTGTAAGACTGTTAGTCTGAACGGAAGACAGATGAAATTAAACTTTGGGCACTTTGGGATGCACACATCCCACACCTGCTTGGAGTTTCTGCTCCCGTGTACATGTCAAAGCAGCTGGAGCACTTGCAGCAGATCCCTACCCACAGGTGGGAGACCCAGGCCGAGTTCTCTGCTTGTCCTAGCTGTTGCGTGCATCTGGAGAAGGAACCAACGGATTGGGATAGTCCTCCTCCCCTCTCCACTCTGTCACTCAGTCTTGCAGATGAATAAAAATATTTAAATAAACATTGTTTGTGAAGGGGAAAAAAAAGGCATCAAACCAGAGGTGTTGTGCTAAGAATGCCATTAGCAACCTCAGAGGCTGCACCACAGAGAGGACCCATCATTGCACCAGCAGAAAGCAGCAGTGAGATGGGACTTCTAAGGAGAAAAGGAGCAAGGTCATGGCATGTCAAGGTGTGGCTGGAGTCAGACATTTGGACAATACCCGTCAGGTGGTGTCAGAATGTGTTCTTCCTTAGTACCTTCCTTGCATCTTGTTTTCCTTGAGACAGAGCCTATGACTTAGCAGGGCTGCCAGAGCAGTGCTGGATACTTCTTCAGATAGAATAAACACCACTCTCCCAAAAGGACGCCAACCTATTACAAAATGTTACAAGATCAGTCAGTGCCAATCCAACATGTGATATAACCTTGTAATTCTTTTTTTTTTTTTTTGAGAATTTGTTTTTGTTTTAATTTTTATTGGAAAGTCATATATACAGAGAGGAGGAGAGACAGAGAGGAAAATCATCTGTCCACGGATTCACTCCCCAAGTGACCACAATGGCCAGAGCTAAGCTGATCCAAAGTCAGGAGCCCAGAGCCTCTTCTTGGTCTTCCACGTCGATGCAGGGTCCCAAGGCTTTGGCCCATCCTCTACCGCTTTCCCAGGCCACAATCAGGGAACTGGATGAGAAGCGGAGCTGCCAGGACACGAACCGGAGCCCAAACGGGGTCCTGGTGCATGCAAGGAAAGGACTTCAGCCACTAGGCTACTGTGCCAGGCCCTTACCTCGAAATTCTTAAGCCTAAATAATAACTTGGTATTTTATTGCCTATCAATGATGATGCAAAATTAATTCATCAAGATGTTCTCTAAACAGTGATAGGAATGGCATGTCTGACTCTTACTAAAGGAATTGTCAAAATGAACAGACTGTGTGGAACCAGGTAGAGAAGAAAGACTGCAAGCCCAGTTTAAAAATAACAAAATCCCATTTCTCCATCTGAAAGCTGACTACTTGAGACACCTGAGCCATGGACACAGCGAAGGAGTGTGTATGTATTATTGAGGGGTGGGAGCAGGGCTCCCCAGAACTAACAGGGAAAACAGCTACAAGTGCCTACAGTTATGCTTGTAAATTTTTTGAATTAGGGCTGATCCTAAACAATAGTTAACGAAACGTGAAGCAAGGTAGAAAGCCTCGTTAGCTGACAGCCCAGCTGCCAGGCACACACACACACACACACACACACACACGTGAGTTCTTCTGGAAAGGGAGCCTTTTCTCCCTTCAGTGCATGTCAGTCCAAGGAGAAGCTCTCCATTTGCCAGGACTCCCTGCTACTCTTCTCGTGGTGGTCTGCACCTGGACAGGCAAAGTGCGGGTCAAGGTTATCTGCTGGAAGCAAAGGAACCACATGACAGTGTGTCAGGAAGTGAAATAACCTTCATCTTCTCCATGGAACTTCAACTTGGGGAGTGAGTGAGCCTTCTGGGAGCGCAAGACCCTGAGGTTTGATTTCTGCCGTTTCCTGCTCAATCACATTTTCCACTAAGGGGGGCTGGGGTACAACTGTGGGGCAAAGAATTTCCACCCCCTGTGACTTAGAGGTGTGAACGAAAACCCAAGGAGAAGAATTTTTCCCCTCCTCGCCTGATCTCACGAGGCGGTGGAAAGTCTGACCCCCAGCTCTGCTCAGCTAACCGGCTGGTCACTCTGGAGCAGTCTGAGTGGGCAGATGCACCAGCGGGCTATTCCAGCAGATGGCGCTGCCCCCCATCAGCACCTTGGGCGCATCACCTCAGGCTTACCCAGCAAACTGCAATGTTGGGAGGAAACAGATGAAGGCATCAATCCTTTTTGCAAAAAAAAATTAGTGGATGATCCGGCCGAAAATACTATTTTGTAGACGAATTCAATTTGAAGACGGGATTGTGTGTCATAATAGGAGTAATACGGAACTAAATACCCAATAGTTCTAAACGTGCACATGGCTAGAACTCATCTCAGCTTTGGAGCTGTTCTGCTGTCGTCCACACCGACCACGGGGGGGAAGGTGGGAGAGTGACAGAGGGCGACAAAACCAGACTTCCCAGGTGCCAATTCCACCTTGCCCACACAGAGAGCTTGACATTTGGGGAAAACTGTCAAACACATGGTTCTCTCCTCTTTGCAATAGGGCTGATAACTAAATGGATTAATGTGGCTTCAAAACTGAACACAGGGGTGAACGCAGGGCATGGTGCCCATATGAGACACACGAAGGACCTGCATTATCTGTTCCCCAAGACACCGTGCCCAGGACTCTGAGGGCTGGCTCTTGCAGTCTAACACCCATCTAAGATTCCTCTGTTTCTCTACGTAAGACCCCCAGCCCTGCGGTCACACAGCTCCTGCTTCCTCCCAGAAACCTGCTTTCATCATACTTGGAGCTTGAAGGCCATGTTTGTGACAAACTTTTTTCCCAGTTGATGGAGGAGCAGACAAGGAAAACGCAGTCACTGTTAGGTCCAGAATCTCTAGCATAACTCCATGTCTCATGTACCACATGGAGTCTCCAGCCAGCAGGAGACAGACTTTCAACCAAACACACCGACTCCTATTCCACAGGAAGGGGATGGTGCCACCCAATTAGAAAGGTGTATTGTCTTGAGGGACAGGAAGGAGCGAGGTTCCCTGGGCACCTGTGGACACCCACGTTGTCAACCACACAGCCATGCCTCAATCCCAGCCTCGCTGGAAGATTATGAGCTAGATCTGGGCTTTCAAAACAGTCCCCAGCAGTGCCATCTCCCCAGTGCAGTGGGCAGGCTAGCTTTCACTTTTATATCCGGATTTGTGACTGCTGCTGAAGAAGCAAAGTCAGGCTGCTCTTCCACACCCCACACGTGCATGTGAGAGCTGCCTCTTCCCGTGACCCCAGCCTGGCCCCCCTACTGCCAGCTGTGAGGCACACATCTGCGTGGTTCACTCCTCCAGGTAAACATCAGCCTCTCCTATCCTGATGAGTAGCTGGAAGCTAAGTGCCTGTCCCGTGCTGCCTAACTGAAAGCAGAGGAGCTGGAATGGGAATCCTGACCCATCGATCCAGAATATAGACATCATCCAGAACATAGGCTCGTGCAGAGAAAGGACCACAAGAGCCCACTGTATTGAGGCGTGAGGAGACCCAGGTTCAAGTCCTAGCTAAGACCCTTCCTGAGTGTGTACAGCCCAGGCACCACCCATCATGCCCCTTCTCTGCACTGCAGACGACCTGTTTCACCAGATGGCCGCAAGAGACGCCTGGGATGCTTAGCAAGGCCTTGCCACAGGGGTCAACTCCATAACTGCTGGTGTTAGATCCACAGCCAGATAGTGGAGCTGAGCAACCGAACCCGGACCTCGGGGTTTGAGGTAATGGGTCAAGGAGAGCCAGGGCTATCAAACACACTAAAGCAGCTGGAGGTGCGCTGCTCTTCCCCCCCCACAACCGCAGGTAATGATGCACTGGAAATGTCATCCAGCGGTCTGCCAGTGCCTAGGGCTCCAGGGCTGGCTCCGCCCCCTGAGCCCTCTTGCCCCGCCCCCGAGCTCTCCGCCCCCTCGTAGCCCCTCTTAGCCCCGCCCCCAAGCTCTCCGCCCCTCGTAGCCCCCCTTAGCCCCGCCCTCCGAGCGCTTCGGCCCCGCCTCCGAGCTCTCCGCCTGGTCCCGCCTAGTCCCGCCCTCCGAGCACTCCGGCCCCGCCTCCGAGCTCTCCGCCCCGCCTAGTCCCGCCCTCCGAGCTCTCCGCCCCGCCTAATCCCGCCCTCCGAGCTCTCAGCTCCGCCCAGTCCCGCCCTCCGAGCACTCCGGCCCCGCCCCCTGGGTCGGCCCCGCCCACCCCGCCGACTCTCCGCGGGGCCCAGCTCCGGGGCCGGCATCCTCCCCGGAGCCTCCCTCTGCCCCGGGCGCAGCGCGAGCAGCTGGGCGCCTCGCCCACCGGAGCCGGCGGAGCACACGTGAGTCGCAGGAGGGGCGGGGAGCGGGAAGCGGGGGACCTGTGAGAGCCAGAGACTATGAAACCGAAAGCGCCGTCCCGTTTCGGTCTGGCGGGCGCCCAGCCCGTCCCCTCACCCCTGACTCCGCCGTGGCGCGGGGAGGCGCGCGGGGGCAGGTGGGTGCGGGGCGAGCGGGTGCTCGAAGCAGGGGAGAGGTGTGGGAGACGGAGAGCGGGGTCCCGAGCTGGGTAGCTGGCTTGGGTTCGGGTTGGGGGTGGTTGGGAACGCAGCCCCTGAAGGCGCGCCCAAGGAGTCGCTGCCCCGTTTTTGGCTGGCGGGGCATCTGAGGGATGTGTCGGGGATGTAGGGCCGCCCGGCCCGCGGCGGGAGACTTTTCTCTCTGCTTCTTGTGCCGCCTCCTTCAGAGTTTCCATATTTGGCTATTTCAGATTTACTTTCATGAGAACTGGGGTGTCTCGCCGTGGCGGGCCAGGCTGCCCTAGGTGTGAGGGTGCACATGCTGAGCGAGTCTTGGGCTGGGCGGAGGCCTAGGGAATTACAGAATCCCTTCCTGTAGAGGGACACTCTCTGAGGGCATCCCGGGCGCTGGCATGGGTTCCACGCTTTTAGGAGTGTGTGTGAGAGACACGGAGGCTGAGAGAGATCAGCTAAAGGTGGAGTGTGGGCTTGTCAAAGCACTCCAAAGCAGAAGACAGGGTTGTGAATGGTCCCAGGAGGAGTGGGTGGAAGCCTCCCAGCCCAGCCACGCTGGGGAAATGGCAGAAAGTAAATGTACTGCGGACGATGGGCTGTGAGAAGCAGGTGTTGAGTGCCCAGCCAGCCCCTGTGGAGCGTTTGGGGTTTTATGGTCATTTCTATTGTGATGATCCTACAGAGTGCTGCCTCTGTTGTTGGGGTCCCGGGTTCTCTTCTGCAGCCCCACAGACAGGCTGAGCTGGGCTGAGGCCTGTGCTGGTCAGTTTGGGCTGGATTTCCTTGAATCAGCAAGATTTGCATGTGGCCCTGCTGGTTGGGGGTGTCTGGGGTGGGGGGAAGAAGAACCTGGAAAGGAGGTGGACCCTGTAAGTACTCACTTGGTGCCTGGGGCATTTCAGTGTGCATTGGCTGGGATCCACCTGTCTCAGCTTCTTTGGGCTGGAGACAGAGAACGCCCCTGGGCACTTAAACAAACCTTCTGTGATTGTTTCTGCTTCACTGGGGGACAGATAGGAGAAAAATCATTTCCTTGTGTGCAGAGCTCTTTCCCCGGCAAAGCATTTTTTCCCCTCACTCTTATTTTTCTTCTGTCCTACTTACACCTTTCTGAGGAAGGCCAAAGCAGGATTACTCTGTACCAGTGCACATGGTGAGGGGCAAGCCCCCCTTGTGGCTGTTACCCCTTAATCCCCTCCCCTGGGCCAGGCACGTGACTTCCATGGTCTCTGCCCTGTACTCCCAGCCAGATCTGCCCATCAATCAGAAGGGACCCTGATTCTCTTCCCATCAAGTGGGGTACATTGTGCTGCTCTATCAGCCATACCTGGACAGACCCCTCCTTGAACCCTCTGCCCAGGGATGGTCAGACAACAGCCTCACCCCATCCCTTCCCTCCACCCCCCACAGGGGACCTTCTCTTGTGAGGAAGTGGGGTGGAGGGCCAAGAGGGAGATAAAAGTGAAAACCCACACGGGTCTGACAGGCTCAAAGTCTATTTACGGTGACAGTGGTGAGCCCAGTTTGCATGTTGGTGTCTGCAGACAGGTGGTGGGGTGTGCTCGGACCGTGCTGTAGCAGGTGCATCCATGTAGTGAGGTGCTGGGCAGTGCACACCTGATGGGCACATCCTGTGGACCCAACACTGAGTAGCCCAGCCCAGCGAGGGTCCCTCCCAGGGGATGGGGACAGGAGCTACTCTCTCACCAGCTTTTAGCAGGTCGGCATGATGCTGGGAACATGGACTCTGTTACCTACCTCCCAGTCAATTCAGACCACCTCCAAATGTCCCCAGTCTTTTTTTTATCTTAAGGAGAAGGTGTCCTCTTCCAATCGCTGTGAGAAGTCTTCGCTCCTTCCCTATCCAAGACAGGTGACCCCTTCCTGCCTTACTACTGCCTTGTCCCTGCCTCCCTAAACCCCAGCTCGTCTTGTCATTCAGGGACAAGTTTCTGGAAGGAGTAGCCATCTCTTGGCCTCTCCCTCAAGCAGCACTGCACACCTGCCACACTGCTCAGATTACCCTGGTAATCCACTGTCACCAGCCCTGCTGCAGCTGTCGCCCGGCTCCTGGAGGCCGCCAGTCTGTCCCCATGGGCATTCCCTGCCCTGCCCTCCCCCTGCTCTGCACCGACTGGCATGGCGCCAGGCTGTGTCCTCGGGTTGGGCAGCCTCTCCACTGAGCTGTTTCACTCCCGAGGAAGGTCCTTCCCACCTCTGCTGTCACACGGCTCTCTCCTTGGTTGCTTTGATTTGCGATGTTCAGAATCTTCACTGCAGAGTCTCAGGCCCCTTGGACGCTCGGCCCAAACTTTCTGTTTCTTAAGATTTATTTGAAAAGCAGAGCCAGAGAGAGAGAGAGAAGGTGAGATAGAAAAAGATTTTCCATTTGCTACTTCAGTCCCCAGATGACCACAACAGCAAGGACTGGCCCAGGCTGAAGCCAGGAGCTAGGACGTGGGTGCAGGAGCCAAGGACTTGGACTCTACCTTCCACTGCTTTCCCAGGCCATTAGCAAGAAGCTGGATAAGAAGTGGAGCAGCCAAGATTTGAACCATCCTCATGTGGGATGGTGGTACTGCATGCGGTGGCTTACCAAGCTTCACCACGCCTCCTCTTCCTCTCCCTACATGTTACAGGTGGCCCACTGCCCTGCCTCTCTGAGCCTGTAATCTTGAGCAATTCTATTCCAGCTGTGGGCCATGTGGGTACTTGCCCGGGTGACCTGGTTGTCCATGTTCTTCTCGGGTGCACCCGTGTTCTTTTCTTTCTCCATGCTTCTACAGAAGGGCCTCCTGAATTTATTGTCTAGACATGGTTCTTCTCCTACTCACGGCAAAGTGGAACTCATGTGGCGCTCTGCATCTGGCCAGCCCAGAGTGGACGCTGAATTTAGCACTTGCTGGTTGGAGTTGCCTGCTTTGAGCAGGTTGCCCGACCTCCAGGAGCGTCCGTGTTCCCACTGGCGTACAGAGGTGCTAATGTCTCCTATCTGAGGCTGCTGGAAGGATGACGTGAGCCAACTTGCATATGGAGCCTAGGATCGTTTGGATATTCAGTGATGCTGGGATTTTTTTTTTTTCTTCCATATGTTTAGTGGCAATAGAGAGCTGTGAGATTCTTGGGGAACTGGAAAAAAAAAAGACATGCTTTGTTTGAATTTCACATTAATAACAAGCAAGAGAACTCCATGTACCAGAGAAGTTTGTCATGTAAACTCACCTCCTGCTCCTGCTTGGCTATTTTCAGACCTGTTAGCCCTGAGCTGGGATGAGGTCGGGTATGGTGGGGAGAGGCTGGTGTGAGCCCTTGGTGGGCAGAGGAGGGAGGGCCACATCAGGGCTGGTGGCCCAGGGCTCCGGTTTCAAGAGCAGTATTCTAATTCTCAGAAAGATGTGTGGACTTCAGAGCAAAGCAGAACTTGACAGGGAGCCAACACTGAGACCTGGCAGAAGAAATAGAAGGTTTTTGGGGAGCAAATCCGGGCTCTGGCTCTATTAGCAGGGGTAGAGCAGATGGTGGTGCTATGATGTTAGAGCAGGGCGAGGGTGACTTGGCTTCAGTCACCAGTCAGAGTCTTTTCCCCTCTCCCGTACTAAGCCATGGCTTAGAAGCACCAGGCTGGGTCCTGAGCCCCTCCTCCTCCTCTGGGAGACCCTTGACCCTAGAGGGCGGAGGCAGGCAGGTGCAGTTAAACCAAACAGAAGCCCTGAAGGTCCTGCCTCTGCCCTTGGGATGTTGGAATTCCAAGAAGTGGCTGGGTGGCTACTTGGAGATGCAGAATGGGTGCAGCTGGAAAATTGGGTGGATTGGGCTCTGGGGTGAAGGGGTAGGTAGAGGGTGTGAAGTACAGTCAGGGAACCTCAGTGACCAATGGAATGTGGGGAAAGAGACATCATCGCTACAAATGGTGACCAGCAGCCACATGGGGAATGAGTCTAGACCAAACAGGTGCACTGGAGAGAGCAGCTGAGACTCCCGTTCTGGATGCGCTGGCTTGGCAGAGGCTCTAGGGAGAGCCTCTGGGAGGCAGGAGCCAGTGGGGCTGGCCGTAAGGCTGGGGAGAAAGACGATCTGGAGTTGCTTCCCAGCCAACATGGTGTGGTTTCAGGAAAGTCACAGGGAGAGGATCCACTGAGTGTGTGGATGGAGGCAGGGCTCAGGTCGGGTGGGGGACAGGGAGGGATCGTGACCTCAGCCAGAGCTTGCCCCTTGCCCACTCTGGGGAGACCTGGCAGGAAGTGGAGGTCGTTCCAGTCTGCAGACGTATGTTCTCCATTGTAGGAGGAAGTGAAGTCTCCTGGGGAGAAGAGAAAGCTCTGAGAAAACAAGCGTGGGGGAGGGGGAGAAATCCCACCTAGCCCTGTTAGACCAGGTGGCTTGCTGGCATCTCCAGCAGGGGATTTTGGACAATGGAATTTTGTACTCAGGCACCCTGGCCGTGGTGGTGGGGAGGTGTTGGCACCTAGGAGAGGGTTTCCTAAATGTTTATTCAATGGAGTTGGACTATCTATAACATGCTTACCATGTCTCCCTCTTTCCCAGGCACTCTCAGGCCAGAGTCCCCCACTGAGCACTTGCTGAATAGGGGACTCTAAATTGAATAGGGGACTCTAAACTCCCAGAGCTAGATCCTCCCCCCTGTTATCCTGCCCCTCCTGCCCTGTCCCAGGCGAGCTGTCGTGAGCCAGCCTTGTCCTCTCCGGCTGAAGATGAAGAGTCTCGGGACTTGCACGGAGGTGATGTGGGAACATGGAGGTCAGAAGGCTGAGCATGATTTCAGCCATTCAGGGTTTACCGAGCGCTTCTCCCATGTCCTGTGCCAGGCAGCAGGACCTTGGCAAACTAAAGGAGCCACCTTTGTCCTTGAGAAGGGGGAAGCTGCAGCAGGGGCTGGGGGTGCCAGTGATGCTGGGTTTCCTCCGAGGGTGGTCAGCCGAGGACTTGCTTTTGAAGGAACATCAGAGCAGATTCCAGAAGCACAGAAGCAGGCCCATCCTGTATCAGGCAGGGCAGGGGATGGGGAATAGCACATAGTAGGCAGCTGTGCTCTGAGAGCATGAGGGGAACGCCCCAGGATGTGAGGACAGACAGCATAAGGCCACAGCAGAAACCTCAGAGGACCACAGGGCAGGGGACAGATCTGACTTCTAGGTTGCAGGTGAGAAGTGGGCAAGGCAAACAGGAGGCTGCTGCTGCACCTGCTAGGGGCATGGTGAGACTCGGTCCCAGATGATCCGGAGTACAGTGAGAAATTGTTGATTGGGGACATGTGGGGAAGGAAGCGCCAGCAAGGGCTGTGATGTGGAGAGGAAGAGAGGAGCCGAGTGTGGCTCTAAGGTCTGGGCCCAGTAGCAGGGTGACCAGCAGTGGAGGACAACTGTGGGAGGAGCAGGACGAGGCAAAGGTTGGCTAACGGTGCCTTGAACATGGAGGTGGTGCCTTGAACATGGAGGTGTGAGCTAGGTAGGAGGGATGAGTCAGGTTCAGGAAAGAGGCCCAGAGTGCAGAGAGCAGTCAGAGGCTACGAGGGAGGTGGGACCAGGAGCTGCAAGCGCTTACAAGGCCAAGAGGCAGGACAGCCACCAGCAGCCTGGGAGAAGAGGCCTGGGGTGTCAGTGATCTGCTTGGGGCTCCTCCCTCTGTCCCAGTCCTAGGAGCTTGCTGCAAGGTCAGACTTGCAGTTGCTACTGAGAGATCTGTTGCTGTAGTGTGTTGGTTAGCGTGAGTTAAACTATCCTAACAAATAGTTAATAGCTCTCCCCGCCCCCCAAAGACAGGTCTGCCCCTCTGGGCTGAAGCCACCAAACCAGCAGATTCTTTGGCAGAGTGTCCTGGGACCCAACTGCTGTGACTCACTTCTGGGTGTGCAGAAACACAGTCCCCACTGGGGCACGGGAGCTGTCCGATGGCTCAGGCCCCTGCATGTGGAACAGGCATACAGCCAGTGGGCTGCAGGAACGAGTGGACACATGTGACTGTGAGGTGCTCATTTAGGTGCCAGGCACTGGGTGCTGCTAACTGATGGGGGCAACCATGTCTTGGCTCAGAGGCAGGTACTTTTACTGTCCCATTTTCCAGGTGCGGAAAGGGGACACAGGTAAGGGAATGGACCCCAGCAGTCCAGCCCTGGAGCAGGTCTGTAACCATCACCTCCCTCCTGGGTGTTCGTTAGAAAGTGTTTCATTTTCTGTTAGCCATAACAGAGGCCAGCATACTGGATCTGGAGGCAGAACGCCTGTAGAGTAGCGTCCCATTATGTGTGGTTTCACTCTCCACAGTTTCGGTTACTTGTGGTCAACCACACTCTGAAAATAATAAATGGAAACTCCAGAAATAAACAATTCACAGGTTTTCAATTGCACCCCATTCTGAAGAGCATGCCCAGTCCCTTTCCATCCTGTCTTGGCCTTAAGTCATCTCTTGGTCCACTGTATCCCCATTTAAGGTGCTACCCACCCATTTAGTCCCTCAGTAGCCATCCCAGCAATCAGGGTGACTGTCAGGTGGCTGAAGTGCTTGTGTTCAAAAGATCGCTATTTTGCTTGGTAATGGCCCAGCAGTGTAAGGGAGGAGTGACCCTAGCTATTCAGATATGCCAAAAAGGCAGATATATAGTGAGGAGGAGAGACAGAGAGAAAGATCTTCCATCTGTTGATTCACTCCCCAAGTGGTCGCAATGGCTGGAGCTGAGCCGATCCGAAGCCAGGAGCCAGAAGCCTCTTCTGGGTCTCCCACACTGGTGCAGGTTCCTAAGGTTTTGGGCTCTCCTTGACTACCTTCCCAGGCTACAAGCAGGGAGCTGGATGGGAAGTGGGGTCACCGGGATTAGAGCCGGCGCCCATATGGGATCCTGGTGTGTTCAAGGTGAAGACTTTAGCTACTAGGCTATTGTGCTGGGCCCTCATTTTTAAAAAGAGGACGAGATCACATTCAGGTTGCTTTTGTACATACATTGTCAATATTATCTTGTGTTGCTATTGGTTATTGTTGTTAATCTCTTACTGTGCCTAGTATAAAAATTAAGCTTTGTTGGAGCCAGCGTGATGGCCTAGCATACTAATTCACTGCCTGTAGCACAAGCATCCCATATGGGCGTGTATTTGAGTGCCAGCTGCTCTGCTTCTGATCTAGCTCCCTGCTCATGGCCTGGGAAAGCAGGGGATGGCCTAAAGCCTGGGGCCTCTGTATCCGTGTGGAGACCAAGAAGAAGCTCCTGGCTTTGGCCTGGCTCAGCTCTGCCCATTGTGGCTATTTGAGGGTTGAACCAGCAGATGGAAAATCTCTCTTTCCTCCTCCCTCCTTCCCCTCCCTTTCTCCCTATATCTCTCTATAACTCTTTTAAGTGAAATAAATATTTTTAAAGGAAATTAAACTTATACATATGTAAGTTCAAGAAACAACATCTACAGGGCTCTGTGTTAGTGAGGTTGCAAACACCCGCCAGGAGTCTTGGAACATCCTTCTCACTCCACCCCAGTGAGAAGACAGTGCGGGGTGGCTATAGGATTCAGATCTCAGCTCCACCAGGGCAGACCGTAGGATTTAGGACAAGTTGGTTAACAACTCAGGGCTGAAATAGTTCATGGCAATACGATGCTGATAACGATGCCACTGGTTCAGTGTGGGGATGCAGTGATGTACGGGTACAAGTTGGGAAGGACCAGGAAACACAGAAGGCGGTGACATCATCGTCGTCTTCTTGAAAAAGCAGAGGCTGGATCCCCTAGGGTTACCCAGAAGAACTGCCAGCAGGGTGGTGATCACAGCCAGCCCCCAGGCCCTGCTTCAGCAGAGCGGTTCCCCCGCTGCTTCGGACTTGACTTGCTGCTGTTTCAGCGGGAGCTTTGGTTTTGAAGAATGTGTTTTGCTTTGGTGTTTAATGTGAAACCCTGGGCTTGCTGGTGAAACCCCTCAGTTTCAACTGCTGGCAACAGGTGTGGCCCCAACAGGCTGCCTGTGTGAGGGCTTGTGGATCTGAAGGGGGTGGTGCCTGGCGCTGGTGGGTGGACCTCACAAAGCCTGCTGATCTGCCGCTGCCAGAGCTGGCCTCACTGCCTCTCACAAAACCTGGGGGTATGCTCCCTCCCATCATAGACTCACACCATTCCTGGCAGCTGTTAGTATGTCACGCATCTGTGGTCAGTCTTGGAAATAGAAACCTAACACACAGGCAGCCGTGGATGTGCATCTGTGGGCAGAGACACACAGCTAGTGTGAGGGTGACCTTTGGGAGCTAAAAGTCCCCAAAAGGTCAAGCTGAGGCTTCTGAGTACAGCGGCCATCTCCAATCTGTGAGGGGTGCGTCCCAGGACTTCCAGGGCGTGCCTGAGATCTCGGTAATATGGATCCTGCAGACCCTGTCTTTTCCTATATCCTGGTACATCTCCTTAGGCACAATGAAAGACAGCTAACAATGCTAAAATAGAAGCATTTTGGGAATGTGCTGTACTGAAGCTGCCAGTGGCACCACTCGTGCGTTTTAGACCATTATTGAGTTAGGCCATTAAGATTATTTGAACACAAGCATTGAGATACAAGAGAAGTGGTGGGCAGGTAGTGTACACAGTGTGGATATGCCAGGCAAAGGGGAATCCTTTGTGCCCTTCTCACAGTGGGGCACAGTTGAACATTCAAGGTGTCCACATTTCTGAAAGTTTCCATTGAATATTTTTGGACAAGCATTGGCTGCAGGTAATTTAAGCCACAGAAAGCAATGCTGAGGACGCAGGGTAGTGTTGAACTCATGGGAAGTTCTGTGCTGAAGCCTTTCCGGGGTGGTCTGAGGTCTCTGCCCTTTTCTCAGCACCAGGACCAGCCAAGGACCAGGACCAGCCCTCCTGTGAAATGGTTCCTGAATTCTGAGCTTGGCCTGAATGGCCATGTGTCTGGTGTGCTCCCAGGCTCCAATGTCCCCATGTTTCCAGGGTGAGCAAACTCTGGCCCAGTGCATGTATTCTGTGTGTGTGAGACAGCACCAGGGATGGCCGGGAAGGGGAGCTGTGGGTGAGACGATAGCCCCAAAACTGGCTGTGGTGGGGCCGCCCCCACCCACACTCGCCATCAGACGTGCAGTCTGGTGGCAGGGAGGGAGCCCTCCCAATGAGGAGAAGTGGGAGCTGTGGTCAGAAGAAAGGGCAGAGGGCCGATCCAGCGGGGAGCCCCGCAGAGAGCAGGGTCACCAGCAAGTGTGGTCAGGGCCAGAGAAGAACCGAAAGCCCAAGGCTCAGGGAGTTTCAAGGAGGGAAGTGGCATATGCCACAAGGAAGGCTGGGAGAGACTCCTCAGCAAATCCGCCAAAGTGATTGTGCTTTACTCAGGGGATTGGAGAACCTTTGTTCTGCCAGGAGCTGTTTGTATGTTTGTAGCATCATTTGCAGGTCTTATGTGATGGTCCACTGAAAAGTTAGGCTGTGAATTGTGAGTCCCACCTGTGATCTTGCAGGTGGATGCTCCCCACCCTTGCTGGAGCATCAGATGGTCAGGTGCATGCAGCAGTGTGAGGAGGGTGGAAGGGGTGTGAGGGTGCTGGAAAGGTGGAGGAGGGCTAAGAAGCTAAGCTAAGGTGGAAGGTGGCCAGGGCCCATAGGGCTGCTTCCCTATCAGTGTCTCCGCACATGATGGCTTGTCATTGAAGACATGACTTACATAGAGTGATAGACCACATAAATCAATGTTTGGAGTCAACTAGTGTAGAGTAACCCTGGATTCAATATAATACATTGAGCGAAATAAGGAGGAAAATGTGCCTGGAGAAGACAGAAAGAGGAAGACAGGTGATAGCCAGGCGGCTCTGGACTGAAGGAAAGCAGCTTGCTCGGTGAGGGGGTCCTGGGTGAGGGGGTCTGCTGCATGTTGGGAGCTTGGGAGTGGCAGGTGTCTGATGAAAAAAGCTCATACATGTACACCTGGAAAGCCACTGAGCCACATCCAGCTCGGTGGGCACAAATGAGTAAAAGTCAGCAGAGTCGTGCCTCCTGTAAGCTTATCCTTATGACTATGAGCGCAACAGAAGTGCTGAGTACGGGGAGTGGGATGGAAGGGGTGCTGGCTGGGTAAGGCGCAGGACTTACCTGTGTGACCCGGTCAGGGGTCAGAGATCCAGAAGCAGCACAGCGGTGAGGAACACAGCTCAGCACCTGCATGGGAAAGGGGTCGGTGGGGGCTTTCTCACTGAAGGGAGCCTGCAGGAATAGAACTTGACTTTCTCCTTGGGGTCCCAAACATCCCCTCCTTGCCCCTCGCTTTTCCCCATCCCATTGCATGGTGTCCCGTGTGGAACCTAAGCCTGAGGGTCAGCCTCAGCTCCTCCCATGTCAGCCAGTCCTCTCCCCACCCTCTTTAATTGTGATCACCAAGGCTCTGTGCCGTGAAAACTTGTCCTAAATCCAGCTGGTTTGCCCATCTCCCATCATCCCCCCACCACAGTCCTGGATTGCTGTGTGTACACCTCCTCGCTTCCTCCCATGCTGCGCTTGACAGCCCCCCGCCCCGGTCCATTCGCTGTGCAGTATCCTGCACTGGTGTTTATTGGTTTAATCTAAGAGGCAGAAAGTTCCCATCTGCTGACTCAGTGCCCTCAATAACTAGCACTTGGCTGGGCGAAGAGCCAGGAGCTCAGCCAGGTCTCTCCGATGGTGGCAGACACCTGGATACCTGACCACCCCTGCTGCTTCTCCAGACAAGCAGGTGGGAGGCAGTCAGCAATCTCTCTGTAAGGAGACAGCGAGTAACCACCTCGGGCTTTATGAGCCATTAGGCCTACAGGCCCAGCTCCTCAGCTCTGCTCTGCACACTGTAGAATCAAGTGAATGTGCCACCCGTGGACACTGGACAGCCCAACAAATATGACAGCATCCCAATAAAACTTTAAAAAGCCAAGTGTCCATCCACCCAACCTTGCTGAAGTTTTAATTTGCTTCATCTTCACAACTGCTATGCAAGGACTATTATTCTCATGGTCACCATTTTACAAATGGAGAGAGGGAGACATGGGGACATTATGCTGATATCCTCTGGCTATGAAGGCTTAGAGCACCAATTGAAATTCAGGCAGGTGCACTGCAAAGCACCACAGACTCTCCATGGACCCTGGAGCAGCAGGGAGACCCCCTGTCCCCCGACCCCTAGGACCTCCACCACCGCTGGCCATGGGACCTGTCCTTGTGTGAGTGGCTTCACTGATAATGGATGTGTCCTAGGGTTATTTTAAGAGTGAAAAAGGAGCTGGCATGTAGCCTAAATTCATAGCACGCCTGGCAGTGGTGTCCTGACCCATATCCCATTCCAGCCGTACTCTCCCATCCACCCTTTCCATGCCCCGCCCCTGGCCTCTGTCTGAACCGCCCCACGCCATGCCATCATGGTGGCCTCACACTGGGCCTCAGTCTCCTTTCCTGCTTGCCACATGCTTGTCCCCATGTCACAGTGGGGACAAGGCCAGAGCTGGAGTGCAGGAGGGGCTGAGGGTACTAGAGGCATCCAAGGAAGGCAAGCTGGTAGGGAAAACTTTTGTGCAGCAAGATCAGGAGGCATGGCTTGCTTTTCACTTTTGCCTTTCCTTCACATTTGGTTGGGTTGTGAGAGCAAATTGGGGAGGTGCCCTGGCTTCTTTAACGATGTCAGCTGGAGCCAAGTGATCTTTGACTGGTTGGGGGACATGGTGGAGGTCACCAGGACTCCCCTGTGAGAGAGATTTGAGGTGGTAGCCAGATAAAAGGTGGCCTGTAGCCCAAAGACTTCCACACCCACCCCCTCTTTGCCAGAATGAGGAACCAGAGGTTTCGGGAGAGAAATTACTTCTTTTCAAAGGAATGCAAATCACACCCATGCCATTCTTGGTCCAGTTTCCAAGAAAACCCTGTTCTGTAAAGGGGTGAAGACCACCCGGCCCACCCACCCTGTTTGCCCTAGGGACGGCGAAGCCAGCCAGCATTCTGCGGTCACGTCTGCCGCTGTGCTGCTGGCTCCTGTGCTCAACGCAGTGGTCTCCCCACTTCTGCATTTCTGCCAGGCCCCTACTCTTGGTCTAATCTGCCCGCCTAAAGGGGAACAAAACCGGTGTCTCAGAGAAGCCGCGAAGGGTTTGTTGTCATTGTTGCAGGCTGTAGCAGTCCTCAGTGGCTGGTGAAAATCGTGGTTTGGGTGGAGTCTTGTTTTTGCCGAGGGCGCCTTGCCCAGGGGCTGGACCAAAAGCTTTGTGCCACCTTGGCACCTGTTTTAGCTCTGCCAAAGGCCCAGGGACAAGTTAGGGAATAAAGTGCTTTTCTTGCTCCGTCCTCCTTCTGTCTTGCTTTCCTGGTAGAAAAAGCAAAAAGCAGTCATGGAATCCAAGCCCACACATAACCTGGGGCCGGGAGCTGCCCATCCCTAGGAAGCTGGTCACCAGGCATCCTCCTCTGAACACTGCTCCAGGCAGCACACCTCAGGGTTGGCATTTTGCCATTTATTTGGCTCATACCACACTCTTTGCTCTTGTGATCCCAGGCCCCCAGGTCAGGCCTTAGGGAGGCACCTGTTTGCTCCTTCCTTCTGCTGCTAAGTGTGGGTTTTAGGGAGTGGGCTCCTGACTCTTCCTCAAGCCCTAAGCAGAGCTGAGAGATGGGTAGTGACCTTCTAGCAGCCCATGCTGTGACTGGGACTGTCACTGGCCACCCTAGGGTGACCTCTCAGTTGCCCCTGGCTCCGGGACCATCCAGGATTACCTGGTCAGCTTTTCCACACCCACCTCATCAGCTGGGCTCTGTGATTTGTCTCCCAGAGAGAACGGTGTCTCTGACCCGGTCCCCACCCTTAGTGCTTCTGCCTTCCAAAGCAGCCTGGACCTGTGAGTTTTTGTATAGTCTAGTCATTCCTTCTGGGCATCATGGACCTGGCAAAGAGCGAAGGGTTTTAGAAGGCTAAGGGAGAGCTGGGGCATGTCACAGGCTGAAGAACATGGTCTTAGCTCCAAGGAGTTTCGTGTGTTCTCTATTTGGGCGTCTTCTCACTCCAGATCTTAGCTTCTTGGTATATCATATCAAACTCCATCACTAAAACAAAAGGCACATATTGGAAAAAATCGTTTAAGAGCCTGGACACTTTGTCTGACTTTTAGTTAGCAGATTCTGCTCCTGCCATAGGACTTCCTTGCATTCATGGGTATAATGCACTGTTTCGTTTTGTTTAATTGAGTTGAAAGTCCTAAAACACACATCTAACCCTGTGAAAGCATCCAACTCAGTGGTGTTTAGAATGTGCACAATGTTGTATAAACCTTGGGCAGTTTCTAAATGAATCCTGTGTATATGTGTGTGTGTTTCTAAATGAATCTTTATGTGTGTGTGTGTGTTAAAACAAAGTGGTAGTGTGGGCAGCAGTTTACGTGGAGATGAAGTTTTCACAGAACCTAATGCCTGCCTAAAGAGGTGTTACCATGTAGGTGTAGGTGCCGATCTGTACCATGTCAAGGACCTATGGATCTTGAATCCAGGTGGAACATCTGGGTATTCGTTATTTCTTAGGACTTAAAACAACAACAGCAAAGGCTTGTTGGTACTCAGAAGTGACCTGCTGCCTGGTATGGATGCTTAGTCTCCTCCTGAGACCAGTAATGCTGAAACCATTGTCCCCTTGAAGAACTTTGGGAACACTGTGCTTTTGGTGATGGATCCCTGCTACTTTCATAATCAAAATGAGAAAACCAAACAAAAAACAACCCCTGCGGCTTGAGGAGGTCGCTACGTTGGGAGCATGGGCTTATTCTCACCCTACTCACATCTCCTGTACCATTCTCATCTCCTCACCTGGTATCCCAGGTTGGCATGCTAAGTGGATAGAACTTCATTACTGGAAGAGATAAGATCTTCTTGTCTAATCTCTAAGACAGAGTGATCTGCCACTGTTCCCTCTCAATAAAGACTGTCTCTCCCCAATTCCCATCTCCAACATGGCAGCTGTTGTAACTCAGCAACTGGTCTTTGGAGGGGGAGAGCATTAAACTTGGGCAGAGGACACCTTGGTTCACAAGTTTCAGGCATTCACAGCTTATATATATATAGTTTAAAATGCATTTTTATTGGAAAAGCAGATATACAGAAAGAAGGAGACACAGAAAGAAGGATCTTCCATCTGCTCTGCTGATTCACTCTCCAGGTAGCTGCAAGGGCTGGAGCTAAGCCAATCCAAAGCCAGGAGTTAGGAGCTTCCTCTGGGTCTTCCACACAGGTGCAGGGTCCCAAGGCTTTGAGCCGTCATCCTCTATTGCTTTCCCAGGCCACAAGCAGGGAGCTGGTTGGGAAGTAGAGCAGCCAGGACATAAATTAGTGTTCATAGTCCATATGGGATCCTAGCGCATGCAAGGCGAGAACTTAGCCACTAGGCTACTGTGCCGGGCCCCATACACAGCTTTTAAACAGTCGCTCACAGTCTTCATGCAGAGTGTCAATGACAGTTGTGTGTGTGTGTTTTGCAAAGGTGAAACATCCTGGGTGTAAACCCAAGCCATGAGTTAGTTGCTCTTTCTACAAATTCATCATTTTTCCAACCAGGCCCCAAATTTTAATCCAGAAGATCCAGCTCATCTGCCTTCCCATCTATTTATCCCACCCCCTCACCCCAAAATAATGCATCAGTCATAACCAAAAACTGCACACATACCA
The DNA here is from genome assembly GCF_030435755.1 of Ochotona princeps. Lineage (NCBI taxonomy): Eukaryota > Metazoa > Chordata > Mammalia > Lagomorpha > Ochotonidae > Ochotona > Ochotona princeps. Next base: position 20,851,043 of record NC_080841.1, read on the forward strand.
CACCATGAAAATGCAGAGTAAACACTATTGGGCAGAAGGCTGTGGGCTGAGACGCTCTTTGAGGCCCCACAGCGTGTTTTAGTTCTCTCGTACACCCACTCCTGCAAGCTTTGTCCTTCACAGAAGGCCTTTTGCTGGTCTCAGCAAAGTGCAGAGTGGGGTGCCCTCAAACTTATCCCCCCTCGTCCCTTCCACTGGGGTGGGTGTGCAAACTCTACAGCTGGGAACACTACTGCAGGGCACAGACATGGCCAGCTCTTCAAGGGACATCTTTTCAAGTGTTGAAACAAATAAAACTACTTCCTTTGTCACTTGCAACCCACGGTCGTGTGTGACGAGGGTTGGTACTCAGGAGATGTAACTGTTGTCATTTGTTATCGTCCTCCAAGGGGTGAGAATGCCAGGTCAGCCTTCACTTAGAGAAGGAAGTGGCGACCTCTGGGCCTCGACATTGACCTCTGGTGAGGTCTGCCTGATCAGAGTTGTTCCATTCTGTCAGGAACAAGAGCTCTGTGCAGGGCCCCAAACCCGGGCAGAGGCTTGCGGCTTTTCCGACCCTCCTTTCTGCTTTGGTTTGCTCTCCCTTACCCAGAGTCAGAATCAAGTTGCTTCCCTCCAACTTTTCTGTCCTGCATGCTGTTTCCTGTGACTGTAGAAACAGCATCAAGGTCAAGACCATCCGAATTCTCTTCTGGGTTTCATGTGTGGGCCTACCACTAAAGGAAGTGGACTCGTCCTTGCTCTTGAAAACTTGGAGGCCGAGAACTTTTTCCACCACACCACACATTCCTCTTCCTCCTCTTCTGTCGTCCCCCCGCCCCACGTTTTCCTTGTCTGTTCCCCATCATGCCTGCCAGCTTCCTGGGGCAGAGAGGGATACTGGTCAAAGCTGTTACCAAGGGCTCCAGCGGAGTGGCAACTGCACTGATGTGTCCCATTGGGCTGGCCAAAGAGGAGGGCAGGGCATCCAGACAGCAGCAAGCCGGGTATTCACACTGTAGGCCCACACCTTTCAATAAATCTGTGGTGCTATAGGAGATGTGGACATTCCTAGGAATTAGGTGATTCTGATAAAGTCTCATTTACATGACAGAAGAGATGCGAGATGTCGGCTGGGCTGACCCACCTCATTCCTCTGAGGCTGTCCCTAAGGCCCCACGGCCTTTGTCCCACACCCTTGGCTTCTGGGGCCTTGCTTGCTCATTTTCCTCATCAGCGCCATCTTCACTGGACCCCAGCAGTCATCCTCAGCCCTCCCATTGGATCTCTGTCTTCTAGTTCAGCACAGGGCTCTGTTCTTCTCAACAGAGGGCAGACCTGGTCTCGCTGCCCATTATCCTAAAAGGACCCAAGCTGGGCCGTAAGAAGTGAAATTCCTGCCCAAGCGTTCCCTCGGTGCCCCTCTATCTGCACATTGGTCCATAGACCCTCCTACGCGGGTCACCCCAGGCATTTAGTGCCGTGGTAAGAACTGAGAAGCTAATGAGGACCCTAGCAGGAAGCCGTCCCACCCACTGAAGCCAGGGGACAAGGTGTTTTTAGAACTGGGGACCCACCCTCTTGGGAACCTGGCCATGGCGAGGGCCCTGTGTGGATGGGGAAGAAGGCTATGGAGGAGCCCCAGGCCCTGTTAAGTCGCTGCTCATCACCCTGGAGTGGGGAGAGTTCCCTTGGATGACCTGTATCAAAAGCCAACAGGGCCTGGCCCTCACCGCTTCTCATGGGGCAGACCATAGTGAACAAGAGTGGGCAGTGGCTCTAAACAAACAGGCAAGTTCCAGTCAACTCTGGCCCACTGTTAACCAGTCTAGAACTTCTATGATGCCCTTGGAGAAATTCTTTCATTTCCCTTACCTGGGACCAGCTGAGCGCCTTTCCTTCCTGTGACATCAGCACAGCTGCTTCAGGAGGTATGGCTACCCCTATCAACTCTGATCATGTAGGTCTCCATCTATCTTTGTGACTTGCCTCTGGGGTAATGCAACTTATTCTTTCTGTATCTGATTTCCACTGCCATTGGAAGACGTCAGTGGCAGGTTCAGCATTGCAGGCGTCTGCATTGTCAAACTTAACCCAGGGCCTTGTCGCTATGGTTGGCAGAGCTGGCATGGAGCCCTTTTCACTGACATTGGCTCTATAGTGACCAGCAACTCCCGAGCATCTGAATTGGAAAACTGGAGAGGAAGTTCCTGGGCTTAGATTTTCACAAGTATGATGCTATACTATATAAAACTATCCCCTAATTCTGCAAGACTTCATTAATCCAACAGGTGCCAGGGAGGTGTGGATGAAGACTGTGCACTATCATTTGCGTGATGACTGGTGACTAACTGCATGCTACTTCGGCATGTGAAGGCTGTGTATTAGGGGCTCCCTACAAATAAATGGGTCGGAAGAGACCAGTGAGGAAAGAATTTAAATCCTGGATTTGACAGCTTTCCTTAGGAATCCAGAAAGCTCTCTATGAAAGGATGCAGCAATTTGTGATGTGACAAGATAATGTTGGGGAGAAACTCCTCGTTCCGGGGGAGCACATGGGCTGAGATTCACCCCTGCCAGTTTTGCTTTGCATTAACTGTTCAGCTCAACATACAGGCTCTATTGTTCCTAGCCTCGGTGGCTTTTTCTGCTTCTTCTTTTTCTTCTTCTTCTTCTTCTCCTTCTCCGTCTCCGTCTCCGTCTCCTTCTTCTTTGCAAGCACTGAAATGCTTTGCTGTTCCAGAGAGGGAAGATTTTCCTGCAGTGGAGTGATTACTGAGTTCCACTAACAAGCTGCCAGGCTGGGAATGACACAGTGCAGGCACAGCTGGAAGAATCCAGTTAATTGGAGAAGCATGTTTATTAGGTGGCAATCTGCATGGCTGTGTGGCTGTGTCCGCTCCCGGCAGTGGGCATGATGGTTGCAGGTCTGAGGGAGATGTCACAGCTCTGGGGAGATACACAATGTACCAAGTGCCTAGCTTACAGTGGCACCCAAGTGTAGATGATTTACTCATTTGTGAGGTTTTGTTTATTTGAGAGAGCACGCATCTGCTCATTCACTCCCAGAATGCCTGCAGTGGCCAGTGCTGGGCCAGGCCAAAGCTGGGAGCTGGGAACTCAAGAGCCACCACCCACTGCCCTCTGCCCACTACCTCCTGGAGTGTGTATCTGCAGGAAGCTGGTATCAGGAGTGGTCCTGGACTAGAACCCAGGCACTCAGACATGGACTGCAAGAGTTGGAACTGCCAGGTTAAGTGCTTGTCCCCCACAATGCATAAGGAGACAGGCTCAAGGTACCGGGCAAGATGGCAACCGCTTAGCGAGTGACTGGGTTCAGTGGATGACTTGGGCATGTTGGCAAGGCACACACAGGCATTTAGTCTGTAGGCCCCCTCTGAGGAGGCTGTGAAGCCCCTGAGGGGTTAGGCCTAGGGCAGGTTAGGTTTAGGCCACCTGCCAGCACAGGGGTTCCCAGAGAGTGCCTGGGGAGCCTGGTGCTGGGAAGGCCTCCCACAGCTCCAGCCTACTCCGGGAAGGTTCCAGGAGGAGCTAGCTGAGCTAACTGTGCGTGTCTCTCCCCAAGGGGAGCTCAGGGGCCTCTTGCATTAAACCATGTAGCCCCAGGAAGAGCTTCCCCTCAGCCCAGCAGGTGGTAAATGTTTACCAGCTGGCACCGCCTGGGGGTTTGCAGGGTTTTTGCTTGACCACAGCCGATTTCCTTAATAGTCATAGGTATTGTTCCCTTAGTTCTGCTCTCTGGAGAGAACCGGGGATGTTTTCTAGAAGCTGCCTGCCTGTGACAGCGCACCCCCTCACTCCCACGAGTGTGGGAGAAGCCAAAGTCTTCCCCTGAGCTGGACTGGCAGGAGGGACTCTGCCTCTCTGATGCAGATTTTTGGATTGTGGCTGTTTGATTTTTGGAAAGTGGCTGTTTCTCATGATGGCATTTATGTTCCCACAGAAGGTTATTGCCTTAAAATGCATAAATGTGTAAGTTCTTCTATTTTACTCTGAAAGATCATAAATACTGATAGATAGGGCTAACATGAACAAAAACTGTTGGGGCGCCCGGTTTTTCTTTTTTTTTTTCTGATTTGTTTTATTTGTAGTTGAAAGCTGAAGTTATAGACACACATATACAGAGAGAGAAATCTTGCATCCGCTGGTTCACTCCTCAAATGGCTATAATGGCCAGAATTGGGCCAACTGAAGCCAGGAGCTTCTTCCAGGTCTCCCATATGGGTGCAGAGGCTCAAGTACTTGGGCCAACTGCTACTGTTTTTCCAGGCCACAAGCAGGGAGCTGAATGGGTAGTGGAGAAGCCCGGACATGAACCAGTGCCACACATGGAGGCTTAGCCTAATACTCCACAGCACCGCCCCCCTTCCTGTTTTTATTTTAAAGATTTATTATTTGAGGGCCGGGCACCGTGGCCTAGCGGCTAAAAGTCCTCGCCTTGAACACCCCGGGGATCCCATATGGGCGCCGGTTCTAATCCCCACAGCTCCACTTCCCATCCAGCTCCCTGCTTGTGGCCTGGGAAAGCAGTTGAGGACGGCCCAAAGCTTTGGGACCCTGCACCAGCGTGGGAGACCCAGAAGAACTCCTGGTTCCCGGCTTCGGATCGGCGCAGTACCGGCTGTTGCGCTTACTTGGGGAGTGAATCATCAGAGGGAAGATCTTCCTCTCTGTCTCTCCTCCTCTCTGTATATCTGACTTTGTAATAAAAATAAATAAATCTTTTTAAAAAAAAGATTTATTATTTGAAAGGCTGAGTTAGAGAAAAAGAGAGAGAGAGATTCCAGCCACTGGGTCACTAACCACAACAGTCCTAGCTGGGCTGGGCACAAGTCAGGAACCTGGAACTCCATCCAGATCTCCCATGTGGCTGGCAGGGGCCCACGCATCTGGGCTGTCTTCTGCTATTTTCCAGGCACAGTACCAGGGAACTGGACTGAAAGTGAAGCAGCTGGGACCTACTCCAATGCCCACATGAAATGTCAGCACCACAGGCTACCGTTGAACCCACTGCACCACAGTGCTAGCTAGCCCCTATGATGCCTTTTTTTGAACTCAGTCCTCATGTTGGCTGTTCTTTGTTACTGGGCCTTCAGTTTTGAAGGGCATTGTCTTAGTTTATTTGTGCCGCAGTAGCAAAATGCCACAAACTAGGTAATTTGTAAAGAAGGGGAATTTTTATTTCTGAGAGTTCTAGTCTGAGAAGTCCAAGATCAGGGCCCCAGCAGGGGCCATGTCTGGTGAGGGTGGCCATCGGTTTCCAGGATGACATCTTGTTACTGGCTCCTCATGTGATGGGACCACACAAGGGGACAGACAGCACAAGTGCCTTCAGCTCCTTCATAAGGTTTCCAGTCCCACTGGTAAGGACTCCAGCCTCGCAGCCTAGTCATCTGCTAAAAGCCCTACCTTTTTCTTCTTTTTTATAAAATATTTATTATTTTTATTAGAAAGCCAGATTTACAGAGAGAAGGAAAGAGAGACAGAAAGATCTTCCATTTGCTGGTTCACTCCCGAAATGGCCACAAGGACCAGAGCTGAGCTGATCTGAAGCCAGGAGCTACTTCTGGTCTCCCACATGGGTACAGCATCCAAAAGCCTTGGAGTATCCTCTGCTGCTTTCCCAGGCCACAAGCAGGGAGCTGGATGGGAAGTGGGAAAGCTGGGACATGAACCAGTGCCTATATATGGGATCCCTGTGCTTGGAGGTGGAGATTAGCTAGTTGAGCTGTTGCACCAACCCCAAAGCCCTACCTCTTAAAACTGGACCTTAGATCTCAGCGGAGGCGTTTGAGGTCAAGACATGAGTTCAGATCACAGCAAGTAGCATTGGGAGGGGGCAAGGCCTGGACTACAGGTTTGAAGAACTGTTGTTCTAGACAGCAACACACACACACACACACACACACACACAAGAGTGCAGTAGCTACCTGTGGTAGAAGAGGTTAGAATGGAGGGAGGCCACTGCAGTGCGCTCTGAGCACCCAGTCTCGCCCACTGCATACGACTGTGTCAGACATGGCCTGGCCACAGGCAGACTAGAGGAGCACAGAGCACGTGAGGCGGGAATGGGGGCAGCCTGGGACCACCTGACATCGGACCTTCTGGTTTCCTGAGAGCTTGCCAGCCTTGGGTATCAGGACCGTGTGTGTGAATCAAGGGCTATGTGTCTTCCCTTTCAGCTTTAAATAGTCCGCTAAGGGGAGCACTCGTGTGTCACAGCACTCAACCTGCCACCCCTGAGGTTTGACAGGAAACACATGCACAAGGGATCTCAAACCTCAGGATTAAAAAACAAATGCTCTTGTCTGCCAAGCCCTGCCAGGTCAAAGCTGCTTTGCTGAGAAGAGGCAGTTGACTGAGCTCTGTGCCCCGAGGCAAGCCTGCAGGTCCAGTCCCCTCCACACGCACAGAGAGGGGCCAGCAGTGGGTGCAGAGGTCCTGAAACACCTCCCCAAATCTGGTGGGGTGGAGCTCTAGAAGTGAAGGTCTTGCTTACAAAGGGAGTGGGAAGTCCTCGCTGGAAAAAGGTTAAGAATCACGGGATAGGGGCTGACCCGAGTCACAGCTGCCCTTCTGAGAGTTTCCCTAGAGACCAGCGTGCATTCCGCAAACAGCTGAGTTGTTCTCCAGGCCAGGAGCAGGGCTGGGGGTGCAATGGTGAGGAGGAGCAGGTGTGAGTCACCTGTCCCCGAGTGACAGAGATCAACCAAATCATCCCACAAATGCACATTGTCATTTCAAAGCAAATATTGTTCCTTAAGAAAGGACCCTGGTGCCATGAGGGGAGTAACTCAGTGGGTGTTTTGGTTTTGCTTTAATATGTTTGGTTTTGAGTAGGTAATAATTCGTGTTGAGAAATGCAGAATTATCTCATTAAAAAACCAGCCCCCTGTACCCCTAAGCCACTCTGGGTCCTGAGCACCTGCATGCATGGCCTGTGACAGGACACCACTGTAAGCATACCTGGGCAGGGAACACCTGGCAGCTGAGAGCATGCATGTTGAGTTGATGAGGTGTGATCTGGGAGAGGATAGGGACACACTAAAGGTAGAGGCAACAGCTTGGGCAAAAGCCCTGTGGCAAGAGCATGTGTAAGGGCTTTGAAAGCCAGAAGGGAGCCTGTGGGGCTGGGGTGCAGAAAGTCAAGGACAAGAAGGTCAGGGGTGGAGGAAAGTGTCATCAAGGCTGCTTAGCACCCTGAACCCTGAAAGAAGAGGGAAGGAAATCTTAAGAGCAAGCACCTCACTTTTGGGGCCAGAATTGTGGTATAGTGGGTCAGGCTACTATTTGTGATGCCTACACCCCATATCACAGCACTGGTTCATTTCCTGGCTGTTCTGCTTCACATCCAGCTCTCACCTAATATGCCTTGGAGAGCAGTAGAAGGTGGTTCAAGTAGTTGGACCCCCACTGCCCCGGTTGGAGACTCAGATGGTGTTGCTAGCTGCTGGCTGTGTCCTGGCCCGGCCCCAGCTGTTAGAGCCTGTTGGGAAGTGGAGCAGAGGATGGCAGACCCCTGGCTGTCTCCCTCTTCCTGTTGTTCTGTCACTGTCTTTCCAGTCAATCAATCCATCAACCTTTCAGAACAGAGCCTATCTAACCTTGAATTGCGTTTACCCACAGACTTTCAGAGGAGCCCTCATAGCGTAGAGTGCAGGCGGAAGTAGTCGGAGGGCCAGTGCTTAGTTCAGGTTAGAAATGACGTGTCTCAGTGCTTGCTGAGTCAGTTCACACTGCTACAGCAAATGCTGGGGACCTGTTTCCCACTGTCACGGGAGCTGGGCAGGGTTCTGCGTTGTCACAAGAGCTCCTGTGTAATGGCATGGATGCCACCCATGAGGGCTGCACCACGTGAGCATGTCACCTGCCGAGGCCCTCCTCTTTGCATCACATCAGGCTTGGGACGGCGTGGGGAGGTCTGGGGAGACGCGGCTGTCCAGCCTGTGTCAGTGGTGTCCAGAAGGTTCCTGGAAAACACATATGAAATAACCATGCATGGATTTCAAAACCGTTTTGCACCAAAATAAATATTTTATTTTGCAAACCAGTGGGAAGTTTATTTTTAAAAAGATTTATTTATATATGCATAAAGATCTATTTTATTTGAAAGAGAAAGAAGTGGGGGAGGGAGGAAAGCAGAGAGAGAGAGAGAGAGATCTTCCATTTGATGGTTGACTCACAGAGCTAGGCTTGTCCAAATCTGGGAGCCAGGAGCTTCTTCCAGGTCTCCCGGGCAGGTGCAGAGGGTTAAGGACTTGGGCCGTCCTCTGCTGCTTTCCCAGGCCGTTAACAGGGAGCTGGATTGGAAGTGGAACAGCTGGGACTAGGACCTATACCCATATGGAATGCCAGTGCTCCAGGGGATTAGCCTCATGTGCCATGGCACAGGTACCAAAGGTTTTTTTATATATACTGTTTAACAGAAGACAAAATTATTTCAAGTTAACAAATTTTTTATTTAAAAGATTCTACGTGTTGCCATTCCTTCCACTGTCCAAAACCATCTACTTCATTTTTTACATCTTCAGGCCCTTTTGAATAAACTGATACTTAGTCTACATTTTTCTAGCCTTTGTTAATCTTCACTTGAATTATATCATGACAGCTTCAAAATTCCCCACCTATGGAAAAATTGTATTTCAAACACAGAAACAACTGAATCAAACTTGCAAAAATGAAGTTCCTTAGATCCCAAGTTATCTTATACGCCGGTCTCCATTCACTTTTATGTGTTGAAAAATTTAGGTTCAAAGCTGCTCTTTGCAAGTTTCCAATCCACTTCATCTAATACGTTAAAATTTATAAATGAAGACTAGTTTCTACTTTCAATGAAACTTCAAACCTGGAGGATAAGTTTTACCTTGTAGTATGTGGAGATAGTTTATTTATTTGGAAGTCAGAGCTACAGAGTGGGAAGGAGAGAGAGATCTTCCAGTTCATTGGTTTACTCCCCAGATGACAGCAGCTGGGGCTGTGACAGGCCAAAGCCAGGAGCCAGGAGCTTCCTCCGAGTCTCCCATGTAGATGGCAGGAACCCCAGCCCTTGGACCTTCTTCTGCGTTTCTCAGGCCATTAGCAGGGAGCTAGACTGGCACTGGAACAGCCAGGATTCAAACTGGCACCCATGCGGGATGCTAGCTTTACTCAGTGCACCCCACAGCAGCACCCAAACAGACATCTTTTTTATTCCATGTTTTCTGTTAACTTCTTTAAGTATCCGTGTGTGTGTGTGTGTGTGTGTGTGTGTGTGTGTGTGTGTATGGGGGGAGTGAAATGTTATTTGTAAGTTTCTTCTGAAGAATTGTAATTGAACAGTTGTTTCAATTCTTTCAAGTGGAAGAAAACTGTAATAACGTGCTTATCATGTGGTTAACGCCTGGCTACATGTTGTCTAGTCATACAGTGACCAACCTAACAGGTTGGCTTAATGTCCAACAAAACGCCATAGGATGGAAGCAGTTGGTCCCCCTGGAGGTCATCCTGTCCTGCCTTCCCCACCTCTGCGGGCGCCCTCTACTGGCAACAGGTTGTTACATAACCAGGTTACTGTGGGTGTTCACTACCAAGTAGTTAACACCACTGACTGTAGTTGCTGGTACCTGTAACTGTCCTTCTCTTCCTGTAGTGCCTCCGGATGGCTTATCCAGAGGAACAGGGGGGCATCCCCTTTGGTTTCATCCGCCAGAATTCGGGCAACTCCATCTCCTTGGACTTTGAGCCTAACACCGAGTACCAGTTCGTGGAGCAATTGGAAGAGCGCTACAAATGTGCCTTCTGCCACTCAGTGTTGCACAACCCCCACCAGACTGGGTGTGGCCACCGCTTCTGCCAGCACTGCATCCTGTCCCTGAGGTGAGTGGGCGGGGTCTGTGGCCCTGGCCACTGCAGGCTGGAGCCACGTGGAGGTGTGCTTGGCACTCTTGAGTGGCAGCCGCAGCCACTTAACTGTAATCATGGTTTTGGGAATTGCTGCGGTTGGCCACAGAACCACAGATAGGAGGAGGGCCTCACCCAGGGTCCCTTGGACAGAGCCTTAGAAGAACACTTCATTTTTTTTTTTTTTTTGCCACCCAATTATAGATACACACTGTTCCTAAGAATTCAGATGACACCTGTTTTGTGTGGGAGAGCAGTGCTGGACACCTGGGCATGTGGCCTGGTGGGGAGAGCCTGTATCTCATGGGCTCTGTGTTGTAGCGGCCTTGCCTCGAGGCAGGAAGGACTTTGCACCTGGAAGGCACTTGCCTGTCACGGATGCTGTCTGGGCTGTCACTTTAAGGGAGGAGGTGGCTGAGAGGGATGCGGAGCCAGTTTTCTGTAGAGAGGCAGCGAGGCAAGTGTCATTCCCTGCCAAGCCTTGAAAGTGAGCTGTTGCCGCAGGCTCTTGCCTGTGGGCGTGCTCCTGCACTTGGCCCCATGTGCTCCTGACACTTGGCTCAGCTGAGCCCTCCGGTCTATAGCAGTGAAGAGCTGGAGGAACAACTTGGAATAGCACGTTTGCTTTCCATAATGTCCTAAATTAGGAAAGGAGACCCGTTGCAGCAACAGGTGACAAGCGAAGACTGGGGACTCAGAAGCCTGCCTGGGTACCCAGCGGTGGACTGTGTGTCCTGGAGAATGAATGGGGCGTTTTCAGATCCCTGGAATGCCCGGGGAGGTGCAGAAGGAGGAGCTAGGCGTACTGTGTAAGCAGAGGAAGTAGCGTGTACAGAGGCAGATGTTAAATAAGCCTGAGAATGCTTGGCTGTTCAAGGTCAATCCCTGACTTTGGGTTTACTTTCCCCTTTGTCTCTAGAGAATTAAACGCAGTGCCGACCTGCCCTGTAGACAAGGAGGTTATCAGACCCCAGGAGGTAAGGACGTCCCTCTTTGGTCTTATAGAGCTGGGTGATGAGGAGGAGTACTTGTCCTGGGCTGAGCAGGAGCGAGGCTGGGGAACCTTTCTTGGATTTTTGCTCTTGTGCTGGGGCGCCATTCTCACCCTGTTCCTCCTATTATTTGAGAGAGTTTTGCTTGGCTCTCTACTAACCACACCCGCTCCGCACCCCGGTTCTGCTGGTCTTGCCTTCAGTCCCTGCTCAGGCGTGCTCCAGCCAGCCCGAGCTGCCGGCAGAAGTACAGCCTCCTCTTTCCTGGAGCTCACCTTCTTGTCAGGTACATCCCTGTCATTGGCGTGTCTCGTAGTGACTTGATTGGACCATAACTCCTAGACTGTAAAACTCACCTTCGAAAACATACAGTTCCACAAAGTGAATTCTCACAGGTTCATAGCAGTATACAGCCAGTAGGCCATCTGATCTCAGGGTCATTAACCCAGGAAGTGACACTGTACCCACTGGTTCACCCCTGAACACCAGCAATGACTGAGGTTAGACTGAAGGCAAAATGGGGAACTGGGGACCCAACTCAAGTGTCCTGGGTGACAGGAAGCCAGTGACTTGAGCCCACACCACCCTCAGTCCCAAGGAGCCACATCAGCAGGCAGCTGGGATTGAAACAGAGGTGGTTTGTAACCCAGACCCTCTGACATGGGGTCTGGATTCTGAACCACGATGCTGAAGGCCTGTCCCCTTGTCCCTATTTTTAGAATTGTGTAGTTTGTCCTTAACTCTTGAACAGTGAGCATTCCTCCTGTGTGTGTGTGCTGCCCACACGTCTTTTACGAGATGCATGGTTTACACGTACTTTCCCTGCATTCTGTGGGTTGTCCTCACTTTCCTAATGAAACATGAAAGTTGTTGATTTTGGTGAAGTGTTTTTTTTTTCCTTTTTTTGGTTGCTTGTTCTTTTGATGCCGTATCTAGGAAACCATTTTCTAACCTCTTCTTAAAACTCTCCTTTCATTTCTCTTTTTTTCTTTAACCCTCTGCTTCAGGAGGTTTAAGCATGGCTCCTCCAGGGAGCCCCCCCGGGCAGCCAGCCTGATGGACTCACCCCTTCTATGTACTCCTTGTGCTGCCTTTGGCAAATACCCACCCTCAGGCTCGGCTGACTTGGTGTCTGTGCCACTTGCAAGACCAGGGGTTGGCACACTACTGTCGTGGGACACACCCAGCCAGCCAGCCACCTTTATAAAGCCTGTGAGCTAAGAAAACAGTTTACTATTTTGAAATGGTTGAAACAAAAAATCCAAGAAAGAGTACCCAGGAACTCTACTTTTGCAGTTTCTCATGTCACTTAAGCTATTTCAAAATTTTTTTAAAAACCTGATTTGATCAGTTCACTCTGCACCCTATAAATTTGTCACATTGAACCCCATAAGCATGCACAATCACAGCTTTTGCATCACTTTTTGGTCATATTGCATCACCCTTGGCTGCAGCCCCACCTCCTTGACCTTTAGGTATGTGGGGTCAAGTTCACCCTGAGGCGTCCTAACTGCCATCCGCTATACCGGGTGTGGAGTTGCACAGCTCACATGCTTGGCGGTTCGTCAATGACTGGCTTTTCTTTCAGTGCAGTGGTGAATGTGGCATTTCCATTGCTACCACTATGTGGAATTTTCCACTGACTTGTAAGATCTGATAATAGCGCTTGAATTGCTGTAAAGCTTTAGAACGTGTGAGATGTGTCATGTTTATCTTTTAGGTGTTCAAGGACAACTGCTGCAAAAGGGAAGTCCTCAATTTATATGTCTATTGCGCAAATGCTCCTGGATGTAATGCCAAAGTCATTCTGGGACGATACCAGGTTGGTGTTGCTCAGGACGGACGTTTGCCGTGGTCATGTGTCCAGTGATATGTGGTAAACCCCTGTGTGCCTCCTGCTGGGCTGAGCTTGCTGCAGGGCATCCCAGGGTTGCCCTCTGAGAGTGCCCATACGGCCGTCTGGTTAGTGATGGTGCCACAGCACAGGGGGCTGGGCTGGAGAAGAGGGGCTTGGGAGTGGAGGCTGAGCCATACACCCCGCACCTTACCTTCAGCTGTGGATTAGGGAGCTGGAGCCAGAAGTGGGGGTTGGGACATGCTGGGCAAAAGGAGCACTCAAGCAAGGACCAGATGGAGCCAGAGTCTGACTTCCAGAAGACACCGTCACCAGGGTGCTTGCTGTCCCTGTGGGTGCAGTGGTGTGTTTGCTGCAGTCAGGGCCCCTGACCTGCCGGGCTCCTGATTACAGACAACTGGGGATAGACAGAGGATGTGGTTTCAAGGTGAAGCTCTGACTCGCATTGCTAACAGGTGTAGGGGAAGTGCTGGTGCAGGCGGGTTTGTTCTGCTCAGCTGAAGCTGCTCCAGCCTCCTTCCGGGCAGGGGCAGAAGTGGCTAAGGGCAAAGCTGGCAGTGTGCGGGCCCCTCCCTGCCAGGTGTGATCTCCCTGGAAACGAGGGGGACTCAGGCGGTGCTGGCTTCCAGGGAACGGCTCGGAGGTAAATGAGAGTGTCACCTCAAACCACGCGATATGCACAGCGGTTTGCAGCTGAGTCAGCCTCTGTTCCTGCCGTTTTCACATCCTTCTTTGCCCAGGGCTTTTCTGGGAGGTCTGGGTACTTTCTGTGTTATCAGGTGGCAGTCCTTTGCCACTGGTTTTGGGCAGTTGGGCTGGGAGCATGGTCTGTTTTCCAACTTTGTTGTTCAAGGGCCTGAGAAGGAAGTGTCTCAAGGAGACCTTGGGTCCCTGAGGAGGCGGGTGGGAGGATCCTGGAGTGCACGGCAGCCCTCTCTCCACCAGTCTGGGTCTCTGTTTCTCATGGCTTGCCTATACCAGCAGGTCTGGAGGAAAACGGCCCTGGGTCTTTCAGGGAGATAGATTTGTTAACATTTGGCAATCTGGTCAGTTTCATGATAGCTTGGGTGATCTGAAAGTTTGCTTGTTTATTTTTCCACACAGATTTGTCTGTTCTTAGAAGTTGAGGCTGGCCTTTGCCCCGTGCAGGTGCGGCCGTGCAAACCCTCGCATCCTCTGCTTCGGGACATCTCTGGTTCTCACAGCCTGACCATTTGCGGCTTCTCTTGAACTTGTGAACCTGTACTTCCTCTCTCTCTCACTCTTGCTCTCACTCTGTCTCTTTAGGCTTCAGGAACAGCCCCACCCCTTCCTTTCCTTGAGTTAGGAGGTGCCGTTCTTCCTTGTATTTCTCCCGTCTGCCCCAACTTGGAACCTCTGTCATGCTGGGTACTGGCAGGTGGTGGGGGGAGGATGGAGATGGTAAGTTGGAACTGTAAGTTCATGGCAGCTAAAGCCTCAGGAGACTATCCCAGTACTGACCTGAGAGTGTGAATACTGTCCTAGGTCATTACTGAGCAGCAATAGGGGGCCCTGCTCGGCATTCCACTGACCCAAGCCTCTGTTGTAGGAGCATCTTCAGCAGTGCCAGTTCCAGATTGTGCCGTGTTCTCACGATCCCTGTCAGGAGCCCGTCCTCCGGAAGGATCTGAAAGAGCACCTGAGTGCCTACTGTCAGTATCGGGAGGAAAAATGCCTCTATTGCAAAAAGGCTGTGGTGGTCACCAACCTTCAGGTAAAAGAGGACTCACATCTTCAAGGGACTGAATTCTGTCCGGGCAGTCGCAGCCAGGCTGCTGCGTACCTGATTTGAATGTAGAATCAAATCTAAAGAAGTAACTTGAAGTTCTGTGGAAAGCACAAAGCCTTCTTGTTAGTGGGGTTGTTTGGTTGTCACTGGCAGCAGCACTTTTGGTGCACCTGCTGTGGATGTAGAAGAGGCCGTGCTGAGTTTCAAGGAGGCAGCCGTAATGGGTGCCCTTGGCTCCTGCTGTCCAGCCAGAGAGACAGGCGGACCTCAGCATAGGAAGAGAGAGTGGAGGAGCCAGCTAACTGGTCTGCCCTCTTCTGTGCCCCCACCATCACTCCTTTTAAGGCCTATGTCCTCTGATCTTATGAGGAATGACTGGGAAATTTAGTACTGAAGTTGAATTCATTGACACTAAGTAAGCAAAGACTCTTGATCCTTCTTGGAAAGAGGCTGTGATCTCCCACTGGGGGCGGCCACGTAAGACATGTCCAGGTGGGCTTGGAGAGGCCCAGACAGGGTGTTGAGGCTGTGTTTTATTGCGCTTTCTGTTTCAGAATCATGAGGAAAATCTGTGTCCTGAGTATCCGGTGTCATGTCCCAATAAGTGCTTGCAGATTATCCCAAGAACGAAGGTACCTATAAATAGCAAGATCCATGTTGATTTCTTGTCAGATAAAACTTTTGTAGTCATTAAGGTGTGTTTGATAGATTTGCACAGGCCAAGGCCCAAGACGTAAATGATGCCTAGGCAAACTGTGTCTGTCTTCCCTTCCCTGCTCTACCCTTCCCTCCTCTCCACTCTCCTCCCTTCCCCTCCCCTGTGAACGCTGCACCCTGCCGTCCAGCTCTATCTCTCCAGTACCTCTTTGCCCAAGCCACCCTGGTGCCCCACCTGCTGTGGTTAGAGCAGGCAGGCTGAAGAAGCAGTGTTGAATCTCTCAAGCCTGTGGCTGTCCATTTTGTAGGTGAACCAACATCTGGCTGTGTGTCCTGAGGCTGAACAAGACTGTCCCTTTAAGCAGTATGGCTGCCCCGTGAAGGTGAGGAATGCCCCTTGATTCTGCCTGTCCATCCCACTGTGTCCCTGATTGGGTGACGAAGAAGGCCATGTGGCTCTGAGAGCTGGGAGGATTGTGACTGTGTTGCCCTGGTGTGGAACTGTAATTACCAGAAGTCACCAGAGAAGCGGAACCAAGGGTGTGTGCCTGTGTGTATATGAAACAAATCTGTGATGTTTAGGTGATGTCTATCAAGAGAAACAGACAGAGAGGGAGAGAAGTATGTTGAGGAAGTGGCTGGTACAGTTGTGAGTGCTCGCACGTCCAGAGTCTGAGAGGCAGGCTAGCAGCCTGGGAGTCCAGGCTATCCGGCTAGAGTCTCTGCATTGCTCAACTAGAACAAACAAAACAAAAAACAAACAAAAAATGACTTATTTATCTGAACACAGAGGGAGAGAAAGAGCTTTCCTCTGCTGGTTTGCTCCCCAGATGCCTCCAGTTGCTGGGGCCAGGTCGGGCCAAAGCCAGGAGCTTCTTCCTGGTCTCCCACCTAGGTGGCAGGGACCCACGGACTTGGGCCAAAGCCAGGAGCTTCTTCCTGGTCTCCCACCTAGGTGGCAGGGACCCACGGACTTGGGCCCTCCTCTGCTGCCTTCCCAGGCACATTCAGCAGGAAGCTGCACTGCAAATGTAGTGAATGAAGTTTGAACCAGCAGGCAGATACGGATGCAGATGTGGCAGGCAGCGGCTTAACTCTCCACTCCACAATGCCAGCCCGTCTGCGCTGCATTTTAAGGAAGGCTGCTTCTTTGGGAAAGTTTAGTCTTTGCTCTTAAGGCCTTCAGGTGATTAGATGAGGCCTGACTACGTCGTGAAGAGTGGGCCATTTAGCTAAGCTCAACTAGTATAAGTCCTATTCACCAACTGTCCAACAGTGTAATGCCCAGGGGAAAAGTAGCCTGTGCTTCTTGTTATGATTTTATTTGCTTATTTAAAAGACAGAGAGAGAGAGAGAGAGAGAGAGAGAGGGAGGGAGATGGAGATAGAGCTCTTCCCTCTGCTGGTTCATTCTCCCAAATGCCCACACTACCTAGGGAACCAGCAGGTGAGGATCTCTCTCTCTCTTTTATTGCTATCCTCTCTTTTTGTAGCTCTGCCTCTCAAACAAGTAGCTAACTGCAATTTTAAACAGAGAGAGGCAGAAGCAGGATCCCATTCCAGGTGCTTCAGTATGGGATATGAGCATCCTAGGAGGTGGCTTAACGTGCTGTGCCACTACACCCACCCCCGTCATGTCATTTTGAAGGCCACAAATTGGCAAGGGCTAAAGTTAGAGTCAGGTTTCCCACCTTCTGCCTGTTTCACTAGAGTGATTAATTATGAGGGCCATATCGCAGACACGTGCTTGTTAGGACAGGGTAGACTTCATCGAGCTGGAGGCCACGCAAGCAGGGAGGAGCTGAGAGATGACCCGGACCACTCCCAACCGTGTGCGTGGACTTGCTGGACCAGGGCGGGGTCAGCTTTGAGGCTCCTGGTGCTGGCCCTCTCCTGATCGCTGAACCAAGTATCGCAGGTGGCTCCGCTGCCAAGAGAACATGTCAGGGGTGGTGGGGGGTGCGATCAGCCAGAGCCAGGTGCCCATGTCAGCCGTGGGAGCTGTCCTGTGGTTATGCTTGGGCGTCAGCCTCTGCCCCCATGACCTCTGTCATGCCCGGGAACCTGTCACCAGTGGCGTGTTTCTCTGTGCCCTGCAGGAGAAGCGTGGGAGCTTGCATGAACATGAGCACACGGCCTTGCGGGAGCACATGCTTCTGGTGCTAGAGAAGAACCTCCAGCTGGAAGAACAGGTAAAGCTCCAGAGTCCCGGAACGGAGGCAGGATGCAGGCTTGCTGGCGTCTTCAGCAAGCCTGGCTGACTGTCTTCAGCTTTCTCTGGTTTCAGCATAGGTCAACTGTAGGCAGGTGTTTCCCTCCCAGGTGGCCCCTCAGGTCCCGAAACTTGTGAACATTAGGGCTGGAGAGCGCCTTTGAAGTCTTTGGACCCTGCCCCTTCTCTTAAAGAAATTCTGATGCGTTTTAAGTTGTAAGCAGAGGAATTCAATGCCAGCCTGTGGAGTCCTTCCAATCCATCATTCTCCAGGTTTTTCCAGAATGACCTGTCCCAGCCCAGCCTTGTGTTTTTCAGCTGTTTCTGGAACCTAGCTGGCATTCTGTATTCTTAAAGTCAGTTGTGAAATGGTCATTGGCTACCTGCTCTAGGCACCTTAGGATTGATTTGTCATAGTTAAGTCTGAATTCAGGTTTGATGCATTTTGTGATGAAGTCTGAACTGTTGTCTTTGAGGAGCTTTTGCCACCTGCTGCTAGTGTGTGGGTGCGTCACCAGGTGGTGATCAGCTAGGGAAATGAAAAGAGCAGCTCATGCCATGGTGCGGGGGAGTAGACCTGCCCCAATTCTGCTGAGCAGTTATTATGGGCGTTAGTTGGTAATATTAGAACTTCTCAGAGCACCCAGCTTTTCAAGTCTACATAGGGAAGAAAAGTAGCCATTCAGACAGGAAGCTAACTTTGACCACCTTGCACTAGTGCATGGCATCTGATTCCGTATCACAGGTTATAGGTGTGTTGGGGTCCAGAGTCACATCTTGGAGAAGATTATAAAATTAGACAAAGTAGAGACCAGTGTCATAGGATGATAGGCTAAGCCCCTGTCTGTGATGCCAACATCCCATATATGTGCCAGTTTGGGTCCCAGCTGCTCCACTTCTGATGCAGCTTCCTGTCTACGGCCAGGGAAGATAGCAGAGCATGTCTCAAGTCCTTGGGCCCCTGAACCCAAGTGGGAGACCCGGAGGAGGCCCCTGGCTTTGGGTTGGCCCAGCTCTCACCATGACAGCCATTTGGAGAGTGAAGCAGCAGATGGAAGATCTGTCTCTCCTTCTCTCTGTAACTCTACCTTTCAAATAAAAAGAAAACAAATCTTTAAAAAGAAAATCAGAAAATGTAAACGGTCACTTGGTAGAAAGCATACTGTTGAGAAGCCATTCTCGAGTTTTTGGTCTATCATTTACCTGATTTGTCCAATCATTCCTTTGTAAATGCCTACCATGTATCCGGGACTGTGTGTGTTGCTGGGACCTCTGAAGCAAGGAGACAGCCTTTCTGCTCTTGGAGATCCCACAGATGTGTCACTGTGTCCCCAAAGGATGTGCTGTAGCTTAGCCTGGGGCCCAGAGTCCATGGCAGGTGGCTTTCGCCAGGGTGGGAGGGCTGCTCATGGCCAGGCATCCAAGCAGCATCCTGCCGGAAAGGCAAACACATCAGGAGGTTGGGTTGGGAGGCCATCTGGCAGGGGCTCTGTATGTCACCAGGAAGGCGTGAGACCCTGAGGGCTCAAGGAGGTGGGATTTTAGCATGAATCCAGGGCCAGGGCGAGGGGAGACTGGCAGTGGCTGGAGCCAGGTCCTGTTAGCAGCATCCTTCCGTGTGAGCCGTGAAATTTTGAGCAGTGTCCATCCCGTGAGTTACTTTTGTATTCATTTACACTCTGGTTTGTGTCCAAAAGAATTGAAAGATTAGAAGTTTGAGCTACTGTTTTGAGTAATAGGGAGCCACGTGGAGCTGTGTCAGGAGGAAACTCCCTACCCAGCTGCCTGCTTGGTGTGGAAGGGAAGAGCACTGGGGATAGGCTGGGCCTTGCTGAGGGAGAAGGCTCTGGAGGTGGACGGCCCCGCGCTTGCCTGGGAGGGGATGCACACCCCTTCCCTGCTCTCTTCCCCTCTTCCCTCATTGTGAATGTGGAGAAGGTAAAGTGAGCCGATGTAGTTCATTCTCAACATGGGCTAGGCACACCGGAAGCATTCCAGCTCCGGGTAGAAGGGCGATGCTGGAGGTGGTGGTGCTGAAGATGAAGGCTCCGCCCATGCCAGGTCAAGAGGAAGGGGACGGGGCTTCACGGTAGATTTTGAGGTAGAAAAGGCATGCAGTTGTGGCAGAGTGCATTAAGCCACTGCCTGTGACACCTGCCTCCCCTATCGGAGCATCAGTTCGAGGCCAGAATACCCCACTTTGATCCAGCTCTCTGTGCCTGTGAAGCAGCAGATGGTGGATCAAATACCTGAGTCCCTGTCACTCAAGTGGGAGATGGAGCTCCTGGCTCCTGGCTTTGGCCTAGCTAAGCTCTGACTGATGTCACTGTTTGAGGAATGACCAGCAGATGGAAGATTCATTCTCTCGTGCATACTCTCCCTCCCTCTCTCTCTCTCTCTTTCTTTTTGTAATTCTGTCTTTTAAATAAATATTTCAAAAGGGAGATAGTGATGGCATACAATAAGCCTGGAAGGCGGAGAGCATGGTGCAGTTTAGAGGCGAGGGGAGGGCAAGGAGCATGAGTTTGCTTTTGGTTGGATATAAATGGAAGTCGGTGACAGATGTCTACATGGAGAATTCTGGAGCCGGAGATCAAGTGGTTGTTGTAGCCATTTTTGCATTCAGTAATAAGGTAGATACCAAATGTGCCCCTCCCCCTGCCTCCAACGCCGTGATCAGGCACGCACCATGCTGGGCTCTGGAAATAAAGAATAAAGTGAGATGCAGCCTCAGAGAGCAGCTTAGTAGAGGATGAAGACGAAAGAAGCAAAGAAAAGCAACAGCAAAATGGGTTATAGAAGCATGAAGAGGCTTGAGTGACACACTGGAGTATGGGCAGTGGACCATGGAACCAGAGGGGCTGGTGCTGGTAAGGAAATACTCCAAGAGGAGATGACATTGAATGGAGACTTACAAGGTGGTAGGTTCTAGGTGAACAGAGAGGTGTCTGAGAGAGTGGGCTCTAGTGAGGCACGGTGTGATGGGCATGAGGCCAAAAGCATAACCGGGAGCTGGCCAGGTCGGCCCCCGAGAAAAGCCACTTTGAGAAAAGCCACTCAAGATGGCTGAGAAGTGAAGGCCTAAGACTGGATTTGTCTAGTTATGTGGCCTGCAGGGTGAATGGAGGAGAAAAAGATCAAGACGGGGAGTTCTGTTCATGTATTCATTCACTGACCAAATAAAGCACCCAGTGATGCCTGACCCATCCAGTTGCTGGGTTTGGTGTGGACGGTGACATCCATGCTGATGACATCCAGAGCGCCTGCTCTACTGTGTGTCAGGACTAGAAAGTGTAGCGTAGGGGCCTGGCATGGTGGCCTAGCAGGTAAAGTTCTTTCATTGCATGCCCGGGATCCCATACAGGTGCCGATTCTAATCCCAGCGGCTTCCCATTCCAGCTCCCTGCTTGTGGCCTGGAAAAGCAATCAATGGCCTAAAGCTTTGGGACCCTGCACCCATATGGGAGACCTGGAAGAGGCTCTGGGCTCCTGGCTTCCGGATCAGTGCAGCTCTGGCCACTGCGGCTGCTTGGGGAGTGAATCAACAGATGAAAGATCTTCCTCTCTGTCTCTCCTCTTCTCTGTATATCTGACTTTCTAATACAAATAAAATAAATCTGTTAAAAAAAAAGCGTGGCGTAGGTAAATATGTATTCTCACAGGTGAACTGTATGATGGAGACCAGCATACCAGGAAGTGAAGATACATTGCAGTAGGC
Organism: Ochotona princeps; assembly: GCF_030435755.1. Classification (NCBI taxonomy): domain Eukaryota; kingdom Metazoa; phylum Chordata; class Mammalia; order Lagomorpha; family Ochotonidae; genus Ochotona; species Ochotona princeps. Next base: position 20,872,105 of record NC_080841.1, read on the forward strand.
ATCTCTTCTAAAAGAGGACTCCCAATGAAGCTGTGTAAATCTATCATGACAATAAGATGCTAAACTTTCTGCCTATTGTCTATACCTACAGTGCCATGATGTGCCTATACAGCAGAATGCTGGACTTGTGACTGTTGCTGAAGGACTTACTATTACATGGTGGAAGACAGCTGGGGCAAGGGGAATAATGTGGAGTAGAAGGGGGAATCCCTATACCTAGGGAACTGTATCATAAAAAATACAAATAAAGATCTTTTGGTGGCAGGGGCTGTATTAGCATAAACCAGTGGAGTGCCGGCCATATCATTTGTCATCATTAGTTGATATAATTTCTTCCTTCCAAGGTATGAGCCTCTGAATTAAAATGCAAAGAAACCATCTGGATCAACAGCAATAGAGCCAACAGTTAACTGGCTAAGAAGAACAGTGTAGTGCAGGACCAGATTGAGTAGGACCAGATCGGGAGCTATTGTTGCTGCCCAGAAGAGAAGTAAGGAAGATGAAACTGGCATGAAAACGAGGCGAGATGGAGAGAGATTGCTGTTTGGTGTATTAGGCGTTAAGGGCAGCCGGTGTTACAGGTTGAATGGATGTGGGACTACGAGAGTTGTCTAGCTTCACGCTTAGCTTTCTGGTTGTTTCCCTTAAGTAGGCTACAGACTCTGAGCAAGCAGACCACCCACGTGTTGTGCCTGTCCCTGTGTGCTGGGCAGGCTACTTCATGCTGTTTCCTTACCTGCAAAATGGGAATTCCTACTCACATATCACTCAGTCGGTTCTTTGGGGTTGAGAAGCACTAGTAGATGAAAGGAATGTTAGATACTCAGCACATTTTTACACAGAACATCTCATGTGGTGTGGTGGTCAGTGCTCTGTGGCTGTTTAACAGGTGCAGTCTGAGTGGATGAAGAGAGCCAGGGCAGCAGTTCACTCAAGTGCTGCCCTCTGGTTAGAGGGACCCTCATGGTGGCTCAGGTGTAGGAAAGGCTGAGGGCAGCTTCTCTGGATCTGGTATTTTCGGTGCACCTGCAGATATTTCACTAGAATTATATAGGAATCTGCTTGCAAACATTTTCCTAGAAACCCCCTTGAGATGCTTTACCCGCCAAGGCAGGGCTCACTTCTGTGCGTGCACTGTGGTGATCTCATTGTTCCTTCTCTACATTCTGTTGTTAGATTTCTGAGTTGTATAAGAGCCTGGAGCAGAAAGAAAGTAAAATCCAGCAGCTAGCAGAAACGGTGAAGAAATTTGAAAAGGAGTTTAAGCAGTTTTCACAGTTGTTTGGTAAAAATGGAAGCTTCCTCTCCAACGTCCAGGTGAGAAGTGGCCTTTCTCATCAAAGCTAGGATCTACTTGCAGTTGGCAGTAGGGAGTTTTCTTTGATTTTATAAAATGGACATAATTGCAAATATATAGAAAAGCTATAAGGATAAGTCGGTGCAAAGAATACCAGTGTATCCTCCCCCAGATTTACCCATTGTCAGCATTTGGTGCCACGTGAGTGTAAGTGTGTGTTTTTGCTGAACCACTGCAGTCCACGGCACGGATTTCAGTCCTTTGCCTCTGCACACGTAGGTGTGTGTTGCCTAAGATGACCTTATACATTTAACAATGCCAGCGATTCTAATGCTGATCTCAAACTTTCACATAATTTATGGAAATCAGGGTTTTAATTAACAGGGGGTTAGTTTTACTTTCAGATTCATTGAGTGCATCTGTAGTTCTGCATTTTGTAGCCAAAAAATAAGACTGTTTATTGTTTTAAAAGGAAAATACTTTAAACATCACTAAAAGGTGGCAAGGACTTACTTTGTAAACCGCGAACATTAAATAATCATAAATAAATTCCTGATGAATAATGTATCATGATTGTAAAATGTATAGTGAGAAAGATTTCAAGACATGTGGTGTGGGCAACATATTTGAAATTTAGATTAATCCAGGTAATTTAGTAATTCAGGCCATATAATTTCCTTGTTTGGTCAATTCATTTTGTGTGTGTGTGTATATATATTTGTGTGTGTGTGTGTGTATATATAAAATGTATAGTTGTTTATGTATAGCTGACTATGTATATCCAGGAAGAAAAGCTATCATATGAGGGCACCTCAAAAACCAAATGAAAAATTAAATTAAATGATAAGCTTATTTTGGTACAAAAAACACTTTGAAAATCCATGCACATAAGGAGTCCTCAAAAAGTTCGTGGAAATGTGCACAATGAAAGAGTTGTATGATTTCAAGAATTTTAGCAACCAAAATTAATGTATCTTTTCTTTTTTAATTTTAGATGATGCTTAGATAGTTGATCAGGGTGGAAGGATCAAAAGTTAGGGAAAAGTGGATGTTATTACAACTTTCCAATTTTCTATTTCTTCTTCCTGTTTTTTGCGGGAAGCAGGGAGATAACTAGAGAAGCTGCACCCAGAAAGTTAATGTATTTTAATTCCATTTCCCATGAAATTTTGATCTTGGATGTTACCCTCTCAACTCTGAGCTTTTTCTAATAAAAAGACCAGCCAGTGAGCAGGAAGGCCCTTGGGGCAAGCTGGAACCCCCTAAGAGGGCCACGGCAAGGTTAGGCCTGTGATGTCTGTCACCCACCTGTCACATGTGCTCAGACCTGAACAGGTGAATCTGTTATTGCAACAGAGCAGGGATGGATAAGAGCAGCTTCAGAGAAGAGAAGCAAGTGATAAGGCAAGAAGAACGTCAGCCAGAGAATAGATACATCAAGATAGAGGTCCAAGTGAAGAAAACTAGAGCAAGAGGTTAAAATCAGATAAAGACAAGTCCAAACATTTCGAACAAGAGCAACAAAGGACCTGCACCGTCCTCATTGATTTTCCCATCCTGGATATATACTTTCCATTGATTACATGTGAAATGTTTTGAGTTGAAAAACTAATCTCAATGAATTACTAAAATGCCTTTTATAATTTTTTTGACATTATAATTGTTTTGGTACTGAAAGGTTCTTACCAGTCACATTGACAAGTCCACTTGGATGGAAGCTCAGGTGCGTCAATTATTACAAATGGTTAACCAGCAACAAAACAAATTTGACCTGAGACCGTTGGTGGAAGCCATTGACACAGTGAAGCAGAAGATAACCCTGCTAGAAGCCCATGACCAAAGATTAGGTACGTCTGACATTTTGCTTGTCTCTTGGTGACTCGGGAGTCTGCACGTGTCTATGAAGCCAGCAAACACCTGGCCAATGGAGCATCACTTCTCTCCAGAATGAATAATGGCTGAAATTGTTTTCGAAAAAACAGCAGAAGTCTGGCTGCTCTGGCAGGTTGGGGGTGGAGGAGGCTGAGGGAGGGTCTTGATCCAGGGCTAGAGACAGGTCAGGAAATTCTGAGAAAGGGGAGTGGAAACTTTTTCTTTTTAAGATTTATTCATTTTTCAGCCCGGCACCGTGGCCTAGCAGCTAAAGTCCTCACCTTGAATGCGCCGGGATCCCATACAAGCGCTGGTTCTAATCCCCGCAGCTCCACTTCCCATACAGCTCCCTGCTTGTGGCCTGGGAAAGCAGTCGAGGACGGCCCAAAGCTTTGGGATCCTGCACCATGTGGGGGACCTGGAGGAAGTTGCTGGTTCCTGGCTGCGGATCGGCGCAGCACCAGCCATTTTCATCACTTGGGGAGTGAATCATCGGATGGAAGATCTTCCTCTCTATCTCTGCTTCTCTGTATATCTGACTTTGCAATAGTTTGAAAGGCATAGTTACAGAAAGAAGGAGAGACAAAGAGAAAGATCTTTCATTCCCTGATTTACTCTCCAAGTGGCTGCAAAAACCAGGAGCCAGGAGCCAATCTGAAGCCAGGAGCCAGGAGCCAGGAGCTTCTTTTGGGTCTCCCACACAGGTACAGGGTCCCAAAGCTTTGGGCTATCTTCTACTGCTTTTTTAGGCCACAAACAGAGCTGGAAGGGAAGTGGAGCAGCTGGGACACAAACCAATACCCATATGGGATCCTGGCACATACAAGGCGAGGATTTAGCCACTAAGCTATTGTGCTGGGCCCAAGGAGTGAAAACTTTTAAGCAGAGGGGTAAATAATAAGAAAGCTAAAGGAAGAGTGCAGTGGAATCCATTATTTGAGATATGAAAAAAATGTATGTTTCAGTATTTAAAAGCATTCTGGTTGGAAAACCATAGGTCTCCTCCTGCTGTTCCCACTCGGTGAGTCCTGTGTGTTTTCCCTTTCTGTGCTTGAGGGCCCTCCTCTTTGAGTACTCCTTCGAGCTGCCTTGATGCCAGCTTGCCAAGTCACGATATTCACTGAGTCAGTGGCACCAGCAGATGCAGTCTAGTCTGTCCGTGGACACTGAATTCGGTTCATCTTTAGGACGTCAGAATTGTGTGGGATCTCTTCACGCAATGAAATCCCACCAGGGGAAAACCGTGTGGACACATCTCCAGGCTCGTGAGATCTCATTTTCTTGTCTCGCAGTTGTTTTAGAAGGGGAGACCAGTAAACACGATGCCCACATTAATATCCACAAAGCCCAGCTGAATAAGAATGAAGAGCGCTTCAAGCTCCTGGAGGGTGCCTGCTACAACGGGAAGCTCATCTGGAAGGTGACTGACTACAGGAGGAAGAAGAAGGAGGCAGTGGACGGGCACACAGTGTCCATCTTCAGCCAGCCCTTCTACACCAGCCGCTGTGGCTACCGGCTGTGTGCCAGAGCATACCTGAACGGGGACGGGTCCGGCAAGGGGACTCACCTGTCTCTGTACTTTGTGGTGATGCGTGGGGAGTTTGACTCACTGTTGCAGTGGCCGTTCAGGCAGAGGGTGACCTTGATGCTCTTGGACCAGAGTGGCCAAAAAAACCACATTATGGAGACCTTCAAAGCTGACCCCAACAGCAGCAGCTTTAAAAGACCTGATGGGGAAATGAACATTGCCACTGGCTGTCCCCGCTTTGTGGCTCACTCCACTTTGGAGCATGCCAAGAACACCTACATCAAAGATGACACCTTGTTCTTCAAAGTGGCCGTCGACTTAACTGACCTGGAAGACCTGTAGCTCCTGTTTGTAGGGGGAGAAAAGGGAGCTTGTATCCAGAACCATGGATACACTGGATTCTCCCGTTGACCTGGTTTAGACTCAGTGCACACTTGTATTTGGCTTTTTTGCCCTTATGATTAGAAATCAGTTTAAGACTTCAGAAGGGCTTTAGAAATGTCTTCTAACATTTTCCTCTGCCCCAATCTGAAACTTAACCCTTAGTATCTTGTTATTTATATATTTTGGTGTCATGGAAAGTGGTGAGTTTCTTGACAGCAGGGGCTGGGACACCGTCTTTCACTGGTGCTCCGCACAGTATCTCGGGCGCTGGGTAAGAGTACATGTTACTGGGGACACGGAGGTTGTAGAATTCCCAACTGAAAATGCTCTGGTATTTCGTTGTTTGGCTTGATGATTCTGGACTGAGCGAAGTCATCTTTTACAAGTTAGGCTGTTCCAGTTAAGTAGGAGGCAGTGCAGTCACTGAGACAATATGCCTGGTTGGGGCCACATTTTTGTTATTGTTGTTCTTGTTAGCTGTTAAATTACCATACCTCTAAGGTGTTACATCCAGCAAACTGAAGTTTAGATTTTGCTAACTCCAACCATGTCAAAACCTGTTTTCAAAGATTAGCAGTGGTCAGGGTATAGCAGTTCCATAAGACTTAATGGAATAAATGTGCATATACATACATGTGCACAAATAGGTTGAAGGTGCTTGTTAATAACAGTAAATTAAGAGGAATATGGGCAGAATTTAGTGTATGATAGAGAAAACAGCATAAATGAACAAAGGGACCGTAAAACCACCTAGGAAGAGAACCATTACAATTTCATACAGGTATCAGAGGTACTCCCATTCCAAAACTGATCGCTCTAAGCAATGTCTCCTATTTTTTGTTGTTGTTTTTAAAGATGTATTTATTTGAAGGGCACTGTGACACAGGGAGGGAGAAATAGAGAAAGAGTGTTTCATTCATTGGGTCACCCCCACCCCAAATGACTGCAGCAGCTAAGTGTGGTTCAGGCCAAAGCCAGGAGCCTAGAACTCCACGGGGGCCTACCACAGGGTGACGGGGCCCAAGCAGTTGGGCCGTCTTCTGTGGCCTTCCCAGGCATTTAAGTATAGAGCTAGGTCACAGGTGGAACAGCCGGAACTTGAACGTGGTCTGATGTTAGATGCTGACTTTGTAGGTAGCAGCTTGACCTGCCAATGCCAACTGCTCTCCTCTTTCTGAGAGACATTTTGAATTCATAAGCTGGTCTGAAAATGGGCATTTTCAGGTTTGTTGCCAGAGTCCTGAGTACATGTGAAGAACAAAAATAGATCCTGTTCTAATTGTCTGGACGGGTCCAAGGGTGTGTGGGCAGTCAAGACGAGGGCCTAAGGCTCTGAGAAGCCTGAGCTGAATAATAGACAGAAAGCCAAAAAACACCAACTTTTCCAGAGACCTTATGCCCCATTATGCCATATGCCACTGTTCACGAGTGACCCGACACCCCTGAACATGCCATGATGGGTCATGGTTCAAGGGCCACTGTAGAGTGGCTCCATGGGGTCACAATCATGTCCCTAGTTTAGAAGCAGCATGGGGTGTGGGAGTGGCTTCTAAGATGGACAGCAGCCTTCTTCTCTTGGGGTGGACTCTCCAGGGCATACAGTCTGAGACCACGGGAATCATGTCGAGCATTGGATACAGAGGTGCAGTGCACAGTGGACACATACCGCCAGGGCCGTGCTGGAGCTGCTGGTGGACTCGGTTGCACAGTTGGAGGTCTACATGCCAGTGCAGACCAACTCAGCAAGCAGAACTCCAGCCTACATGGCCACACGTTCTCTGTGTTTCTCGTCATGTTCAAGGTCACTCTTTATGTTCTCCTTTGAGTGGAAGATCATATTGTTGTAATGAGTCTTTAGGTTTTGATTTTTTTTAAATGGACCTGTCAAAATAAAGACTGTGTTTTAACCAACTTTGCACATAGGTATGTGTCATGCCATGGTTTGTTTAAGAGTTCTGAGTCCCTTCAGCATGAAAATTTGTGATGAAATAAGCACACAGACTATGACATTCTAGAGTAGAACCATTTGTTTTTCACACACACAAAAAAGAGTTGAGTTGTTTTTTTTTTAAGTAGATCCCTTTAGCTGGCGCAGTGCTGTAGCATGCTAGTCCTCTGTCTGCAGTTCTGGCATCCCATATGGGCACCGATTTGAGACCTAACTGCTCAGCTTCTGATCCAGCTACCTGCTTATGAGCTGGGAAAGCACTGGAGGATGGCTCAAGTCCTTGGGCCTCTGCACCGTGTGGGAAGAAGCTCCTGACTTTGGGGGAGTAAACCAGCAGATGGGAGATCTCTTTCATTTCCTTTCCACAAAAATATATATATATATTTTATATACACACACACACACACACACACACACACTGGGTCCATGTAAACTGTTTTCTCTTTTAGGATCTGAAGTTATTCTGCAGCAACATGATTTACATTTTAATTTCCATTTTGGTCTAAGTGAGAAGAAAACAATACAATGAGTACAAAAAGGGAATTACCATCAATGAGCAGGGCATTTAAGGGCCATAGTGGATGCAACATCATGTACATTAATAGGTCAGTGTTTTGATGTCTGATCTACAAATTTGACATTTCCAGAGAAACAAGTTACGTTAAATTCACAGTGCCAGTCCTGAGTGTAACTGGAACAGCATGGCACAAATCTGTCACGTGGTCCCTGAATAACTGTTGTATACCAACTGCCTCTTTGCTCTTAAAAAGTGGCTGGAAAGGTGGCCATGGTGGCACAGTGAATTAAACTCTGGCTTGGGACTTCTGTATCCCGTATGTGAGTGCCAGTGGGAGCCCCAGCGTCCTGATACTGTGCTTGGAAAGGCAGCAGATGAAGGCCCAGGCACTTGGGACCCCTGTCACCTGCATGGACAATATAGATGGAGTCCCGGGCTACTGTCTTCAGTGCAGCTCAGCCTGGGGTAGTGGACTAATGGATGGAAGAGATTTCTCTGTCTTTCTGTCTCGTGTGAGTGTGTGTTAATTTACTTCTTAACGTTGTTTCATAGCTGAGAGAAATGCACACCCATGCAGGTCTCCTGTGAGGATGGGGAGGATGGAGGAAGGTGGGAGGGACAAATATTTCAGTTTGTTTCTTCTTTCTTTTTCTCATGTGTCTGCAGGGGAAGAGGGGGAGGACCCTGCTCCTTGCTGTTAGATTACGTCAGCACCTGGGGATAGGAGGACAGTCATGTGATGATGCCTTAGCGACCCTGATGGGAAGAGTGTTCCGAGGGTGTTACTTGAGTGATTTTGATAGTTCCTAGACATTGTCAGCTTTGTTGCACCCGGGTTGAAAAACAGTCTAAGCTCTGTTAGCTGACCAAGTCCACCTTAGAGCATCCACGGGCTCAGGAACATGCTGCAAAGCTTGGTCAGGAGAGTGGTTCAACCTGTCCTGCTTTCCATCCTCTGACAAGGCACTTGACATTTTCTGTTCTCCTAGATGGGGTGTGTGTGTGTGTGTGTGTGTGTGTGTGTGTGTGTTATGTGTCTGTCTCTGAATCACTTTGCCTTTGAAATAAATAAATCTTAAAAAAAAATCTTGATGAAACTCTTGAAAAAAACATTGCTGGAGACATGGGTCTCAATCTTACTTACCTCTGAGCTGGAGGTCAAGGCTTGATGCAAACACACAGTGGGAGACCCCAGGGAAGACATCACCGGGGCAGGGTACAGTTTATGGGAGGAAAAAGAAAAACCTGCCTAGTGTTTAGAGATGGAAGGGTCAGCTGGAGCAGTCCCAGGGAAGGTGGGAAGGTGGGGTCAACCCTGGGAGCAGCCATCACCCCCACTGCACCCCAGGTGGATCACCCCCCACTGCTCCCTCCTCAGTCTCGCTAGCCCTGGCTTTGGGTTTAAGCTATAGAGTCTTTCAGCAAAGCACCAATCTTTAAACTCAGGTACTTAAAGATTGGCTTTACCATAACTCAAGTACAAATCTCCCTGCTTACTTAATTCTCTTCTACCTCAGAGTATGACATCATCTAAGCCAGTTTATGTATGATTCCGAGAATTCATCCCACCTTCCCAACACGTCACCCACCTGGGTGCCAAATCATTTCTGAAAATTATTTCTACTACTTATGTCTACTGAGTACTCCTGTCCTATTTCAGGCCTTCCTTATTTTTAAACTCACAGCTGTTGGATTTTTAGTTTTGCCTCAAGTCCAACCTCCACACTGTCACCTGCTGAGGTCTCTTAGGGAGAATCTGAGGCGGACTCCCCATTCTCATTCACACCGTGATTCTGCGTCTCATGGAAGGAAGCCTTGCCCTCCCCGCAAGCCTCCCTTCCTGACATTCTTCCAACTTTGCGTGGACAGTTGTCTGAACTTGTCCTATCTGTTGACCTGAAATACTCTTCATCCTCATCCACTCCTCTGCTTGGTGAATTCTTGTCCTTCAAGAACATAGCTTGACAAGGAAAAAGATTTGGGCCCGGCACCGTGGCCGAGTGGCGAAAGTCTCACCTTGAACATGCCAGGTTCCCATATGGGCGCCAGTTCTAATCCCTGCAGCTCCACTTCCCATCCAGCTCCCTGCTTGTGGCCTGGGAAAGCAGTCAAGGATGGCCCAAAACCTTGGGAACCTGTACCTGCCTGGAAGACCTGGAAGAAGCTCCTGGCTCCTGGCTTTGAATTGGCTTAGGTGTAGCTGTTGTGGCCACTTGGGGAGTGAACCATCGGATAGAAAATTTTTGTCTCTCCTTCTCTCAGTAGATCTGCCTTTCCAATAAAAATAAATAAAAATTTTTAATGTATATTTTCTAAATTTAGTAATATTTTATATCTCCAAGGTATGCTTATGTTTCCATAAAAACACTCCCCTATCCTAACACTCACTAACCAGCCCAATCCCACCTTCACTGTTTTTCAGCAAGCAGACAGTAGCTAGGTTATATAATACAATAAAGGCAATTGGGATGTCAAAGACCTCTGGGCAGGATTAGAGTTCCTGGCCTGGAGGAACAGCCACAGTATCTGTCACAAGACCATATGAAATAGCAGGTAAATGCCAGCTTGGTTGTATAGAAAACAGATTGTACAAGAGTGACTTTGGCCAGATGGGTTAAGTACTAGATTTGTTTCCTCAGCTATAAAGTGTAAGGTTTAGGTTAGATCACAAAATATTGCCCATAAAAGACAAGCAGAGACCTTTGATCAGGGGAAAAAGACAACCAAAGTAAACAAGTTCTCCAGAGAGCAGGTGACAGTGAGTGACTGCATCCTGGGACCAGGGGACCGTGGCTGCGCTCCTCCCTGGGTGGCTGTGCACCAGTGGAGGGACGCTGGATGGGAAGTGAAGCAGCTGGGAATCGGGCATTCCCGTGTAAGATGCTGACATCACAAGCAACGGCGTAAGCCACTAGGCCAAGATTCAGTCCCAGAAACCCACTTCTAAATTGCACTACTTTTTGAAAGATTTATTGTTATTTGAAAGGCAGATTTGCAGAGTCAGGAGAGACAGATCTCTTCCATCTTCCATGTACAAAAATCATGCTCCTCAAATGTCCAGGAGCTTCTTTCAGATCTTCTGCGTGGGTGCAGGGTCCCAAGGCTTTGGGTCATTCTCCACTGCTTCCCCAGGCCACAGGCAGTGGAGCTGGACCAGAAGTGGGGACATCACAAGCAGATGATGAGCATGTTACGCCACCGCTCTAGCCCCATACATTTATTTTTACAATTAATTTATTTACATCAGAAGTTAGGCAAGGTCAAAGCCTGGAATTCAGTCTGGATCTTAGCCCCAGGCCCCACTAGTAAGACTAAGAGGGGTAGAGTTCAGGCAGTCTTGGCAGGACACAAGTTTTCTTACTCAGCAGAAATCTCTGATGAGTTGAAAGTAGCCGATAGTGGCCTACCACTGACTTCCCTGATATAATTGGTGTCATTTGCCACATAATCAACTAACAAAGTCCAGGAAAAATCTGTTAATAAATAATTAAATTTTATCAAATTATATAATTAATGCTTGATAAAGGGTTTTAAAAACAGAGAATCTATTTCCTAGATAAAAGGTAAGGTTGTTTCTGATAGTATTTATAAAATGCCTCAAGATAAGTGTTTGCAGAGATAGTTTTTTAATTCTTATATATTCCATAAAACATTTTTTTTCAGTATGCACTTAAAGTTCTGAATAATCCCTACAGCACATGTATGTTTGTTTTGTAATGAGTTCAAGACAGAGTCATTTTCATGGAAATTTTTCTTAAAAACCATGAATCTAACACAAGCATCCTGTCACAAATTGTTATTTATTTTGTGTGCTTCTGTTAGTTAAATGAGCAGCTGAAATTTGCTACCTAGTGACCAAATATTACAAGGATTTAGATGATCGCAAATGACTTGTCTTCCTTTAAAATCTCCAGCACGTAACAGTTACACACAATGTCAGGGATGAGTCCGTGGTATCCTGTGAAAGAAGAAAAAGTCTAACTTTTCAGCTCTTAGTATGGATAACATGCAAAGCAGGGTTTCTCTCCGATCTTCCTCATGGTAGTGAAGTGTCAACGCCAGCCTGTCCTGGAGTCGCTGCTGAGTCTTCTCTTAACACTCGGCATGACACGCAGATTCAATCAGTGACTTACTGGTTACTGACTGGAAATGTCGTCCTTCCTGCTTGGCTTACAAAGACTAAAAATTCACATCAACTTAAAAGACACAGTTCTGACAAAGATGTATGCAGTAAGAGAACCAGGAAGAAAAAAAAAAACCAAAATCAAGTAATCAAATTAAAGAATTGGCTGCTTTTTGTAGTTTGGGGGAGAGGGAGACATACAGTCGGTTAAAGGCCAACGGGGCAGCAGCGCAGGCGAGGAAGCCCTGGCAGTGCTCACTCCGTCAAGCGTCACCCTCCAGGGAGCTGACAGCTGAGCAAGTTTCTTAAGGCTGCTCTTACATGACATTAGCAGGTTGTGCGGCCACTCCTTAACCACTTAGCCTGATTTCCTAGTTTTGAGTATTCTCCTGGTTGTAATAATGCATGTTCTGAACGCAGAGTTAAAGCTTCTGCTCTGCCTGGCTTTAGTCAGGCACCTGTAATGGCAGAGCCCTCTCCCCGCTTCCTGCTGCACTGGCTGGGGCCCAGAAGGTACCTCGTCCAACTCATTGCCCGGCTGTGGTGAGCGCTGCCAGTCTAAACGGCAAAGGCCACCTTAGAACAGCAGGAGAGGCAACTGGGGCTCAGTAACTGTGCCAGAGAAGAAACACACTTACAGGCTAAACACTACACCATCATGTCTTGTTGGTTTCTAATGGAAATTTAAAAACTGTAATAAAGTCTGAATAAGTTAGGCATGTTTAAGGAGAAAAAGTAAAGAAACAATAGGAATTCATATTTAATATGTACAAAGTGTTGTGTCTCATTGTAAACTGTTCTACCCCACTAGGATAAGTGGTCAACTATGCAGTCAGAGATAACCAAAAATTTCACAGGATTTTGTTTTTTGTGGGATTGGAAACTCACAAATAAGCCTCAACTATTACAAAAGTGATGTAAAATTATTAATAATAATTAATTAACTGATATTAAGTGCTTTGGAAGTTGCTGAACACTCTTGTCTTCAATAATAAATATTCACAAGTTGCCAATCCAGGAAATTGGCTGTTAGTTATTTCCACATCCAGTGCTTTCTACCCATCCATTATAAATCCTTGTTTCTGTTGTCCGTCTCAAAGTCTAACCTGTTGTGAATCAGAATTCAGAGTCTGCAACCTTTCAAGGAAAGTGAGTTCATGTGGAGCAGGGCGGCAACCATCTCGCAGGAGAGTGTGCCAAGGGAAGGCGAAGCAAGGCTTTTATAGTTAAATGTACAAAAATCATGCTACGTGCGCAATAGCAGGGTGGTCACTGGTAGCAAGCTGTTCATCCTAAAAGCAATAACATCTCAGCAGACAAGGTGAAAGTTACTGAAGTCAGCATGCCTTCAAGCAGACAACATTAAACAGGCCAGAGGCTCCCAGCCTTCCCAGAGCCTCACCCTAGCCGGCATCTTTGCGGAGTTCATGATTGGCCCTGTCATTGTTGTCTGTTTTAGCTGACCCATATCACTAACCATTTAAAACTCAGGTTTTCATAGTTGAAGCTTTTTTTTTCCTTTTAAAAAAAGATTTACTTATTTTTTATTGGAAAGGCAGATCAAATGTTTTCTGTTTTGTTTTCAATTTTTTCTTGTTTTATTTGAGAGGTGATGGGAAGGATACCATCTCCCCAAATGCCCAGGAGCCAGGAGCCAAGGCCAGGTCTCCCGGATGAGCAGGAGGGAGTGGGTGCTTTAGCCATTGCCTGCTGCCTCTCCGGGGTGATGGGGGTTCTTATCTTAGCCATTACAGCAGCACAGGTGAGCCCTCTCACACACACACCCCAAGAGCACCTTAAAATATTAAAGGGTGAATCAAAATGGAAAACATTCACAATAGCAACCAAGATTTACTGTCCTTGGAATACGAAACTGTAATAGATCAGCTAGAGAAAAAACCCCAAAACATTTAAAGAGTTTATGATAGTGCAGGTTGATAACAAGCCTCTTACACAATCTTAAAAAAAAAAAAAAAAAGGGCCCAGCACCGTGGCCTAGCAGCTAAAGTCCTCGCCTTGAATGCACCAAGATCCCATATGGGCGCCGGTTCTGATCCCCGCAGTTCCACTTCCCATCCAGCTCCCTGCTTGTTGCCTGGGAAGGCAGTCGAGGACGGCCCAAAGCCTTGGGACCCTCCACTCGCGTGGGAGACCTGGAAGAGGTTCCTGGTTCCAGGCTTTGGATTGGTGCAGCACTGGCCGTTGCGGTCACTTGGGGAGTGAATCATCGGACGAAAGATCTTCCTCTCTGTCTCTCCTCCTCTCTGTATATCTGACTTTGAAATAAAAAAAATAAATCTTAAAAAAAAATTATGTTTGGAAAGAGTTGCAGCCCTACACTGGTAAAGTGCACAGTGCAGGCGGGGACAGCGCTCAGGCACACGGAACTCTGCTCTCTCTGAACTGCCCAGAGTGGCTCTTCCAGCAGCTCAGCCAGAAGCTGCAGGTGACCACCTTCCTGGATTTCCTGTGGCACATAATGCCCTGGCTCCCTGAAATACATAAAGTGGACTGGGGGAGGGGGGGAAGGAAAGTTACAAAAGGAGAGGGAGATAGAGAGAGGAAGATCTTCCATCTGCTGGTTCACTCTCCAAATGCCGCAGTGGCGTTGGCTGGGCTGGTCTGAAGCCAGGAGCTTCTTCTGTGGGTGACAGGGGCCCAAGCACCTAAGCCATCTTCTGTTACTTTCCCAGGTGCATGAGCAGGAAGCTGGACTGGAAATGGGACAGCTAGAACACAAATGGGCACCCATATGGGATGCTGGCGTCACAGGTAGCAGCTTGACCCTCTAAGCCACAATCCCAGCCTCTGCAGTCTTTCTTTTCATGAAATAGATTTGTATCAAAATTGCATTTTTCATATTTACAGAGAAAAAAAAAACCAACAGTGTTGCTTAGAGAATGAGTGCCCTGATCTAGTGCTGTGCCTCCTTCCCCTCCTCTTGAAAGTAGGCTGGCCATAATGACCTGCTTGAGCAATGGAACCAAATAGAACCGATGTGACATCTTGGAATTCCTAAAGCCGGATAGTAACAAACCTTCAGGCCCTTCAGGCTTGATGTTGTGGTGGACTTGTGTCACCACCTGTGAGGCTGCCATTGCGTACGGACGATGGTTCCAGACCAGCGGCTCCACTCTTGACCCAGCTCCCTGCTGACCTGAGAGCAGCAGAAGATAGCAGAAGTAGCTGGCCCCTGCCACTCACACGGGAAACCCCGGTGGCGTTCCAGACTCTGAGCTTGGGCCTAACCCAGCTCCGCTTGTTACAGCCATGTGGGGAGTGATGAAAGACTTCTCTGTCTCTCCCTCCTGTTACTCAGCCTTTACATAAACACATTAATTAAACTTCTGCCTGGAACACTTGCTCTAGGAACATTCCCTTCAGATCCAGCCTGTGACCACCAGTCGTGTGGAGAGCCTCATGTCTAGCGGAAACATCAATATCCGGTGTGGATCCAGTTGGAGACTCCCCCACCCTACACCCCAGCTAAGGAGGTGTGTGTCCTCAGGCGTCTTAGCTACTCTGGGCAAGTGGGCCGATAGGAGGCAGCCACGCCAGAGGTGGCAACCCTTCCCAGGTTGCCCAAGCTTTTAGTGATAATCTTTCTATGTCATTAAGTCTGTGAAATCTAAAAGTCTCGCAGAGTAAGAGATAGCAACTAAGTGAGCACACAGGGAGAATAATGAATTCTGGGTGTTCTCCGTTAGAGCTCTGCAGTGAAAATCGGGCTGGAATTGATCATTCAATTGTTCATGACTATGGAAGGACTGAGTTAAGAGGCATCAAGTATGGGCCCGGGCACAGCAGCCTAGCGGCTAAAGTCCTCGCCTTGAACATGCTGGGATCCCATTTGGGCACTGGTTCTAATCCCAGCGACTCTGCTTCCCATCCAGCTCCCTGCTTGTGCCCTGGGAAAGCAGCCGAGGACAGCCTAAAGCCTTGAGACCCTGCATCTGCACAGGAGACCTGAAGAGGCTCCTGGCTCCTGGCCTTGGATCAGCTCAGCTCTGGCCGTTGCTGAACTTGGGGAATGAATCCGTGGACAAAAGATCTTCCTCTGTATCTCTCCTCTTTCCGGTATATCTGACTGTCCAATAAAAATAAGTAAATCTTTTTTTAAAAGAAAAAAAAAGAGGCATTAAGTATTTGCTGTTGAGCTTCAGACTGTCCAGGCAAAGGGAGCTGCACTAACGTCCTGCACTGTGCTTTTGGCAGTTGCAATTTGACTCAGTTGTTCACAGTGTACAGTGTTATGAAAGCAGCAGTTTCCCGTCCACGCCAGGGAGGCCTCTGCTGCTCCTGAGCTGCACTGGGTAGGTTCTGCACACGCTTGGAGAAATAGCAACCTGTGTAAACCTCAGCTTGCCTCTCTGTAGAATGGAAACAAAAACACCTGCTCATCTTCCTGTACCTGGGCTCCCTGTGTGCCTGGCACATAGAGTACAGTTTAAACAGGAGTTCATTTCTTGTTGCCACTGTCGGTGATGCACTGTTTGATGTAGGCAAATTGAGGTCGCATCTAACTCCCTCCCAGTGGATGGAAGGAAAGGGATGTAACCTGGTTATTGGAGTTGCCTGGGGAGACAGCCTTCCATGGGTGGGGAAGCCCCTTAGGGCTCAGAGGGCAGATGATCCTGTGGGAAGTCGAAGCCTGCCCAGGCCACAGCAAGGAGCTGCTGAGCACATATAAAGGCCCTCGGACCCATTTTGTGTTGGATTGAAATGTACTTGCCTTTATTCAAGTGAATCATCACCACAACGGTGTCAAGCCAATATTATCACTGAAGTGAAGAAACAGAGCTAAATGGGGGCCCGGAGCGGTGCCCTAGTGGCTTAAGTCCTCGCCTTGAACACACCGGGATCCCAGATGGGTGCCGGTTCTGATCCTGGCAGCCCTGCTTCCCCCATCCAGCTCCCTGCTTGTGGCATGGGAAGGCAGTCAAGGACGGCACAGTGCCTCGGGGCTCTGCACTTGTGTGGGAGACCCAGAAGAAGCTCCTAGCTCCTGGCTTTGAATCGGCTCAGCTCAGGCCGTTGTGGTCACTTGGGGAGTGAACCATCAGATGGAAGATCTTCCTCTCTGTCTCTCCTCCTCTCTGTATATCTGACTTTGCAATAAAAATAAATAAATACATTTTTTAAAAAGCTAAATGGCCAGGTCATACAGCTTGTAGATGTCACAGCAGTTGCACTACTTTGGTGACTTGGAAAGGATGCTGTGGCAGCTGCTGCCAGAGCCTCTCGTCCCAATTAGAGCCATGCTAGGCACATCGGCAGAGGAAGCTCTCTCTGCTAGGAAGGCAGGATGTGCCCAGGGTCTCGGCTCTGTGGCTTCACTGGTGCTGGTCCTCGAGGGTGCCACATGGACTCTCGGGCCGAACCGCACACGACCACCAGGGGGCGTCCACGGGCTCTGCAGATTCCCAGGACTGGTTTGTGTTAGAAGATGGCTTTCTGCCCAGCGTGTTGCCTGTGATCTGAGGCCCAGCAGATCTGAGCGCGTGGCCAGTGACCTGTTCTGAGGACAAGGGCAGCACGCACACTCTCCACTCTCCTTTACACTGTGAAGTGTAGCCACTTGGCGGAAGAAAATACAGGTAACCCATCACGGTCAGCCACATGTACCTGCTGAATTCCAACTTTCACTTTCCACCCCTCCCTCTTCCTACCATTCTGTCTGCTTCGCCCTCTTTATCTCTCCAAGTGTTTTGAAAATAGTGTTCACTCAGACATCAGGTACTTGTGTTCTTGCAGTTTATAGGAAACAGCTCAGACCAAGGACTCCTCTCCAGACTCCTCTCCAGCTTTCCGGCTGCTATAAAAAGGAATCTGAAGCCTTCTCTACAGGATACATGCCGTCTCTAACCATCTGACAGCTGCTAAGAAGGTGATACACACCTATCAGAGGTCATAAACATGAATGTGGTCAATAGCCTTGCAGTTATTCTTCTCCAAAATAAGATCATAGAAGGGCATGGTAGGAGTTGCAAACTACATCCTCTCCTATTGAAATGGAATCATTGGGGAATGTGTTAGATTCTGGGAAAATTCCTAAGTCCTTCAGTAACCATCATCTGAAGCCATGGCTTTCAGCCTCTACTGCACAGCGGAATCCTTCAGAAAACTTTAGCAAAACTCAGGTCAGGATGCCATGTAGAGCTTCTGGTTTCATTAGCCTGGGGTTGGCCTTGGTGCCTGCAGATACAAAAATTCCCAGATGATCTCATCGCTCTGAGAGCCTCAGAGCTAAAATACTGAGGTGCGGAACAGGAATTAAATTAAAAATGCAGGGTCTCCTGCAGAAGGAGGGTGAAGAAGACCCCCAGGGTGTCCAGTAGCAGGGAAGACTGTCCCACACACTCAGAAGGCCTTCACTCTGAGGGCTCCTTTATAGCTTGTCTTTGGTGTTATTTTGACCTCCCCACAAGACTGGCTGGTGGACAGGGTGGCTATGCTTATCTCGGATATGAGGGAATGATTTGTGAAGACCTAAGTGAGAGAAATGTTTTGTTGAGCCATAATACAGAATGTTCAGCCATTTTATCTGTACTGTTAAACTCTCTCTCTCCAGGTAGAGAAGACAGGGTGGCAGAGAGAAAAAATCGAAGTGACCAGTTCTCCAGAGAGCAGGTGACAGTGAGTGACTGCATCCTGGGACCAAGGGGACTGGCTGTATTTCTCCCTGTGTATCTATGTGTGGGTGGAGGATGAGATGGCCCAGGGGGTTAGGCAGCTGTAGGGAATTTCTAGTTGTTCTATGCCTGGAGCCTTCTGTGTGACCCTTGACAAGAAGAAAGGTAGGGTGGAAACTTCTACGAACTGCCTTGGTACCGGAGCAAAGGCAACTTCAGGTTGTTGAAGCTGCAACTGTCAATAAGAAAAAGAACCGTCTTACTAGGAAGCTCCTGAGATCTTCACAAGGTACATCACGCAGACTTCAGGGGTTCAAAATGTTTCCGGAAGCTGATTTGGGGGCGGGCACTGCTCTTGTACTGTCTGATTCATTTTCCTAGGGCAAACAGAACCTCCCTTTTCTTTTGTGGAGATCCCGCTGTGTCTGTGCTCTGGCGACCCAGGCCCCGAGAAGTCCACATGGCCTAAGCTAGGCCAGTCATGGTGCCCATCCCCAGCAACAGCCCCTGTTCCAGCGGTGGCAGACACCCTGGAGAGGGCAAAGGGTGTGCGGGTACAGACCAGCAGCTGCCAAAGTTGTGCAACAAACAGAACTGCAGCAGGACTTCACCTCAGTCCAACGTGGCCCTACAGGTGGTCATTCCAGACCTGGCTGCTTGTCTCTTGTGGTCCTCCCCTCTTCCCAGATCTTGAAGTCGCCTCCATTCAGCCAGCACATGGGGAGAGAGGACAGGTACTCACTCTGGGGAGGTTTTAAATAAGGCAAGTTTAGAAGTGGAACTTCCAGCAACCTAACTCAGTCTCATGGCCATTGTCATGAATTCCATCTAGCTGTGAGCCCAGGAGAATGAAGAAGGTTCTGTGAACACACAGTCATGCTCTCCTACCAGATCTTTCTCTGGGCTTAATGTATATGGGTTGAGAGGACTAAACTGGGGTCACGTGGGAGCTCCAACAGTTATCGTTCCTACTGGTAGGGAGCTGAGACTGTTGCAGGGTGTGAGCGAGATCACACCAGACATGTCTAAGGCTTATTAAGGAGTCTTTATTAACCAAACTTGGTGATAATAGAGCACAACAGCAAGTCACAAGTCCATACAGCAATCCAACCAATAATAATCCAACCAATCATAATCCCAAAAGGAGCAAATGGTCATCATCCTTAAGTCCATCCATTAAGCTGAAGACCTATGTCCCAGCTTCCCCAACAATATAAGTTATCCTAAGAGATGTGCAATGAATAACCGGGACACACTTACAAAGAACCTGGACACACTTACAAAGCTGTAGACATTCACCTTTCCCTGGCTTCTCTGCCCACATCCCACTACTGCTAGGCCTCACCCCTCCTGGAACTCCTGACAACACACAAACCAGAAACATTATTATAACCATTGCTCTATCTAAGCGGCACACAGGGACCATGCTCAGGGGATTACCTGTCCTGGGTCAGCCAATAGTCGAGGTGCTAGTGTAATGGAAGCACCTGGCCAGAAAGAAAGAACGAGAGAGCCGGGGGAGAGCCCCTACTTTCTGGGCCTTTTAAAGGGGCTTTGAAGGGAGTGGTTACCATCCCCTCTCAGTTGATAGGTGAGTCACAGGTGGGCAGGAGCGAATAGAACCCCTTAACCACTGATGAATACCTAAGTGTTGTGAGTTAAGGAGTTAATTGGCGCTCATTGGGATGGGCAGGAACAGGAACTGGGCTTGTAGCTGAAAATGCCCAGACTGATTGGACTTGTCTGTATCCAATATCCTGGCTAAATTAGGACATGGGGGCAGTGATTGAGGATTGAATTATCACTCCATTGCTGTTAGGACCCACCTTCAGGACAGAGGATAGGGGACCCAGCCAAATTTCATTTGCCCACTATCACTGACTGCACCGCATAACAAGAGCACACTAAAAATAATCCACTCCACCACACAGAATGAGGTGGAGCTGAGAGTCTAGGGTGGGTAGAAGGGCAGGGAAGATGAGAAGAGGAGGAGGAGGGATAGCATGAGAAATAAACATAAATATTTTTCATTACCAATTGTTGGAATTCTTGAGAGTTCCCCTGGCTTATTTTTTTTATAAGTTTTAGTGTTTTATTCTGAAATGTTGATAAAAGGGAAGAAGGTTATTGCAAGGATGTGTCAGAAAATAAAACATGAGTGGCAAGTAGCTTCATCAACTGAAGCATCAAATTAGACAATTGTCATCGTCCCATTTTTACATTTTTTCAAAGTATTAGAGGGTTGCGGTTGCTGCGGGAGAGTTCTAATTAAGTGACGTTGACAGCAGCAATTTTAGGTTAATTTGCATATGGTTGGTGTGCGGTCTTTAACTTCCTGCATGTCAACACATGCATAATATGGCATGTGCCATGAGCTCTCTGTCTAAGCAATCCTTTATTGTGGAATTAAATAACACTCTATGACCAAACTGCATCTTTCTTGTCTATATGTGGGGGTTTAATTAAAGCTTTATTCAGGGCTCAGCACGATGGCTTAGTGGCTGAAGTCCTCTCCTTGTACTCACTGAGATCCCATATGGGTGCCAGTTTGTGTGCCGGCTGCTTCACTCCCAATCCAGCTCCCTGCTTGTGGCCTGTAAAAGTGTCAGAAGTTGGCCTAAAGCCTTGGGACCCTGTACCTAAGAGGGAGACCTGAAAGCGGCTCCCGGCTTCTGATCGGCTTAGCTCCGGTCACTGCAGTCACTTGGGGAGTGAGCCAGCAGATGGAAGATTTTTCTGTCTTTCCTTCTCTCTGTAAATCTGACTTTCCAATAAAAATAAATAAATCTTTTAAAAATAAGTTCGGAGAATCGAGTGTTGGAAGTAGTTAAGAAAATGTGAGTGTGGACTAGGTACCAGATGGTATGAATTACTTTTCATTGTTTTTGGGATTAATAGTGGAAGATAGAGCAGCTGTGTGTGAGAAATCTCTGGATCCAGTGTTGTGGTGCTGTGGGCTAAGCCACTGCTTGTAACAGTGCTTCCCAATGAGGCGCCCACAATGGCCGTCCATGTGGGAGGCCTGGATTGAATTCCTGGCTCCTGCCTGTGGCCCCAGCCCAGCCCTCGCCGTTGCCAGCATCTGGGGGCGAGGCAGCAGGTGAATGCTCACTTCCTGTCTCTTGCTCTGCCTCTCAAAGAATTCATTTTAAATATAAGATTATTTAGGTACAAAGCAGTTTTGAGGTCCATGCTTGGGTTTTTCATGATCCACATTTCCCGTGAACTTGCTGTAGGGACAGGAAAGGTGGCGGGATGAGGACAACAGTGGCCTCTTTGCCAGCCTCCCTGACACGCCCTCCTGGGGAACGCACGCTCCTGCACGCTCCTTCTGGCTCACTCCCAGGCTGACCACACCCATGGCACCCAGCAAGCTCCCCAACACTCCTTCCCTTACCAACCCGGCTACCTAACAGCGATTTCTGTTACTTGTTTATGCCTCTGTCCTTATTGTTCCAAAACATACATGAACCAATACAACTCAAATGTAGGAGCCCCATCAAACGACCTGCCACAAAAAGTGAGACCAGCTCAGAGCTACATCCAAAGCTTGGGCAATGAAATGAACTCTCTCATGTTTTCAAATAAATTATGTAGGATGTTTAAGCTGTATGTTTTTATTTATGTGGTTCTCAGCTCCCAGCAATTATGTTCACAAGTTCATCAACTCATCCTGACAGTGTCAGGTAGGAAGTTTCTACCATTGTCTGACTCTCCATCCAGACTCAAGCGAAAGGAACCCAAAACCAATTCGATACAGAAGGACGTTTTCTCCACTAGCCACGGTCAGTGAATATAGGAGGTTTCCCCTGTCATTCGCCCTCCTTCTGACACTTTTTTGAGATGGCTATTGAGATCCACTTGCACCGTGGCATAGCAGGCTAACCTTGTACCTGCAGTACCAGCATTCCATATCAGCACTAATTCTAGTCCCAGATGCTTCACTTCCAATCCAGCTCCCTGCTAACAACCTGGAAAAGCAGTGGAGGAAGGCTCAGGTCTTTGGGCTTCTGCTCTCATAGACGCTCCTGGCTCCTGGCTGCGGATCAGCTCAGCTCCAGTCATTGCGGCCAGTGGAGAGTGAATCAGCAGTGGAAGATTGCTGTCTATCTTTCCTTCTCTCTGTAAATCTGCCTTTCCAATAGAAAAAATAAATCTGAAAGAAGGAAGGAACGAAAAAAGGACGGAAGCAAAGAAAGAAAATGAAGGATCTGCGGTGCTCGTAGGATCCATTTATAGAACATTTCACCCAGCTACAAGGTCAGTTAGAGGTTTGGGCATCGCTTTCTGTAGAAAGCCAGAGAGCAAATGTGACCAAAGAGAGGGGCAGCCTTGGAGCACAGAGTCAGGCGTCTAGCACAGCAGGTCTAGAAGGTGGCTGGGAAGAACCTGGGGGGCTGGTCAGAGCCCAGGAGATGAGGCTGTGGGTGGGACAGTGGGCAGGTTGGCTCCACCCCATCAGCCCTCCACCCCTTGGCAGGGCTGACTTGTCCCAGCACAGCTGGCTTCAAAGCCTGGGGTGGAGACTGTGGGTACAGGATCCACCTCGTCCTGCCGGGTGCAGCTGGAGGAACATGTCCTTGGCTCGGTTTCTCTGTTCCCTAGGTGCGGACAGTGGATCCCACAGTTGCCAGGATCCCTCTCAGCCCTGCGGGCCTACGGGGCTGGAACCACCTACAGTAGAGGATCAGCCAAGTTACCCGCAGAGAAGGGACACCATCCCACAGGTCCCTGGGGAGGGGAGGAGGTGAGCGGCACAGTCCTGAAATTGGGGTGAGGCGCCAGGGCTTGTCAAACAAGGCAGGACTGGAAGATGGGTAAGGATCCGGAGGAAGTGCCCCTGGAGAGGGCCCAGGTTGCTCCACCTCACGGTGTCTAGGAGGAAGCCCTCTAGGGTCTTCCAGTCAGTCGGCTTTGGGATCCCGGAACTCAGGCATGCTCCAGGTGCGGGGCGGTGGCGGCGCGTCGCGCTCCACGTCCTCCGAAATGGTGCGGATGTCGCTGGCGAAGGGGGCGATGCGCGCGCGCGTCTTGAAGGTACCCAGATTGCCGCGTGGACGCAGGCTCCACTGGCGGGTCAGCCTATGGGCCTCCTCCTCCTGCTTCATTCTCTCCAGGACCTCCTGCAGCACGGTGCGGAACAGCCGGGCCACCTCCTGCACTTCAGGCTCCCGCTCGGCCAGCAGCTGGCGGAACCTGGGCAAGGGAGCGGGCTGGGCTGTGTGGGGCTGCGGCCACCCTGAGGGCTCCTCAGTGCGCCCCACCTCCTCGACCAATTGGTGCCATCGTCCCCTCCCTTCCTGCTCCTGAAGACAGTCTCCTGCCTGGCTTCTGCAACAGCTTGCCTGGACCTCAAATTCTGCATTGCCTTCTGCTTTCCAGGGACCTCAGCTTTCCCGTCTGCATCTGGGGTCACAGCTGACACTTGGCAGAGGCAGTGCCTGTCTGGCAGCCTCCTAGGTCTCTGGCAGGCCTTGTGGCTGGCCCTCCCCCCTCCCTCTCTACCTGCCGGCCCTGTGGTCTCTGGGTCCTTTCCTTCCATAGCCCCACCACCCTCTGGGTGAGGGTGAGCTGTTGGGCCATGCACAGGGACCCCTTGCTTATACCCCTGGAAAAACCTGGCAGCCCTCAGGCAACAACTTCTCCTGGATGCCCCCAAGCTGTTTCCCTGTCCTGGGATGTCTGCCCAGAGCTCAGGAATGAATGTCTGTTTGTGTTCAAGGTGTTTAGCCCTTGTCAGCAGGGTCACGCATGGCAGGAAGTGTGACCATGGGGACATTACAGCCAGTGCCCAGCCTGCCCCCTCACTTAGCAGGTCTGGCAGATGGTTGAGACGCCCTCTCCACTGCCCCCCAGTACACGCCCCTTCTCCCTCTCCCTCCCCCCAACAGGGTTCTGGGAGGTTTTCACAGGGAATGAGCAGACAGATGAGGGAGGGGAGGAGTCTCAGCGCAGAGAAAGGAGGAGGAGGCCAGAGAAGCCCAGAGGAGTATGGATGGGGCTGGAGAATAAGGGCTGGGCGCTCTCAGGTACACAGTGGGTGTAGGCACAGACCAGGGCTCAAGGGCAGGGCTGGGCAGGGCTGGTGCACACTGCCTTGTGCCCCTTTACAAAGAGGCATGCGCACAGAGGCCCGCGATGGGTTAGGAATTACTCTGGCTTGCTTGGGTGCTTTCCCAACTTGAACGTTGCTCTAGCTGAGACAGGGTGACAGGCGCCCAGGCCTTGGTAAGGTCATGGTCACGGTAAAGTGCAGGAGCAGGGTTGCATCCCAGGTGTGAATGCTGTGTTATTCCCGGGGTGGGGTGGTGGTTCTGAGCCTTTCACACTCACCCCTTGTGTAGAACAGGAACATGAAACCAGTGGAGGAGAGATGGCCACCAAAGATCCAAGATGGTAACATGGAACTGAAGGGGTGAGCTATGCTAACTGAGTAGGGGCTGTTGTTGTGGCACAGAGGGTTAAGATCTGCCTGCAGGGTGGACATTCCTTGTTAGAAAGTGGGTTTGAGTCCCAACTGCTCTACTTCCAACCCATCTTCTTCCTAATGTGCTGGGGAAGCAACATATGATGGTCCAAGTGCTTGTGCCCCTGCTACCCATACAAAGACCCAGACAGAGTTCCGCTCCCCTCCACCCTGCCCCTTCATCTGGCCCAACTCTGGCTGTTGCAGATATTTGGGGAGTGATCCAGCAGCTGAAGGATCAGTGTGTGTGTGTGTGTGTGTGTGTGTGTGTAGTTCTGCCTTTCAAATGGATGTACAAGGGACAATGGACAGACACCTAAACTCACCAGTCTCCTGGAGCTACCCCCTGCCTCCCTTAGATCCTGTATCCCAGACCTGGGACCTCTCTGTAATTCCTTTTCCTGTCTCTTTCCTCGCACACCTCTGACTCGGGTTCTGGAGGCCTCTAGTCTGCACCTCTGCAGCCATCCTAGCCTCAGCAAGCAAGTGAGCAAGTATGTTGCAAACAGCTTACCGGAGGATGGCGGGTCCGCAGTAGGACGGGTGGATCTTGGCGCACACGTCCTCCAGCTGCAGCCGCTCGCCGGGGCTGAGGTCATAGGAGGGCCGCGGTGCGCTGGCCAGCCAGCTGTAGTCCACGCCCGTGCACACCTTGCGTACCGCCTGCCTGCGCTCGCGCTGCTGCTTCTCGGCCTCACGCATCTGCCCCGCCAGCTCCATCATGAGCGTCTCCAGCACCATGTCAGCCGGGCTCCGTGACGACAGGCGCGAAGGGGCCTCACTCCACCCCAGCCACGCGAGGAGGGACATGACCCTCGGGGCGGAAGGGGGCTCCTCCCAGGACCTCTGGAGATTAACTGAGAGGAAGAGAACTAGGATCCAGGTGGGGAGATCCACGTTGTCCTCAGAGCTGGGCGGCCTCTGGTAGGTGGCTTCACCTCTCTGAGCAACCGTGTCTAATTCTGTAAGACAGCACAGGACTGTAGGAAGCAAAAAAGCAGTGGGGCTAAACGTGGTGCCCTCCAAGCGCTCCCTCAAGGCAATGAACAAACATCTGACGATTGAAAAGCACCCTGATGATTGAACCAAGTGAAAACAAGGCAGGAAACATTGCACACAGCCCTGTGACTTGGACACACACACCCACGTAGAACAGAGGCTCTCGGCCTGCCTCCAGCCCGCTGCTGAACTTAGTACTGGGCAGGGTCAATGCTATCCTGGAAACCCCAACCTACCCCTCCTTCATCCATTCAACACTCATTCATGTAGAAGAGGAAAAGCCGCTAGTGGGAGGGGCAGAAGGGACTGTGGCTGGGGTGGGGGAAGAGGAAGACTGGGGACTTCGAGTCAGGATTGATGGGTGAAGAGGAGTGGCCAGAGAAGCTGTGTGGGTGACAGTGGGAGAAATGAGGGGTCCAGGTATGTGTGGGGGGACCCACCGTGAGCCAGGTGAGAGCGGGTAAGATGCACATAGGAGAGCATCAGGTGTGAGAGTGGGGCCTTAACGCATTGTCATAGGATCCTACTCCATAGGATCTTGCTCAAGGAAATGTCATGAATGCCTGAGTGACCAGGTGAATGAATGAATGAATGAGTAGGTGAATGAGCCGCCATGGCCGGCCTGCCCTGGTGGCTGGCTGTCAGAAGTGCAATTGTGACTGATTGATGACTTCAACGAAAGGAAGGGATGCAACAAACCCAGCTAACACCAAAGTGGGCCTTCAAGGTGTGCCCCCTCCCTCTGGCTGTTGGAACCCTTCCTGTCCAGCATGGCTTGGAGGATGTGTCAGCTCTGCATAAGGAGGCTGGGTGTGGTGCCTGTGTGGGCACTGGCTGTGGGGGTGTGTATGAGTGCTGTCAATCCCTGTCTGCCCGGTGGGCAGCGGCGGGTAAAGACTGACAACCCTCCGAAAGTGAACACGTTTCCTTAGGCGAACTCCTTGCCATGGAGTGGGGGTGGGTGAGGCCAGGAGACAGTGCCACGGGCATCCTGGGTGTGGGGGGAGGGGCAGAAGCACTGACCTCATCCCTGCCTTCCCCTCCCCCTGCCAGAGAATCAGGAAAACATTCTGAACTGTGTCCACCCCGCTTCTGCCACCCTGCCAGGGTGTGCTGCAGCTATTTCTGTCCCTTGTGCCAGCTGCTCCCCCCTGGAGGCTCTCAGACAGTCTGATTAAGTTCTTAAGGGCAAAGCAGGGGAAGGGATGGTGGCAGGGAGGAGTAAAGAGGGCCAGTAGAGACCGAGAGGCAGCAAGGTGGGACACATGGACTCTAGAGGCAATGACTCGGCCCAGGGCACCCAGGCCCTGACCCTCAATTGGAACCAGGGTGTGCTGGATGCAGTCAACATGGCGCATGGCCCCCAGGCAGCTTGGGCAGGGATACCCGGGGTCCTGGGGAGAATTCAGATTTATGAACTTGCACGGGCCAGCAATATCACCTGTACTTCCACTAACCTGTAACTTCAGTTTCCCCAGGGGTGAGGGAGGGCCACAGAGCCAGCAGCGGTGCGGCCACTCCCTCCCAGCACCTGGGCCCTTATCTTCAGCCAAGATCACGTCATTGTCTTTGAACTTGTTATCCTTAAAGCATGTGTGCTGCTCTCTAAGATACAATCATGAAAACCCATAGATCTGCCAGGAGCTGTTATCATCTTCCATGTTGATACAGAAGAACAAAGAGGACTAGACCACCTCTCCCTCCCCCCCCACCCCAAATCTCAACAGAACCGGGTTCCTTTATGTCCACTGAACTGCACTGTGTCGTCAGAGAACAGGGTCAGCTTTTACAAACCCACAGGGAGACCTGGAGCGCGAAAGGGAAAGCTCCACCTGCCTGGCCTGGTGCCTCAACCCTGGCTTCTGGTCCTGGGCTGGGGACAGCTGGGTCCCCCATCACAAGAGGGGGTGCAGATCCACTCAGGGATCAGGATGACGCCATCTTCTCGCCTCTCTGCTTACCGTCTTTCCAGCCTAGGCTCTCTGTCCTTTGTTCCCTCAGTGGCTCTCTCCTCCACTTCCTCCTCATTCCTCCCCCTCCTGCCTCCATGTCTCCACTTGGAGCTATTTTTGATCATCCCTGTCCTGTGCATTGCCCCGGGGGGCGCCCCAGTAGCTGTGGCTCATTAGACACACACTAGGAAGCTTCTCGGGCCCAAGGGACAAGGTGTCTCTGGCTCCAGGCAGTCGGGGACAGAGAGGCACCAGGTGTCTCAGTGGTGGGAATAAAGGGTGGGGGAGGAGGTGCGGTTGCCACTGGAGCTGGAAGCAGGGCTGTGATGCCCACAGGAGCCTCTAATGAGCAACCAGGCCCTGCCCGAGCACCAGCCAGCAACTGAGGGACAGGTGCAGCCTGCAGTGGCTGATGTCTCAGTATAAAGGGACCCACGCCCAGGGGACCCCCTCTCACCTCACCCTCCTGTGGAGTTGGCTCCAACAGGTGGGCTGGGAGCCTGGTGTCTGCACAGGACTGCCCCAGTGGCCTCTGTGACTTCTGGGCCGATCCATACCTGCTCCAGGTTTCCCTGGGCGGGGGCTGGCTGGGAAGAGGCCTCACAGTAGGCGCCCCCACTCTGCTCTGTCTTTCTAATCTTCCTCCCCGCCCTGTTTTCCAAGATTCAAGGCCAACTTCACAGGTTATAAATCAGCCTTATTTCTCTTCAGCATCAAAGAAACCCTGTAATCCTACAAGCCTGGTCTGACTCATCCCCCACCCCCCCCACATCCCCCAGGGCTGATCTGGGTCCTTTGCCTGCCTGATACCCCCGCTCACTTCCCAGGACCCATCTCAGGGATCCACTCCCCCCTGCAGCTGCCCCCACTGGAGTGGCACTCACCTCTACCATCACCAGGGCCAGCACAGAGCCTGTCATCAGGACAACATGATATTGTATCACTCTCCCAACTGTCCTTCCTGCCCTCCCCACCCCCGCCTGCTCAACTAGGCTAGACTGTGAACTCTGTTGAATCTGCTGGCACAGAGGGTGCACTTAATAAGATGGATGGATGGATGGAAAAATGGCAGTCAGTCCTTATCACGGTGATGAAGAGGAGAAATTGGGAGGGATGAGAGGTCAGATCCTACTGACCACCTCTGCAAGGAGCTGGTCCCCAAGAAACCCAAGCCTGATCCCATAGTCACAGCCCAGACTTGCTGTCCCAGTCCAGCCTGTGAAGAACCTAAGTGTTTTCTGCTTTTGTGGTTTCCGCCTTGCTTGCTTGGCTGGAAGCTGTGTGAACTCCAGGCCTGGCAGTCTGTACGTGACACCCGGCAGGACACCTGGCAGGACACCTGGCAGGTCACGTAGGCAGGCCACTCCTCGGGCAGGAGGCCCCTATTTTGCTTGTTAGATAAGTTGCTCAGTATCCTATAGCCCACCAGTTTGTACGTTTTGAAAGTTGCTTGCTTCAAACCCAACAATACAAGCCTGCCAACTTGCTCTTTTCGAAAGTTAACAGATAAATTGACCAGTCATGACTGTATAATTATATGGAATAGGCCTGAAATGTGTAAGAACCCTGTGCTGTTCAACCTCGCTTTCTTTTTCTCCTGTCCTGCTGTTCTGCTGCAGCTTCGGCTGCAGCTGCCCCTGTCCCCCAGCTCTGCTGGACTGGGGGCGGTGGGGGGATGGCTGGGAGCCTAGGTTAACCTGAATAAACTGCCCTTATGCATTTGCATGACTTCAGACTCCTGTTGATTTTCTGGGGGGTCACAAAATCTGGGCACGCTTCCCTCTGGAGCTCCAGCCTGCACAGCCCTGACTGGCTGTGTTCCTAGACATGCTACTGGAGAGTCATACTCTTACCAGTCAAAGGGATGCCCCCCCATCACCTGCACATAGTGGTGGCTGCTGCAGCCCAGCCCTGCCCTGCCCTGCCCCTACAGGGCCAGGTCACTCAGAGGATCTCAGACTGTGGTTCTCAAACCAGTGACAGAGTTGCAGCTTTGGGCTCCCCTTCCTTATTCCTGCACTACAACAAATGCTGGAGCTGGGTTCGTCCCTGAGGGTCTTACTGGTCCTCAAATAGACAGAAGCCTTGGCTTCTCAGAAGTTCATGAACAAAGAGCAGCTTGTGATGTCAAGGACCCTACAGGACCCACCTAATGAGGCCTCAAGAAGCTTCCCTGGCCCCAAGTGCTCCCTAGCTGCTGGCCTGCCAGCCCTCCCAGGTCCAGGCCACAAGCAGGGCTAACCCAGCCTAGCCTGGGCTCCTGAAGAGTCGCTGCCCATCCTACCCTCTTACCTGGCTTTCTGGTGTCAGCCCCTGCTGGAGCACACCGTGGTAGTGGTTGTAGCTGGGATCCTGCTGGCCAGGAATGAGAGCGCCTGAAGCAGAAGCATTGCCGGGAAAAGCACTAAGGTGGGCAGGGCGGAGATGATAGACGACCCCCGCAGCACTCCCTGCCCTCCTCTTTGAATGCACTCCCCATGCCTGAGAAGTTTCTTGGAGAAAAAAACATCACACTAGAGAAAGGACTGGAGGCTGAGCTGGTGTTTGTGGGGTGTGTATGTGAGTCCCGGGGGAGGTGAGGCCAGCTCTGGTTGCCAGGCGACCCACCTAATCCTCTTTCCCAGAGCTGCCTTATCTGCTGACAGAGACGCAGGCAGCAGGTGAAGACCCACAGGAGGTGAGGGCTGTGCTCCTAGATACCCCCTGGGGTCCTCCTCCCCAACCAGTGCTCACCTCCATAGGGCCTCCACACACCTGCTGCGGACAGAAGCTTCCGGCTCCTGCGCACATAGTTCCTGGAGGATAGCCCAGTCCCACCTCCTCGTGCTGAGCATGGGGGCCAGAGACAAACACTGTCCCATCTGCTCTGCCACATCCCTAGACACCCTCCTTTCTGTTTAGATCGTTTCCTCTCTGCAAGGTGGGCTCCAATGTAGGAAGCCCTGCCTGACTTCCTGAAGTAGGGGCTAGGTTTAGGAAATAAGCAATTGGGAAAGGAGAATCTGAAACATGAACTGTTCATTAGCATTTTTTCATGTATTTATATTATTTATTTGAAAAGCAGAGAGAGAGGGAGGCCAGAGCTGTGACATAGTATGACATAAGGGCACCAATCATATCCTGGTTGTTCCACTTCCCATCCAGCTCCCTGCTAATGTGCCTGGGAAAGCAGTAGAAGATGGCCCAAATATTTGGGCCCCTGCACTCACATGGGGGATCCGCAAGAAGCTCCTGACTTCTGGATTCAGCCCCGCTCAGTTCTGGCAGTTGCAACCATCTGAGGAGTAAGCCAGCCAATAAAAAATTCCTCTTCCTATAAATTTGACTTTCAAATAAATAAATAAATAAATAAATAAATAAAATCTTTGAAGAAAAAAAGTAGGCAGAGAGAGAGATCTTGCTTTTCTGCTTTTCTTTTTTACTTAAAAAGATGTGTGTGTGTGTGTGTGTGTGTGTGTAAGGCAGAGAGACAGACTGTGAGATCTCTCATTTGCTACTTTGAGCCCTAAACACCGGCCAACAGTCAGTGCTGGGCCAGAACCATGCACATGTGTGGCAGGGACTCAGCTACTCAAACCCTCCCCTGCTGCCTCCCAGGGCGTGCATTCGCAGGAAATTGGAATCGGAAGCAGAGCTGGAACCTGAACCCTGACACTCTGACACGGGATGCAGGCATCTCAGCCACTCCTTGGTGTACTTAACAAGCCAAACGGAGCATATGTAAGTATTAAATTTGGGGACACAAAGGCCTTTGTGGAATTTGAAGTTGGGAAATATCTTAGTGGAAATTTAGCCATGCAGGTCTCTCTGGCATGGTGCTCACTGTCCTGCAATGAGTAGCCCATCACCCAACAAGTTAGCCAGATGTGCCCCTGTCCCCGCTGCTCAGGTTCCACCCAAGTGACAAAGACCCTCGCTCACAGGGGGAGTCAGTGGAAGTGTGGGGATGTATGTGTGTGGGAGGTGTGAGACAGCTGCACCCCACCCCCAGCCTCTGCCTGGGCCCGTGGAACACCAACATGTCCCCAAAGCAGACCTGGGGCTGGCTGCTGACAGGTTGCAGCCAGACCCCCATCTTGTTCTTCCCGGAAGCCTCGCTGCTCATACCCATAACCAAACTCTTTGGCTAAACCCTGAAACACTGGAGGCTTTGTTCCACAGATGGAGAAATGCTGCCTTGGGGCCCCAGCCTGGGGGCTCCAGGGGGTTGGTGAGACTTGGCCTTCTCGCAAGTCCTGCCCTTATCCTTGGCTCATAACCCAGTCGCCCTAGTGGGCCTGTGCAGCCCCACGTGTCAGTGCAGGGCCATGGGCTCTGCTTAGGGATGCTTAGCGCCCCCTACCGGCTGCTTCACGCCTGTGGGGACTTGCCAGCTCTGGGGTTGGAGGGATTGGGCGAGGTTGTGCTAGAGTTCCCAGCTTCAGCAGAGTTCCATGTGAGGTGCAGACACACCCAGTGTCTGGGATGGAAAAGCAGGTGAAACCAGGACAGATGGTCTCTTGCCCCTGGACCCCTAGTTCCTGCCACTAGGGAGCCTCCACCCTCTTTGCTCTCTCAGCGTCCCCATCATGGTACTCTCAGTGCCCCCATGTTGTCAAAAGGATAGCTGATGTTCAGAGAGTAGCTGTGGCGAGTTTTAGAGCTAACTAAACCTGGCTGAGTCCGGACCCTTCATGGTACCCCAGGGGCCCCGACCATGGCCTGGGACTCAGGGACAGCTGGTGGGGACACTTGCCTCAGGCTGATGGAAGACAGGATTCCCACTCTTCAAGGCAATGCAGCCATCCCTTGACACACCCTCATCCCCAAACACACCCTCAGCCAGCCAAACATCGAGGCACTGGGTGCCAGCGGGGAGGGAAAGCAGCCAGCAGCCACTCTGTCCTGATGGGTTCACTGCTCAAGTGCCCTGGTATGGGCCTGTAGACTTCTTCCACTTCTTGTTTTTTGAATTCTAGATGCACTGGTATTAAATTAACGATTATTCATAGATAGCATCTTCCCGAAATGGCAGGTTGCATCACACTACATGGTCTAATGATGTGATTTCCCTATGAATTTTAATATTTAATTATTTAAAAGGCAAAGAGAAAGAGATCTTCCATTGTTGTTTCATTCCCTACCTGCATGCAATACCTGGCCTACACTCTTCAGGCAGGTCTGATGAATGACTGCCATGTCATTGGGGTCCCCAACGAGGGCCTTCAGGCAGCCTCTCAAAGACGTGGGTGCATGCAGGAGATAGACATTCTTGTGTTCTAGCGCATGGGAACTCCATCCCACAGTGTGCACTCACAGGAAGCAGGAACTGGAAGCAGGTCCTGAGCCCAGGTACCATATGAGAGGTGGGCGTCCCAAGTGATGTCTTAGCTACTGTATCAGATATCCAGCCTCCACTTACACAGTGTCATTCGTGTGGTATGAGATTAAATTGGCTCTTTAAAAATGGATGCTGAGGATCCAGCATGGTATCCTAGCAGCTAAAGTTCTCACCTAGCATGCACCAGGATCCCATATGGGTGCTGGTTCATGTCCTGGCGGCCCTGCTTCCCATCCAGCTCCCTGCTTGTGGCCTGGGAAAGCAGTCGAGGATGGCCCAAAGCTTTGGGACCCTGCTCCCATGTGGGAGACCTGAAAGAGGCTCTGGGCTCCTGGCTTCGAATCGGCTCGCTCTGGCTGTTGCGGCCACTTGGGGAGTGAATGAGTGGATCATCCTCTCTGTCCTTCCTTCTCTCTGTATATCTGACTTTTCAATAAAAATAAGTAAAAGTCATTAAAAAAAATGGGTGTTGAGAGCCAGGCTGTGCTCTTGCAAGGCCATTCACTCCAACAGGATCCAAAGCTTCTTGGAAGAGATGCTGAGTTCAAGTCTGGTCAGAAATGTATAAGCAAAACCTAGCCCATTGCTTGGCAAACAGCCAGAAGCGCTTCCAAGACAAGGCTGGTGGCAAGGTCAAGGCACTGTGATTTCTTAGACTGGAGGGTTCTGTTGCCTGTGGTCTGGCAAGCAAATGTTCTTGTTTTGTTGCCCCCAACCCAAGCCTCTCCACAGGGAGTGCAGCCTAGACAGTTCTGCAAAGCAACAAAATTTACTGAGGAGGCAGATAAGCAGACCAACTGGCTGGGGTCAGCTCTCCTTTCCTTCACAGAGTGACCCTGAGGTGAGGGCTGCATGAGTTTTTCTAGAAAGAGTGAGTTATGCAGCTATGGGAACCAGGTGAGTTGGGCAGCCACAAGAAGCAGCCATTGAGAACAATGGGTGAAGTAAATCTTGCAATATTAATTCATGAAACCGACGGTTCCTGGCAGGGTATGTTACACCTATGATTTGGCCTCCAAACCAGGAAGCTGGTAAAGCATTTTGTACAGAAGCCTAAAGGGAGGGTTAGCAAACTTATGCAGGCCTGAACCAAAGTGACTCCATTTTGTGATGGGATTTCACAGTTTGGGGGTGAGCGCATACTGTGGGGGTACTTTGCAGCTCCCTTCTTGGGTTACCTTGTTATGTGGGCTCTCGTAGTGTTAGCCTGCCCACCCTGTGCACTCTGCTTGCTGGGAGGATAAGTAGCCAGCTGTGTGGGGGTGGCATCCAGGAAGGGACTGAGGGTGTTCTCTCGAAGATGTGGACAGGGCACGGAGGGGCGGGCAGGAGAGAGAAGCTCTCATGTTCCGTTGTACAGTAGGGTGACTATAGCGGACACCAATGCACTGTACTTGTGTATTTCCTAAAATGGCTAGAAGATGGGATTTTCAATGTTCTCTCACATGGAAATAGTGGTGTTTGTGGAGACAGCTGTGCCGGCCCTGATGTGAACATCGCACGTGTATGCATATGTCGAAACCTCACATGGTACTGCAGAGATAGCTTTTTGTTTGTGTCAAGGCAACCAGAAAGCAATGCAGGCAGCTTCTAGGAGCTGGAGGTTAACTCTCCACTTGCCATGCCAGTATCCCTTATCAGAGCACTCGTTTGAGTCCTGGCTGTTCTGTCTGATTGGAGTGCTAGCTGCTCTGCTTCTAATTCAGCTTCCCGCTAATGCACCTGGGAAAGAAAGACGATCCCAGTCCTTAGGCTACTGTTAGCCACATGGGAGATACAGCTGGAACTCCTGGCTCCCGGCTGCAGCCTGGCCCAACCCTGGCTGTTGCAGGTATTTGGGGAGTCAACTAGCAGATGGAAGATTCTCTCTCTCTCTCTGTCACTCTGTTACTCAAATAAATAGAACTTGGTTATAAAGCAGCAGCCACAGCCACCACCTCTAGGAAATAAATCGTGTCAGTCCCTCGCTGAGCTGTGAAGCCGACTGTCTCACAGTCTAGCTGCTTCCAGGACACACCCCAGCTGACACTGAGGGCAGCCTGAGAGCCTCTCAAGGAGGAGAGCCTCACCAAGGAGCCAGCCAAGCTGGGACCCAAAATTGAGAACACCCATGTGCTGTTCCAGCAGCCACAGAGCACAAGAAGCCGGTGCGGGTGGGGACTCTTCCACTGTAACCCCCGGTTATAGAGCAAGGCGAGCAGCCCTGCCTTCCTCTGTTCCACCCTGGTTCCAACAAGACACTCCCTACCAAGCTGGAGTCCATAGAAGGAATAGTTAAGGGCCTGGCACCGTGGCCTAGTGGCTAAAGTCCTCGCCTTGAAAGCACTGGGATCCCACATGGGCGCCGGTTCTAATTCCAGCGGCCCCGCTTCCCATCCAGCTTCCTGCTTCTGAACTGGGAAAGCAGTTGAGGATGGCCCAAAGCCTTGGGACCCTGCACCTGTGTGGGAAACCCAGAAGAGCTCCTGGTTCCTGGCTTCAGATCAGCGCAGTACCAGCTGTTGTGGTCACTTGGGGAGTGGACCATTGGATGGAAGATCTTCCTCTCTGTCTCTCCTCCTCCTCTCTGTATATGACTTTGCAATAAAAATAAATAAATCTTTTTTTAAAATGAGGTGCTAACACCATGATGAAGCAAGTTAAGACTCCGCCTATGTCGTCAGCAACCTGTGGGGCACTGGTTCTAGTCCCGGCTTCTGCCCTTCTGATCCAGCTCCCTGTTACTGATCAAGAAAGCAGTGAAGGACGGCCCAAGTCCTTGGGCCCTATGCCCATGTAGGTGACTTGGAGGAATCTCCTGGCTTCTGGCTTTGGCCATTGCAGCCATCTGGGGCGTGAACCAACGAATGGGAGGCCCTCTCCTCTCTCCTCTCCTCACCTCTCTGCTGTAACTCTGCCTTTCAAATAAATAATTAAATAAATCTTTTAGTGTTTGGTGTTGTGGTACAGTAGGTTAAGCCTCCTATACGGGCACTGGTTTTAGTCCTAGCTGCTCCACTCCCAATCCAGCTTCCTGCTAATGCGCCTGGGAAAGCAACAGAAAGTGGCTCAAACTCTTGGGCCCCTGCCACCAATGAAGATGATCCAGTGTTGTCCTGGTCCGGTCATGGCAATCCTAGGCACTTGCAGAGTGATCTAGCAGGAGGAGGATTTCTTCCTCTCTCTGTCTCTCTGCCTTTCAATAAGTAGATAGACCTTTAAAGCAAGTTCATAGACAACTCCCCAGTGACTAGATAAGGCCCATCAGTGGAACTTGCTCAAAGTCCAGCTTCTGAGAAGCACAGCTTTGTGTCTGCAAAGCCTCTGCACTGCACCCCCAATGCCAGTGAGGGCCCTGGCCAGTGCTCGGGGCCTCGGTTCCGTGTGTGAGTCACAGCTGAGCACAGGTGGACAGTGTGGGCCTTGGCATGCAAGCTACCCAGGAGGCACAGCCAAGTCTCTCTGGACAGATCCGTGAGTCCCAGGCCACCGAGACGGGAAACAGCTGCTGAGCCACCATGAGCCGGGACCCCTGGTTGACAGGCAGGGTTCTGGGTGTGGAGGGTGGGGGGCGTGGTGCAGGGAACAGGGCCAGGATAGGAGCCTGTCTGCTGGCCCCGGGATCCAGCCTCATCCCACACCTCTCAGGGATATTATGGTACTTATGGGGATGGGGGTGGGGGCACACACATCTGTTTCCCTGGATCCCAGGATCATCTTCTAGAGTGGAAGGTGGTGAACACATTGCCTCCAAGCATTCTACTCTGAACGGTATTTTGTTGCCTTCATTGCTTAAGGAAACCACTCTGCGTATCCACAGCAGAGACGTTAAGGGATAAACTCCAGACGACAAAGCCAGGACTCTGAATCCCAACCAGGGGTCCTACTGCTGCTCCCCTGCTGCTTGTCAGCCAGTAGGGGCCTCGGAAACTGGCCTTAGTGGAGGCAGCTCTGTGTAGCCCTACCTAGAGCAGGAGCATGCATGTGGGACCGAGCCAGCTGCATAACTGTCCAGCCAGGCAGCAGTGCAGTAATTTCAGACCGTTGGCAGTCGCTCTGACCTGCTCCGGAGAATTGTAGGAGTCACTTGCACTTTGGCTCCGGCGCCTGGCTTACCCGCTGTCTTCTAACCGTGAGCTGCGGCGACATCTTGTGGTGGTGGGGACTGGAGGGAACCCCGGCCGCCCCCAAAGAGGCTCCGCGCCGGCCAACCACGCTCCAGGCTGGTGCCACACCAGCCGGGACCACCTGTGGGATGGGGTGTGGGGGCGGGCAGAGGAATCCCACGTGCTCAACGACCCTGGAGACAGGCGAAGTCCAGCTCATTTTGGGGAAGGTCCAGCCCCACTGAGACCCTCTCTTGTCACCACGGGCACCTGCAGGCACGCCGAACACCCCAAAAAGGCAGGGGATGAGGGCACCAAGGGAGGATTAGAAAGCCCTCCTCTCGACAGCCTCCCTGCCATCTGCCTCCCTAGCCCAGGCGCCACCAGGAGCCTGGTGTGAGGCCGCCTCCCACTCTCACCGCTGCTGCAGCCCCTGCTGGCAGGCCCACGCGCCCCATTCTCCTCCTGCGACAAGAGGCGTTAATCATTAACCACCCGGGTAACGGGGCAGCAGCCAGGGAGGGGGTGGGTAGTGCCCCAGAGGGCCGAGGGCAGCAGGTGCCCTCCCAGCGCTCTGTGCTGTTAACCCTGGCGGAGGTGTGGGCATCTGCCCCCTTCCGGTCCCCAGGGAATTCATAGCCATGTGGCTGGGGGATGGGATGGGGTGTCACTTCACATTTCATTTGGCACCCGTTTGCCCATGGGTCAAAGGTTACTGCCCGTGGCCCGCCTTCCAGGCTTCTCTTCAAGTGCAGTGACTACCCTGGGCAGCCTGGTCCCATGTGCTGTCTGTGTCTAGTGGTGCTGTGTGGGACAGGGCTCACAACAGCAGCCAGAACCTCATGTGTCCTCAGCCCAGAGCAGTGATCCCAAGGTCCTTGCCCAATCAGATATCTCACAACCCCAGGAGTAGTTGTTAGGGTGCAGGTGGAAGAAGAAATAGCAGTGGACTTTAGTGCAGGGACTGGGGTGGTGGTGGGTGTGGAAAGAGCAGGGTTCTGATGCCAGCTGGTGTACTGATTTAAAAGAGAGAGAGAGAGAGAGACTAGAGAAAGAGAGAAAGCAAGCTTCCGCCTCTTGGTCCACTCCTTAAACAATCATGATAGCCAGGGCTGAACCATGCTGAAGCCAGGAGCCAGGAGCTCCACCCAGGCTCCCCATGTGGGTGGCAGGAGTCCAAGCACTTGAGCCATCTTTTGCTGCTTTCCTTGGCGCAATAGCAGGGAGCTGGATCCAAAGCGGAGCAGCCAGGACTCAGATTGGAGCTCTTATGGGATGCCACCATCACCATGCTACAATGCCAGCCCCAACACTGCATTTCTGCTCTCAGGCTCTCCAGTTGGAAGTGGAACTAACAGTAACTGGGGCGCCCCCAGGAGTTACCATTCTTGTGTTAAATGTTGACTATTCCTCTTCTCCAGGGCAGTATTAAAAAATTCCAGAAAGCGGGGCCAGGGAAGTCCTCACCCCCCAACACCACCAGGTGTGCACCCGACCTAACACAGGCCTGCCTTAAACTTAGTTCTGGCTGTTACAGCCATTTAGGGTAAGAACAGCAGATGGAAGATTCTCTCTCTCTTTCTCTCTCTCTCTCGTTCTCCTTTCTTTTCTGTAAATCTATCTTTAAATTAAAAGGCAAGAAGGAAGGTCACATGTATTTCCCAGTGTTCCTTTTTCTCAGAGGGGACACCCTATGCAGCTCCCCATGGTCTGTGGCTCTCCACACGCCTCCATACGTAGTGATCCTGTCTAGGAACGCATGGAGGAAATCACCAGAGATGAGTGGTGTGACCACCCAGCTCATGTGTGTCCCTAACATAGGAGGCTGCCTGTGGTAGAGATGGCAACTGCTCTCCCTAGGTCACCCATAGAAGGAATAGTTAAAAAGTGGAGCCTCCATTCCTCCCCTCATGCAGTAAGCAAGAAGCACCTGCCACACATCAGGAGCTGCGCCATGTGCTCAAGGTGTGATGAGCAAACCAGACATGTGCCTCACTCTCCCAGAGGCTGAGTCACTCACCAAATCCCGCCCTAACTGGGGTAAGTCATGGGCTGTAGCAAGTGCCGTAAGAGCAGAACGTAGGAGACTGGGCCCGCCCACAGAGGCGGGCTTTCCTGTGGAGACTGGACAACACTTCAGCTGGAATCTGAAGGCCAAACCAGGAGGAAAACATCGCAGGCAAAAGCACTGTGGCTGCAGAGATGGGAAGGAGGAAGAAAGGGAGGACCAGTGCGGCTGGGATGGCGAAAGGCGGTATCACATACAATGTGAGAGCCAGTGGCAGAGCGGGGGCCAAATGGTGCAGAGCCCTAAACGCCACAGCAGTAAGCTTTGTCTTGGTCCTCAGGACACGTGGGAGCCATGGAGTTTCCCCTGGCACATGTGCGATGGGATTACATATGTGTTCTGTCAAGAGCACACAGTGTGTTGGGAGGAATGCATTGCATAGGCCCCAGGAGGATTTGGGCATAACACAAAGACCGGTGGCAACAGTCAAGATACGACAGGTGGGCTTGGCTTTCCATGGGGTGTTGATATAGGATGCAGCAAAAGAGAGAGTAGAGTTGCATTTAGGCAACAAAATGAGCAGAACTTTGGTAGCAGATTGCCTATGGGGGTAGGGAGGAAGGTGGGGAGAAAATGTGTATCAAAGGAGATTGTTGCTTTCCTCCTTGGCTCAACAGTGTAGGTGGCCCCACCTGGCATGGAACCAGGAAACACTCTGACAGAATGAGCAGGCTGAAAAGAGGTGTCCAGCTTTGCATGTGCCAGGCAGGAGAGAGACCCGCTGTGATGTCAATGTTCAGTTGGATTCTCGGTGAGGCGCTCAAAGTGTATATGTGTGAGTCAGCAGCCATTATGTGCTCGTGAGTCACCCTGTTGGGTGGATCTGGTCCCAGCTCCCTGGGTCACCCAGGTCCTCGAATGTCCAGGAAGCAGGTTGGAGCATGGCTCTGTACAGCTCTGACTCTGCAAGCACAGTGAAGTGTTGTCCAATCAGGCCTGACTTCTCCCCAAAAGCAGGGGACAGAAGCCCTCCCCATCACACACACACTTTTAGGAATGTTCTAGATTATGTTAGATTGGCCCTTGAAGTGTCCTAGTCCTGACGCTGGCTCTCTCCTCTCCCATATAGGGTCCTGACTGAACTCAGCATCCTGGGGTCTTCTTCTTGGGAGGGAAACCCAGACCCCTCGCCCTCATCCGAGGGGAGCTGTTGCAAGCGGCTGGCCATGGGGAGCAAGGCAAGGAGGTTGAAGGTAAGGGTTTGGCCTGTGGGATGGAGGTTGCTTGCCACAGGCGGGCGCAGGGACTTTCCCCAAGGCTTTCCCTTTGCAGAATGACTCGCTACCTCTCGGCCCCTAGGCTATTCTTTCTGGAACTTTCTGTTCTCAGTTCTCCTTCCTAGACCATATGGCCTCGTGTCCACATTGTATTTGTTTATTTCACAAATGACCCAGTTCCTGATGATGTCCCAGGTTCTACTTCCACCAACCTTTCTCAGCCACAGCGGGCCATGGACCAGTGTGAGTGAGCGTCAGTCCATGTCCTGAGCACTGGACAAGAGCAAAGAGTCACTCAGGCAGGGCTCATTTATAGGACCTACAATATGGCAGACACCACACAGGTAACACACACAAAATCCAGTGGGCCTGGCACAATGGCTCAACTAGCTAATCCTTGCCTTCCAAGTGCCAGAATCCCAAATGGGCACCTGTTCGTGTTCTGGCTGCTCTACTTCCCATTTAGCTCCCTGCTTGTGGCCTGGGAAGGCAGCAGAGCATGGCCCAAGTCCCTGGGACCCTGCACCCTCATGGGAGACACGGAGGAGTCTCCTGGTTCCTGGCTTCAGATCAGCTCAGCTCAGGCCATTGCAGCCATTTGGGGAGTGAACCAGCAGATGGGAGATCTTTGTCTTTCTTTCTCTTTGTAAATCTACCTTTCCAATAAAAATAAATAAATCTTGGGCCTGGCACGGTGGCCTAGCAGCTAAAGTCCTTGCCTTACATGTGCCAGGATCCCATATGGGTGCCGGTTCGTATCTTGGTAGCCCTGCTTCCCATCCAGCTCTCTGCTTGTGGTCTGGGAAGGCAGTCGAGGATGGCCCAATGCTTTGGGACCCTGCACCCATGTGGGAGACTTGGAGGAAGTTCCTGGCTCCTGGCTCCTGGCTCCTGGCACAGCTCCGGCTGTTGAGGTCACTTGGGGAGTGAATAAATGGAAGGAAGATCTTCCTCTCTCTCCTCCTCACTATATATCTGACTTTGCAATAAAAATAAATAAATCTTTAAAAAAAAGAAAAGAAAATCTTAAAAAACAAAAAGCAAAATACAGCTCCAGCCCTAGCAAACAGTTCTGAAGAGTGACCCAGAGGGTTGGTTTTACATTCAATGTCACCAATAAAATTCTTTCTGCTCACTCATTTAGCTTTTGAGTTGCCTCAAGCACTTCTTAAAAGTTTGCTTACTTTTATATAAAAGGCAGAGTGACAGAGAGTAAGCAAGCAGAAGTGGAAGTGGAGGAAGAAGTCTTCCATCCCCTAGTTCACTTAATGGTGGCAATGGCAATTGCTGAGGCTGGGCCAGGCTGGAGTCAGGAGCCCAGAACTCCAGCAAGTCTCCCATGTGGCTGACAGGGCCAGCCTCCACTGCTTGCCCAGGAGCATTACCAGGGAGCTGGTAGCAAAGCATGAGTGCTCAGATATGGGATGCCTGCATCATAAATGGCCTGCATCATAAATGGTGTGCATTAGCAGGCAGCTGGATCCGGGACAGGACTCAAACCCAGCCTCTCTAATGAGGGCATCCCAAGCAGCAGCTTAACCCACTGCACCCCAGCCCCCACTGCTGAGTGTCTTCTGTGTTGAAGAACCTGTCCTGTGCCACCTAGTCCATCTGCCAGGGGCCTTTAATGATGTCAAAGGTTTTCTAGCAAACACTGAGGCAATTACTTTTGACAAGACATGAATCAATTGAAGCAAAGTCCATCATTTCCTGACTGTACTTGGCAGGTGTTAGCAGGGCTGTATTCCATGGTCCCAAACATTCAGGCTCAAGGACATACTTTTTTTTTTTTTAAGATTTATTTATTTTTATTGGAAAGGAATTAAGGACATACTTCTTCACACACACACACACACACACACACACACACACACACACACACACACTTCCAACCCCTCCCTCCCTAGTCTCTGGGTCTTTATCAGAAGGTTAAATCGTTTCTCTCTTTCTGAATGCAGAAAGCACATTCATTCATCAAATCCTAGAAGTCTTACACGCTCTCGCTGGCCCCACCCATTACACACACACACACACACACACACACTTACACAGACACACACACCATCTGGGTTCTACGCCTTCCTCTGCATTTTATTACCACCAGGAACATAAGACAGTTGCCTCATCTTCTCTTTGGCCCACATGCCTTCCGCCAAGTCGCCCAATTGTCCAAAGTCTCCCCAGCTCCCAGCATGGCAGGCCTCATGACGAGTGTCACGGT
This sequence comes from Ochotona princeps, assembly GCF_030435755.1. Taxonomy (NCBI): domain Eukaryota; kingdom Metazoa; phylum Chordata; class Mammalia; order Lagomorpha; family Ochotonidae; genus Ochotona; species Ochotona princeps. The sequence continues at coordinate 20,914,734 of NC_080841.1, forward strand.
GATTGCTTCTCCGCCACACAGAATGGCTGCAGTCATGAGTCAAGCAGCTACTGTGTGCCGGGTCACTGGTGCCCATGGTGACTGAGTCCTCAGCCTTGAGGACAAGGTTTAACCACTGCCACCCTCAAGATAAAGGTGTGAAGTCAGAGCGCCTGGTACCTTGTCCAAGGACACACATTTAGAGAGACTGAATTCCTAGGATGCCAAACCCTCCCTTCCAATGCCCCCAAACTTCCCAGATAGCTTCATCTCTAAATTCCACATGGCAGTTCAAAAGGAAGTCAGCTTTGTGGGTGCCTGGCCTTAGTTAGATAAGTTACTTGGCCTCATTTGGTTTCAGTTTCAGCAAAGGTAAAAGGAGAAGGGGTGGATGTAGGAACACAAAGGTGACATCATTGCACCAACCAGGAGCTTTGCTGCCCATTTTTTAAACTCCTTATTTTTAATTTTTTAAAGATTTATTTTATTTTTATTGGAAAGTCAGATATACAGAGAGGAGGAGAGATATAAAGAAAGATCTTCCATTCGTTGTTTCACTTCCCAAGTGGCCGAGAGCTGCTCCGATCCGAAGCTAGGAGCCAGGAGCCTCTTCAGGGCTCCCACATGGGTGCAGGGTCCCAAGGCATTGGGCTGTCCTTGACTGCCTTCCCAGACCACAAGCAGGGAGTTGGATGGGAAGCAGGGCTGCCAGAATACGAACTGGCACCCATATGGGATCCTGGCACATGTAAGGCAAGGACTTTAGCTGCTAGGCTACCGGCCTGGGTCTTATTTTTAATTTTTTTTATGATACAATTTCATAGGCTCAGAAAGTTCCTCACACACACCATTTTCTCTCCCCCCACTGATTTTTCTTATATTATTACAATAGTATAGCTTTTTAAAAAAATTGTTATTACTTGAAAGAGTTCGGGGGTGTTGGGGGTGAGACAGAGATTTTGCCACCCACTGGTTCACTCTCCAAATGGCCATAAGGGCCAAAGCCGGGCTAGTCCAGAGCTGGCAGCCAGGAGCTTCTTCCAGGTCTCCCATGTGGGTGCAGGGGCCCAAGGAGTAAGGCCATCTTTTGTTGCTTTTCCAGACCATTATCAGAGGGGCTAGATCCAAAGTGGAGCAGCCAGGACTCCAACCAGCATCCACCTGGGATACTGGTGTGGAGGGCAGAGGATTAGCTTGCTATACCCACCATGGTGCCAGTCTCAGGAACTTTGCCTTTAAAAAAGAAAAGAGGGCCTGGCGGCGTGGCCTATCGGTTAAAGTCCTCGACTTCAATAGGCTGCCGGGATCCCATACGGGCGCCAGTTCTAATCCAGGCAGCTCCACTTCCCATCCAGTTCCCTGCTTGTGGCCTGGGAAAGCAGTCAAGGACGGCCCAAAGCCTTGGGACCCTGCACCTGTGTGGGAGACCTGGAGGAGATTCCAGGCTCCTGGCTTCGGATCAGCACAGCACCAGCCACTGTGATCACTTGGGGAGTGACGCATTGGACGGAAGATCTTCCTCTCTGTCTCTCCTCCTCTATGTGTATCAAGAAAAGAAAGTGCCACTGGAAAATGAATCCAAGGATGGTGCCTAGCTGGTGGCAGTTCAACTAAATGATTCTCTAACTTCATTTAGCAGAAACCATATCCAAATTTTCAGTCTGGCTTTCTGCTCAGGCTCATGCTAAGACCCGTGAGCCGGGTTGCACAGTGAGGATACTGGGGTGGGTTCAGGCTATTTATTTGCAGCCTGCCCACCCTCCCACCCCCCAGCAGAGGAAGGCGCATCTGGGAGCCTGTTGGGGTGTCCTCTTGGGGTCTGAGCTCAGGGCCTGCGCAGGGATGACCTATGTGAATGCTCAGACCCCACACCCCAGGGCCTGGGCTGTACACTGTGCCTTGCAGTGTTCGACTGCGGATGACTCAAGAGCTCGTGGATGCCAAGCCCACAGGAGTGCCGGCAGCTGGCCCCTCCCCCAGGGGAGATGTCACTCCCCAGCAGTGCAATCACCTGTCTGTGGGCTACCTGTCATGAGGAGGGCCCGGGCAGCAGGCCAGAGTGCCCAGCCTTCCCAGCTTCCCCATGCTGTGCCCTTTCGCTTTCTGCAGCTAACTCCCCACCCTACATCCCGGTCTTATGTGGGAAAGATTTCCAGGAAGTTAAGGCAAAAATGGACCTTGTCAGCACCCATACTGGAGAAGGGTGGGAGAAGGGGAGGGAGGAACCTGCAAGGCTAGGGAGGCATCATCTTCAGTTGGTAATGATGTTGATGTTGATGATAACAGCACACAGGGTGGCATGAGACTGCAAAAGGAAAATTGAGTTCAAAGAACAGGTGCAGAGTGGCAGCTCCATAGCCTAGATCTAGCGCCCAGCCCGGGGGCACTGTGGAAGGATGCTCCCATAGCCAACTGGAGCTCAGGCTCCAGGCCTCAGGCCTGCCTAAGTTTCTATTCAGGGGTCCCCCCCCCCCTTGGTGTGGGGACCCCTGTGAGCCCAGCCAGCCACTGTAAGTGCGACAGGGAGTGGTCGTGGGCCCGACAGGGCCCTCCGTCCTGGCTTAGCCTGTGAGGCAGATGTTGAGCTGAGTCTGGCCCTGAGGGCTGGGGCCAGGGTGCAGCACCCTTGGAAATGGGAAGCGCTCCGGGAAGCACCACTTCGCAGGGATTCAGAGTAGGCGACTGGGCTGACTTCCTTCCTGTGGGAGGCCTGGGACAGAAAACAGCCTAGAGCCGGAAAGCTCCTCCCAGCCTGTCGGCACACTGGCCTCCTGGCTGAGACTCAGGGTACAGGGTCCCCTCCCTACCTTCACAGTCCCCACCCTGGCAGAGCTGGGGTGGAGTGGAACTCCGCCTTCAGAGAGGAAGGATGAGGAGGTGGGGAAGGGAGGGTCCCACATGCAGGTTGTGGGCTGTGGCATGCATTGAAGTGGCTCTCCCCTCCATTCCCTCTCCATAAGGTCCCATGAGCCTCTGGGCCAGGGACAAGGAACCTTTTTTCTACCAAGGGCTATTTGGCTATTTATGACGTCAATCACAAAATTTCCGCTTAAAAATTAGCCTGGGATGGGTTTAATAATTTTTGAATCCTTTCTGCAATTAGTTGCCTCAGCAGGGCCAGGCCAAAGGATTTCCTGGGCCTTAAATGGCCTGTGGGTTGGGCATTCCCCACCCCTGCTTTAGGCCCATACCCCACAACAAACCAAGGAAAGGCTTTCTAATTCTTCCCTCCAAGTAGGGACTACCACCTGCTGTGTTGGCATCACGTAGAAACCCTGTTTCCTGTCCCAGCTGCTCCACTTCTAACTCAGCTCCCTGCTAATGCTCCCGGGAAAGCTGCTGAAAATGGTCTCAGTATTTGGGCTCCTGCCATCCATGGGGGAGCACTGCAGGGAGTTTCTCACTCCTGATTTTGGCCTGACTTGTAGCCAGCTGGGCAGTAAACATATGGATGGAAAATCTCTCTGTTCCTCCCTCTGTTTTTGTAACTGTCAAGTAAATAAAAGGAATCATTATGCATACACTCCTACTAGCAACATGGGGTCCTTTCCCTGCCCGCCCTCGCCCTCGCCCCAGGCCTTACTCAGCCTCAGCCTCTCTCTGATCACTGCCTGGTCCAGACCAGAAAATAGGAAGAGAAGATGGGGTGGAAAAGAGGGCTAGCTTGGGACCCCATTCCAGGTTTTAGACTCACCAGCACCTTGGTGGAAGCTCCAAGTGGCAACAGTGTGCTCTACCTCTGGCCAGTCACCTGGCTACACCACTACAGTAGGAATTGTTGCTGCTATAAATCATTTATTCTTATTGGAAATGCAGATTTACATACTGAAATTTTCCATCTGTTGGTTCACTTCCTGAGTGGATGCAATAGCCAGAGCTGAGCTGAGCTGAAGCCAGGAGATTCTTCCAGGTCTCCCACATGGGTACAGGGGCCCAATGCCTTGGGCCATCTTCCTCTGCTTTCCCAGGATATAAGCAAAGAGCTGGATGGGAAGTGGAGCCTCCGGGACGCAAACTGTTACCTGTATGGGTATGCCAAAGCTGCAGGTGGAGGATTAATTTGCTATGCTACTGTGCTGGCCCCTGCTATTACTGTTTTTAACCTGGAAGCAGGGAAAGAGTCTGACTGACTGCACCAAGCCAAGCTGCTGGGGTTGGGGTAGCCTTGGGAGATGTGACAGAGGGCCCAAAACCACCTGGAGTTGTTTCCTGTAAGCTGATTATTTTCCTAGCAGCTAACCCAGGCTTACCTGATAACTCAAGCTGTCCCACTACGGACCAGAAATGGAGCTTTGTCCCTCTCTGTGCATGGTCTGTGTCATGGCTCAGCTTGACCCCAGCCCTGGGCTGGAAGGAAGGCCTCCACACCCACTGCAGTCTCAGACTTGGCCCTGACTCAACAGGCTTGGCAGCAGCTCCTGAGCAAACGTGCAAGGATGCCTGGGCCTGGCTCCACTGGGACCGGAAATGCTCTGGCAAGTTTCAAAGGCACAGGAGCCGAGGGAAGGAAGCCACTTGGGGCGTGTCCCTTGGGCAGGCCAAGGCCTTCCAGAGTCCTAGGTAGAGAGAGCCGCAGATTGTACCTGTAGCTGGATACGGAGTCCAGGGTAGCAGGGAGCAGGACCTGGGCAGCTACTAATCCAGCATGCATGCACAGTGGACCTTGTGGCCATTGTCACACCAGCTATGCCTTCTGAACGGCTCTGCCTGTCATGGACAGGAAATGAGTGTCTCCGAGTGACCACTCCCCAGATGGCAGTTCTCAGACACCACGAGGACCCCACCACCAGCCCCATGGTGGCACTTTGTGTTCTTTGCAGACTCACATAGCGTTGAACCCTGAGCCCAGCAGCGATGCTGAAAGCGCCAGGTGACATGCCAGGTAAGTAGTCTCTCCCATAAGACACACTGATCCTTTTCTGGTTCCACTCTGTCGGGGTGTCGCAAGACCTCAGGGCTCTTCCCACACCTGCCTTCTCTGATGTCACCTTCTCAGGATAACAGTAGCAATGACCATGACAATGACTTCTGAATGTTCACCCTGTGCCCTTGGTACCTATTTGGGCACATGTTGGGTCAGCAGGGCTTCCTGGAGAGGCAAAGAGATGCTCTCTCTCTTTTAAAGAGTTACTTATGTTGAAACTGTCATATAATGCTAAATATTAATTTAAAAAAAAAAAAAGAGTTACTTATGTTTATTGAAAAGTCATATCAGTACAAAGAGAAAGCGAGACAAAGACCATTCATCTGCTGGTTCACTCCCAAAATGCTCACAATGGCCAGCCGGGGCTGAGCTGATCAGGAGTTTTCTAGGTATCCGATATAGGTGCAGGGTCTCAGGGATTTGGGCCATCCTCCCCTGGTGCTTTCCCAGGCCATAAGCAGGGGACTGGATGGAGAGTGGAGCAGCTGGGACATGAAGCAGCACCCATATGGGATGCTGATGCTTGTAGGCTAAGGATTAACCAGTTGAGCCATTGCATCAGCCCTAAGGTTCTGCTCTCCCAGTTGCTCCCCTTCTGACCCAGCTCCCTGCCTGTGGCCTGGGAAAGCAGCAGAGGATGACTCAACTCCTTGGACCCCTGCTTTCATGTGGAAAACCTACATGAAGAAGTTGCTGGCTCCAAACTTTGGCTCACCTCAGCTCTTGCCACTGTGACCATTTGGGGAGCTAGAAGATGTGTGTGTGTGTGTGTGTGTGTGTGTGTGTGTCCTTTTCTCTGTAGATCTGCCTTTCCAATAAAAATAAATAAATCTCTTTAAGTTTATGGAAAATGATATTAGAAGATAAATTTAATTTTGGTACAGAAAGTTTGAAATCTGTGCACATGAGAGGCCTTCAGAAGTTCAGGAAAGGACAGGTGTGGTGGCTCAGTGATTAAATCCTCGCCTTGTATGTGCCAGGATCCCATATTGGCACCGATTCGTATCCTGGTTGCTCCACTTTCCTTCCAGCTCCCTGCTTGTGGGCTGGGAAAGCAGTCAAGGATGGCCCAATGCTTTGGGACCCTGCACCTGCATGGGAGACCTGGAAGAAGCTCCTGTCTTAAAATCGGTTCAGCTCTGTTGCAACTACTTGGATAGTGAACCAGTGGATGGAAGATCTTTCCTCCTCTCTCTAAATCTGCCTTGCCAATAAAAATCAGTAAATTTTTTTTAAAAGATTGTTTTATTTTTATTGCAAAGTCAGATATACAGAGAGGAGGAGAGACAGAGAGGAAGATCTTCCGTCCAATGATTCACTCCCCAAGTGACCACAATGGCCTGAACTGAGCCGATCCGAAGCCAGGAGCCAGAAACTTCCTCCAGGTCTCCCATGCGGGTGCAGGGTCCCAAGACTTTGAGCCATCCTTGACTGCTTTCCCAGGCCACAAGCAGGGAGCTGGATGGGAAGTGGAGCTGCCGGGACTAGAACTGGCACCCATATGGGATCCCGGGCTCTAGATTTACTTATTTTTGAGCCTAGCGTGGTGGCCTAGCAGCTAAAGTCCTCGCCTTGAACATGCCAGGATTCCATATGGGCGCCAGTTCGTATCTCGGCAGCCCTGCTTCCCATCCAGCTCACTGCTTGTGGTCTGGGAAAGCAGTTGAGGATGGCCCAATGCATTGGGACACTGCACCCGCGTGGGAGACCCGGAAGAGGTTCCAGGTTCCCGGCTTCGGATCGGCGCGCATCGGCCCGTTGCGGCTCACTTGGGGAGTGAATCATCGGACGGAAGATCTTCCTCTCTGTCTCTCCTCCTCTCTGTATATCTGGCTGTAATAAAATGAATAAATCTTTATAAAATAAATAAATAAATAAATAAATAAGTAAATCTTAAAAAAGAATTTTTTTAGGTTCCTGAAAAATGCATGTGCTGAAAAAAAAACTATGTGTGGGTTTCAAACGTAGTTTGCATCATGGTAAACTTGTGTTTCAGTTCCAAGTTCCCATGAGTTGTGGGAAGCTCCCTCCAGTGTGGGAAGCTCCCTCCCTTCCCTCTGAGTTAGTCAGAGATTTATTCCCTCCACACCCACCACACACCGGGCCCCATGCTGGGGCCCAGGGACAATAGAACAGACGAATTCCTGTAGCCTTGGAGCTCAGGGTCTAGGGACAGCCACCAAGGCCTGGGGCTGGTGCTCACTGGTGGGTCAAAGGCCATCATCCTCACCTGCTCACCTCAGGATGCTGGCCAGGGTATGGCACTCTTCTGCTTTTACCTCCCATTCCTCTATGTGGCTGGTGAGAAGGCTCCATAGCACCTCCAATGCCACGGCAAGTCCCTGAGCGCCCAGCGCCCTGGGGTGGCGAGCCCGATGGAGGCTGGACGAGCTACAGGGGAGAGAGGCATATTGTACCTCTGGCCCTCCATCCCTTCTGGATCACTGTGAGCAGGTCACTCTGTCCCTTGAATTACCTCCTATCTATAAAATCAGAGGGCATATCTGTCCCCACAGCTATCAGAGGGGTTCAATGAAGTGGATCCGCATTGCTTAGCACATGGCAGCTCTGAGATAAATAATAGTGATTACAAGTGATTGGGTGCAATGGCCTAGCGGCTAAAGTCCTTGCCTTGAACGTGCCGGGATCCCATGTGGGCACTGTTCTAATCCTGGCAGCTCCACTTCCTAATTGTGGCCTGGGAAAGCAGTTGAGGATGGCCCTTGGAACCCTGCACCCAAGTGGGAGACCCGGAAGAGGTTCCTGGCTGCTGGCTTTGGATTGGCGCAGCACCGGCCGTCGCTGTCACTTGGGGAGTGAATCATTGGACAGAGGATTTTCCTCTCTGTCTCTCCTCCTCTCTGTATATCTAACTTTGCCATAAAAATAAATAAATCTTTAAAAACAAAGAAACAAAACCAAATGATTGGGCAGGCAGGACATACACCTGCAAAAAGAGTCACTACCTGCCTGCAAAGCATGTTCATCCCACATCTGCAGCCTGTGCACAGCTCTGCAAAGTCCTACACTCTCCTCCAAATCAGAACACTTCCCACCTTCAAGAGCTGAGTGTGCCTTCCAGAACCCATCTGTGTCAGCCCCCGTGCCTGCAGCTCATTGCTGCTACCGTCACGGCTACAGCCTGTTGTCTTCTCTAGCAGACTGTAGTAGGCTGTCTCTCCCAATGAGCTACACACACACACTTCCTCCTCAAGCTCTTTGCCTGTGTGACTCTCTGGGACTACAGCCCTTCTGACCCTCCCATTCCAGAAAGTGGCCAAATGAATAATAATAATAAAAACAAAAAGTTTTGGGGTTGGTGTTATGGCAATAGTGGGTTAAGTCATTGCCTGCGATGCCAGCATCCCATATGGATGTCAGTTTGAGTCCTGGCTCCTCCACTTCTGATCCAACTCTCTGCTAATGCACCTAAGAAATCAGCAGGAGATAACCTAAGTGTGTGGCCGCTGAACCCACATGGGAGATCAGATGAAGCTTCTGACCGATGAACTCAGCTGGTGCCCTGGCCATTGTGGACATTTGGGGAGTGAACCAGCAGATAGAAGCTCATGTTCTGTGTCTCTGTACTGCCTTTCAAAGAATAAAACTTAAATATATACTTGAAATATGTGTGTGTGTGTGTGTGTGTGTTTAAAAGCCAGAGGGGGTGAGGAAGAGAAGGAGAAGCTCTGTGTGCTGGTGCACTCCTCAAATGGCTTCACCAGCCAGGGCAGGAACTCTAGTTCTCTTACATAGCTGGCAGGGGCCAAACACTGTGCCATGTCCTGTTGCTTTCCCAGGTGCTTTAGCGGGAAGCTGGATTTGAAGTGGAACAGCTGGGACTTGAGTCCAGTGCTCGTGCTGTGTGACGTGATGCAGGCCATGACCTAATGTGTTGCACCCTGGTGGACTTAGGTTCCCTCTGGGACTCAGTTTCAACACCTCTTCCTACAGAAAGTCTTTCTCAATTCCTGAATTGAAACTGTTTCCTTATTGTACCTTCCTAGACAGTCTAGGGCCTTTGCCTTCAGAGCATAAACAGCTAAAAATAACTCAGTGGCAGCCGGGCTCCCTTCCTGCTTATCCCCCGTTTAAGCTCCAGGTTCGGTGAGGGCCAGTAGGCATGTCGCTCCCAGTAGGCATGTATTCGCACCAGCTAGTGCACTAAGCATAATAAGTGCTTGTTGAATGAATGAATGAATGAATGCATCAAGGAATACCACCTCTCGCCTCCACTCTCAGGCCCCATCACAAATCTGTCCATGAAACCTGCTGGGGACGCCTTAGAGGACAGACATGAGGCCTTCTGCTTCCAGCCAGGGTGCACAGGAACTTGTGCCCTGCTCTGGCCAAGCTAGAAGTTGCCAGGTTTCCTGTGTATGGCAATCCACCACCACCCACTCCTCGGGGCGGGGAGTGTGAGGGGCACACTCCCCAGAAAGAAGAAAACATTTCCCACAAGGGTTCCCCTGCAGGGAGAGACTAGGCCAACAACCTCCCTCCACCTTCCCCCCCCCGCCCACCCATACACACACCGCAACAACCACCGCAGACTAAATATACACTGCTTTGCATCCTGTTTGCTTTAAAGCACACCTGGCAGGCACGCCTCACAGACTGGGAATCACTCACTCGCTATGGCTTCAAGAAGGCACCTGTAGGGTGAAAGGTCCTCAAGACCAGGGAGGGTCCCCAGCTAGAGGGTGCAGGAGGCACACCAGCCCTGTGTCATCCATGTCATCCAGCAGTAAGATGCAAGCCAGGGACAGTAGTATCAGTTGTCATCATGTCATGTCATTAACACTATAGTGTTAATCCTGCCACTGGGCCAAGGATGCAGACAGGAAGGAAGGCAGGTGCACCTCAGTGAGAGGTGGGGGGAAGGGGCTTCAAAGCCCCCATGCTGTCAGAACTGTTGCCAGAGTTACCGAAATCAAACAAACAGGGTGAGCTATAATTGGAGTTTCACATGTACACCTAGATGCCTCGTAGCCTAGGCAGCCCCTGGAGCTGCGTGGAATGCGTGGGTCTGAGTCCCTGCTGACCTGCAGTCCAAACCTCATTGGGGCCCAGCGGCAGAGGCCACTGCCACAAAGCTGGTTGGAGAAGGAACCAAGGAGGCCCCTCAAGGTCCCTGCCACCATTGGCACTGGCTTAGGACAGGGCCTGGCACAGTGGGGACATCACATCCACTGGTTCAACAGCCAGGTCTCATGTGAGCAGCAGGGAACTTGAACTTTCTGCTGCTGCCTCCTTAAATGTAGTAGCAAGAAGCTAGATGAGAAGCAGAGTAGTCAGCAGTCGAACTGGCACTCCTGGTAGGCTATGTGGCTTAGCCTCCTGTGCCACCACACCAGCCCCAGGAGCACTGTATGTGTCGGCTGTTGTTGTTATCGTCAGTATAAGTGACACACACCCTTCAGATGGTGAACTTCAATAGCAGTGATCTGTGCTTCGCTCATTTTGGTTAGCCCAGAACAAATAGCGGGAACAAACAGGTCCTCCATAAATGTTAGTACACTGAGTACAGTGGATGGTGTTTTGTTGCCCCTACTCCATGTACCTGAATTCCTTCCCCAAGCTAAGGGCCCAGATGGGGTCAAATGCAAGGTCACTGGCTCATGATTCTCCTCTGTGGGGCTCCGACAATAATGTCCTCTTGAAAAACCAGCACTGTGCCCCTCTTCTAAAACCCACACCCTTGTCGAACCCCAGCTCAGCCCAGAGCATCTGCATGTTGCAAACAGAGCTCCCTATCGCACTCCCACCTGCATTTCTCAGCACTCCTGAAGGCCCAGAGCTTGGGAAGCCCAACCCCAGGCAGGCTGGGAGAACAGGGGCTCTGCCTGGCCCAGCCCTCACAGGCGTTGCTGGGCCCAGGGGCTGGTGGGTAACCCACAGAGCGCCCACGGCCCTTGTGCTTAGGAGGCTGCCAGGGCTTGCTCGACTTCAGGGCTTACTTCTGAGGCGCCCAGGCCTAAGCCCTGCACGGTGCCCTGCCAGCTCACTCACTGTCCCCTGGCCTCCCTCTCAGCTCTCACGCACCTGTGCTCAGCTCAGCCCAGGTCTGTCTGTAACCTTTGTCCTGTCAGGCCCCTCACTGCTCCTGTCTCCTCCTCTGTCCCAAGCTTACTGGCTGTCTTGCTGTCCTCTCTCCCTGCCTGGGACATCTCACAAAACTCAGTCTTTGGGAACCCCCATCAGAGAAGGAGCCACCCTTGGTCCTCAGGGTGTAGGTTGGAGTGGAAAAGCAGCTCCTTATGGGAGGGGAGAGAGCCGGGGAGCAGATGGGGCTGGAGACCAGGCCGGGATATTACGGGGTGTGAGCGAGATCATACCAGACATGTCTGAGGTTTATTAAGCAGTCTTCATTAACCAAGCTTGGTGATAATGCAGCACACTAGAAATAACAAATCACAAGTCCATATGGCAATCCAACCAATCATAACCAACCAAACATAACCCCAAGAGGAACAAATGGTCATTACCCTTAAGTCCATCCGTTAAGCTGAAGACCTATATCCCAGCTTCCCCAACAATATAAGCTATCCTAAGAGACTTGCAACAAATAACCTGGACACACTTACAAAGCTGCAGACATTCACCTTTCTCTGGCTGCTCTGCCCACATTCTGTCACTGCTAGGCCTCACCCCTCCTGGAACTCCTGACAGCACACAAACCAGAAACAACATTACTATATCCATTGTCCCATCTAAGCAGTACACAGCGACCATGCTCAGGGGATTACCTGTCCTGGGCCAGCCAATAGTCGAGGTGCCAGAGCAACAGAAGCACCTGACCAGAAACAGAAGAGCCCCCACTTCACAGGCCCTTTAAAGGGGCTTGTGAGGGGAGTGGTTACACAACAATGCAATACTGTCCCCCCCTCTCAAATGACAGGTGAGTCACAGGTGGGCAGGAGCAAATACCTAGGTAATGGTGGGGGGGAGTGGCTGAGGATGGAATTGACATTCCATTGCTGTTAGGACCCACCTTCAGGACAGAGGATGGGGGACACAGCCACATTTCATTTGCCCACTGTCAGTGGGTGCTGGCTATCACTGGCTGCACCCCATAATAGGGAGAAGTGGAGGAAGAGGCTGCCACCTGCAGAAGGGCCCTCTGGGATCTACGCAGGGAGTTCCTGGGTTTCTTGTCCCTGCTCCTGCGTCTTCAGCACGTGAGCAGGTGTTGAGGCACCTCTATCATCCCATGCCCAGGTACATGGACTCAATCACTCCTGTTCTCCCACCGCTGGGCAGTGCTGCCAAGGAGCTCGTCTTCTGCACATCCCCAGGGTACATAGTGCCACACTGGCCCTCTGACACCCTTGGTGCTGCAGCTGCCTGCTGAGAAAACCTGCTGTGCTCCTGTCCTCCCCACCTGCACTGGCCATTCTCATCCAACAAGCCTCTCCTCCTGCACCCCTTTGCCCCCCAACAACCCCAGAGCGTTCAAGCAAAGCACAGAGCCACCTCTATGGCATCCACACCAGTGTCCTTTGCGTCATCCCAACATCTACTGCCTTCCCGACCCCTCCCAGATGTCTACCTCTGGGAAGTTACCCACCCTACCCCAGCCAGTCCTGGCCCCTCTGGCCCGCCCCAGCCTGTGGGCAAGAGTGTGTCTCCTGTGTCTTCCCTTCCCTCATCCAGGATACTGAGCCTTTGTTCATTTGTTTACTGCCTGTGTGAATTCTTCCCCATCCTGGGTGAGAACGTGCAGTGGGCTTGCATCCTCAAGGCAAGACCCCATTGGGGCCCAGCACCATAGCCTAGCGGCTAAAGTCCTCGCTTTGAACATGCCGGGATCCCATATGGGCGCTGGTTCTAATCCCGGCAGCTCCACTTCCCATCCAGCTCCCTGCTTGTGGCCTGGGAAAGCAGTTGAGGACGGCCCAAAGCTTCGGGACCCTGCACCTGCGTGGGAGACCCAGAAGAAGTTCCAGGTTCCCGGCTTCAGATCGGCACAGCACCGACTATTTTAGTCACTTGGGGAGTGAATCATCAGATGGAAGATCTTCCTCTCTGTCTCTCCTCCTCTCTGTATATCTGACTTTGTAATAAAAATAAGTAAATCTTTAAAAAAATAAAATTTTTTTTTAAAAAAAGACCCCATTGTAGGTGGACCATGTACCATGCAGAGCAGGAGGGACATTGTAGCTCAAGCCACAAAGATGGCACAACCAGGTTCATATCCTTTGGCCTGGTTTGGCCTCTCCCTCCTTCTCTTTGTGTGGCTAGCAGGGCACCAGCCTTGGCTGGTCTTCCTGCCCACAACCAGCTTGCTTCTCTTCCCTGGTGAAGGAGCCCCCCTCTAGCCTCCACCCTCCCCACCACACACCTTTCCTTGCCATTGCCCTCAGGCCCTTGAAACGTCATAGTGATGTCCTAAGGCCTACTCTTCACACCTCCATTTTCAGGCCAGGACTTTCTCTGCTAGCCCAGCCTCCTCTACCCACCTGCCCACTTGACTCAGCCGCTGCATTCTCACCAACACTACCCACAGGTGACAACCCGCACTTCTGAAACCTGCTCCTCCCTTGTCTTCTAGGTCTTCTAGATCTCAGCCACTCCCTCCCTGCAGCTGCTGGGGTCAGACCCTGCCTGGAGTGCAGCCCTGGGGGAGATCTGCCCCACCTCCAGGGTGCCTGTGTCCTCCAGCCTCTGGCCTGGGGACCTCGCTGGGCTCTTCAATCCCCACCTTCGCTGTGGTCACTTCTCTGCTCCTACATCTACAACCGTGCCCATGAAAAATTAACCCTGGTGAAGTAGTGAATGCCCCTGGAGGCCCCTCCCACCTCCTCTGCTCTCAGCCCAGAGTCTCCTGCCTTCCCAGCTCCACCCACAGCCTTCCCAATCTCATCCACTGGTTTGCTGGTGCTACTTATTGTCTCCCCACCCTACCCTGGATGTAGCCTAAGGTCAAAGGTCTTTGTCTTTTGGGTTCACTGCAGTCTCCCAAGTGCCATGATGACCTTTCACATGCTCACACACACACACACACACACACAGGTCCTTGATAAACTTGAAATAGAAGCGGACTTGGCTCAATCCTTTCTCCTCTCACTTCTCCATGAGGTTCTGTCTGGGACACTGGCCAGGTGGATGTGCTGTATTTTCTTACCCCACTGACCTGGGAACAAGGAAGGGAAGGCCTTAGAAAGCCAGGAGACTACTGGAACATGTTTGGCTGGTCTAGCCAAAAACAAAAACAAAATAATCCACTGCACTGCTCAAGGTGGGAGCAGGACTTCTGCATTTGGTGGCCCCTCCTGCACTGCCCAAACCCCAGGGGCCCAGTTAAACTTGTCACCAAACCTGCCCACATTAGGAGCCTGCGGAGGGCCCCACCTACTGCCCTGACCTGTTCCTCTCATTCACTTCTGGTGTAACTTCTCCCAGCAGCTCCCTGGAAGACATGTGGCCTCCCCAGCATCCCGCATGCATACACACACAGAGGACGCTCGCTTCTTCTGACCATCCTTACCAGTGGGCATCCGCAGCCTGAGTATTCCCAGCATGTGTGCGCGAACGTGTGTATACACACACACACACACACACACACACACACACACACTCCTTCCAACATGCTGGGAAGGCAGATTGATGCCCTTCAAATCCTGACTCCTTCCTCGGCAGCTTTGTGAGCAAAGACAACTGTGCTATGCTGTGCCCCCACCCCTTTCACTTCCTCAGCAAGGAAGGAAATAACGCAGGCTCTGAGGGCTACAGGCAGGACAGGAGATGGGCTAGCAGAGGACCCAGTGCTGCACCTGCCACCGGTCAGGCAATGCTAACCCAATCACAAGCACTCCCTGAATGCTCACGCCGGGACTAACTCCAAAAAGATCTTATGATCTAGCAGTCCCATGTCTGAGTACACATCCGAGGAAAAGAAATCAGCATGGCACAGAGACTCCCACCCTCCCATGCTCATTGCAGAAGTATTCCCAATAGCCCAGGTACTGAGTCAGTACCTTGCTGTCCACTTACAGATTGATGAATGAAGAAAATGTGATGGTGCTGCCATTATGGCATACGGGTTAAGCCTCTGCTCGAGATGTCGGCACCCCCAGGCTAAACTGTCAGTTCAGTGCCTGTTGCTCCAGTTCCCATTTAGCTTCCTGCTAACAGGCCTGGGAGGGCAGAAGATGAAGGCCTGTGTACTTGAGTCTCTGTGACCCATGCGGGAGACCCAGATAGTGTTTTTGGCTCCTGGCTTTAACCTGGCCCAGACCTGACTGTTGCAGCCATTTGGGGAGCAAATTAAGGGGTAGGAGATCTTTCTCTTTCTCTGTCTCTTCTTCTCTCTCTGATGCTCTGCCTTCCAGATAAGTAAATAAATATTTTAAAAAAGGAAATCACAATGCAATATCCTTTAACTATGAAAAGGAATAAAATGCTATCCTTTGTGGTAAAATTAATATCATCAGGAACCCTTATGTTAAGTGAAATCAACCTGACACAGAAAGATAAATACGCCGTGTTCTCTCTCACATGTGGGAGCTAAAAACAAAACAGTCTTCCTGATATGAACAGTGGTTGCTAGAGGCTGGGAAGGGTTGCAGGAGCGGGGCTAGAGGGAGGAGGGGTACATAGTACCAAAACAGTAAACAGGAAGCAACGTGTTGTGTTGCTCCATGACCGAGTGCGTCAGCCAGGGTACACGGCCATGAGTTAGGTCTAGTGGGCCTGCCAGGGTTCACGGCCACAAGTTAGATGCTTTAGGAAGAGCCAGGAGGCTCCAGATGCAAGATGAGGACATGGAGATGCTAATGTGATCATTCTCCACTCTGATTGCTTTATGTATACCACAAATATGAGTTGAAGTTTCACACTTTACCACTTAAACGTACAAGTATTACATACAGGTCAAAATTTCAATTACATGCTTAAAAAAAAATCTTCTCTGGAAGCCTTAACAGTCATCTCAAATCCAACCACGCACTTGTTGCTCCCTGTGGCTTTTTTTTTTCCGGCCATACCCACCGCCTCCACCGCTAGCCCTGCCCTGAGCCTCTCTCACCCCATCTCGGGTCACTGTCAGAGTTCACTACTGGTCTCCCCGGCCCTGCCTAATGTTCTCAACAAAGCAGTCTGAGGACTGATTTCAAAGAGGACAGGTGATGGTACGTATCACTCCACTCAGAAACACTTAATCACACCTCCATGCTCAGAACAGAAGTGACTGCGAGAGCACCCTAGCCATCTTCCCAGGGGATCCCACATTGTCTCCCGCTGGCCTCCTCATTCTGGACCCCGGGGAGCAGCTTTGGCAGGCCTAGGGACATTATTCTCCACGCGCTCTCCCCAAGTGCATGGCTGGCTTTTCTTCACTCGGTTCTTTTCTCATCCCCATCATCATCACAAGGCCTCTGCTGCTCCAAAGTTTCACTTTTCTCCCTCTCGCTTACTGCCATCTGTCAACCGGGCCTGTCTCTCCTCCCTGTACGCACTTGCCACAAGGGCTCACGGTGTTTCCTCTGTGCCCAGAGCAGTTCCAGCATATTGCAGTTGTTCAACACCAAGTGTTGCGTTTATTCAGTTAGGTGTGGAGGTCACAGCTGCGGGAGGAGGCCCAGGGGTGGGCAGGAGCCAGTCCAGCAGGCCCTGTTGGTCTTGCTAAAGCTCCGGGGGCAGGTTGCCGTGACTGCAGTCACGTTTGCTGGAGGGAGGACCGTCTTCTAGAAAGGTGATCCTTGCCTCTGGGAGGTCGAGGTGGGAGGGATTTGTGTTTTGGATAGCCCCCTCCTCCTTAGAAGGGGCCCAGAGGAGGGGCTCTGGGACCTCAGACCCTCACAGGGCTGCATTTACAGGTTACCAAGCCTGCGCTTCTGAGGCAGTAGCTCAGTCAAGCCCCCGACAGGACCGGGCTGTAGCCCTGCCTCCTCCCTCCAACTCCCACCAGCATCAAAACATGCCCCGTGTACCACTGTCTCGGCCCTTGTCACCCCTCTGCTCAATCCCTCTACTTCCTCCTGCTGCTACAACCTGAGGAAACTAACCAAGGCCGAGGTGTGAGGAGCCAGGCCAGTTCTCCCCACCAGCCACAAAGCAGTGAGCCTGGGCTGCCTGCAGACTCTGTAAAGCAGGGAGCTCCCTGGAGATGGAGGGGCAACGCTTAGTCAAAAGCTGCCTCTCACCAGCACTCCAGCTATCCAAACAACTGGACTATTTATTCAGCGTCTCCTTGGCCTACTGGGCTCCTCAAAATAATTTGCCTTCTGCGCATTCCTTGAGGGGTTTAATCAGCGAGCAGAGTGAACAACCAATCCGTTTCTGCTAACCTAACAAGTCAAGCCAAGGTGGAAATACCTTTCAAGGGCCCCTCCCTTCCCAGCTCGGCCGGGCTTTCATTCTTTCATTGCATGCGGAAGCAAAATTAATGTTGGCTTCGTTGCCCAGATGCACCTAATTATTTAGCCTTGCCACAGAAGGGAGTGGAGAGCTGGGAAAAGTGCAGCTAGCAGAGAAGAATGCCCGTTTCCAGGCACTTGGGAGTTAAGAATTCCATCCTGCCTTCTCACTGTTGGCTTGTGCGATTCCTTCCGGCCACTGACTCCCTTACCCACTCAGGCTCTGTTTCGGGGGCCTTGACCAGCATGCACTGGATCACAAGGCTGCAGGGCTGCTGGGAGTATCCCGGGTCAGGGGCAGCATGATTCGCTGGGCCAGCTGCCACAGGGTACCAAGCGTCCAACAAGAATGAGGCTGGCAGTAACAGAGGAGGCCAGATAGGTGAGCAATCCCAGGGAGGTCACAGACAGGCACAAGAATCAGCAATTTCAAGCAGAAAGCAGGCCCGCTCCCAGCCCAGCAATTCCACTTGCCTGATCAGTTTCCATTCATGAAAACCCGCACCATCAACTCCATTCATTGGCTGATGAATTCACTTGTGGGGACAACGTGCTCTGTCCATTTCTGGGAAGAGAAAAAGAGGGAGATAGAACAGCACGAAGCTGACATGAGAGTTCCTTCCATCCACTGTGCTATGTGGGTCAGCCTGGGGTTTTGCAAACTGCCCTCCAGCACCTCAACACCTGAGCTTGGAAGAAAAAGGTCTTGGCTTGAATTCTGACACGTCCTGTGATGACCATATGACTACCCCAGCTACTTTACTTCCCCAAACAGGAAGCAGGCACTTAACCCTTACGGTCTTTATAGTGAAGACTTAACACCATTAGCATCCTTTGTCTTCATCAAAGATAGAAGCTGTGGTTGCCACGTGAACAAGAGAAGAAACTGAACTTCAAAGATATTAAGCTGAATGCAACACAGGGACTGCCCAAGCTGGGCCCTGCAGGGCGATCCTCCAGTTTTACCCAGCAATCTGGGGTTTGCTAAGGTGGGTCCTGACTCGTGGGGAGGTTTGGGCTACACAGAACCTTGGTGACCAGCAGGTTGAACCCGTCTTCCACAATGCATCGGTTGCCAGGGTTCGGCCTATTCCTCTGTCAGACCTTGTGTGTAGGAGGACTGACAGTTTGGGAGGGTCCCATCGTCACCCTCCACCATGTTGTACCGCCGGGGTCCAAGGGCCAGCCCTGGTGCTGATTCCCGCTTCCTGCTCACACGCACCCTGTGAGGCTCAAGTGTGTGGATCCCAGCCACTCACCTAGACTGAGTTCCCTGTTGCTGGCTTGGGCCTGGCCTAGCCCCAGTTGTCACCGACGCTTTAGGAATGAACCAGGATATAGGAGAGTTTCTTTCTGTCAAATAAAATTTTCTTAAAAAGAAGTCCTCCCCTAAACCTTTACACCGTAATTAACTATGTAAAGATTGTTAACAATAAAAAAAAAAAAAAAAAAATGAGCCTCCTGGGCCCAGCACAATAGTGTAGCAGCTAAAGTCCTTGCCTTGAACCTGCCGGGATCCCATATGGGCGCTGGTTCTAATTCCGGCAGCCCTGCTTCCCATCCAGTTCCCTGCTTGTGGCCTGGGAAAGCAGTTGAGGACGGCCCAAAGCCTTGGGACACTGCACCTGTGTGAGAGATCTGGAAAAGGCTCCTGGCTTCGGCTTCGGATTGGCTTAGCTCCAGCCATTGTGGCTGCTTGGGAAGTGAATCATCCGACAGAAGATCTTCCTCTCAGTCTCTCCTCCTCTCTCTATATCTACCTTTCCAATAAAAATAATCTTAAAAAAAAAAGAAGTCCTAAGCTAAGGGTGGCCACCTCAGCCCAGTTTGCCCAGGATTTCCGCAGTTTCACCAATGAAAGTTCCCATCCCAGGAGTCCCCTGTACTCAGGCTGGGGCCAACCTGGCTAGTCAGAACAACCCAGGCCCTACCCCCCCAGAGTTCACAATCTGTCTAGGGATGCCAGCTTGAGACAAATTGCTCTGAGGGGACACTGTATGAGGCTCCTGCCAATAGAACTCGAACCTGGCCTTTGTGTGCTGCTTGGAAATCTCGGGCTGGGGGCCCAGCACAACTGAGCACAGCGTGGCTCTCCCCTGCACCTCAAGTCCGCACATCAGAGTGCAGGGAGAGACACTGGCAAATGTCAGACTTGATTGAGGCATAACTTTGGTATAAAAATGTCGCTCCTTTCCTTAAACAGCAACTTGTAACTTTTGACAAATGCATACAGGGACTCAGCCAACATCACCCCCAAGGTGCTCTGTGGTCCTGAGTAGCCCGTTCCTTCCCTTCAACTCTCAGCTAGCAGCAACCACAGGTCTTACAGTTTTCTAAAACATGAATACAAATTAGTAGGACACTATGTGTGGATTTCTTTTCAACTTGTATACAAAATAAGCTTATCGTTTGAGTCAATTTTCCATGAACTTTTTGAAGTGCCCTCCTAAAAGGGGCACCTCTTACACTTTCACCTGGCATAAAGTCTGTGAGATGCATCGTGGGCTGAGTGGCTTTGTTTATCTTTGTCTAATTCATATCCCATGGCGTGAAAGTGTCCTGATTTGTTCATCTCTCCCCTGGCTGATGGGTGTGCGGTTGCTTCCAGTTCTTGTTGGTTATAGTAAAATAGTATTTAGTTCAGTGACTAACACATTGGTTGAAACACCCGCATCTTAAACCAGAATGCTTAGGTTCGATTCCTGGCCCCGGCTTCTGACTCAGTTTCCTGCTGATATGGGCCCTAGGAGACAGAGATGGTGGTGGCTCAACTAACTGGATGTTGCCTCTCTCACAGGAGAGCTGGGCTGAGTGCATGACTCCCAGCTGTTGCGGTCATTTGCAACACTAGATGGAAATTTCTTTCTATTAGTCTCTTCTCAAATAAATGGATTATTTTTTAAAGAATAGAGGTTAACATTTTTTAAAGATTTATTTATTTTTATTGGAAAGGCGGATATACAGAGAAGAGGAGAGACAGAGAGGAAGATCTTCCGTCCGATGGTTCACTCCTAAGTGACCACAACGGCTGGAGCTGAGCCAATCTGAAGCCAGGAGCCAGGAGCTCTTCTGAGTCTCCCATGCGAGTGCAATGTCCCAAGGCTTTGGGTTGTCCTCGACTGCTTTCCCAGGCCACAAGCAGGGCCATCAGGATTAGAACCGACGACCATATGGGATCCCAGCACATTCAAGGCAAGGACTTTAACAACTACGCTATCGTGCCAGGTCCGAGGTTAACATTTTAAATAGGTAAAACAACTATAAGCATTTGCAAATGGATGTTTGTGTAGGCATACATTTTCCGTGTTTTTAAAAAAGATTTATTTATTTTTATTGGAAAGGCAGATTTATAAAGAGAAGGAGAGATAGAGAGAAAGATCTGTCTGCTGATTTACTCCCCAAGTGGCCACAACAGCCAGAGCCAAGCTGATCCAAAGCCAAGAGCTAGGAGCTTCCTCCAGGTCTCCCATGCAGGTACTAGAGGCCCAAGGTTCTGGACCATCCTCAGCTGCTTTTCCAGGCCACAGGGTGGGGCGCTGCATGGGAAGTGGAGCAGCCTAGACATGAACCAGAGCCCATATGGGATCCCAGCACTTGCAGGGGGAGGATTTGCCAATTAAACCATGGCACCAGGCCTCATTATTTGAAAGGCAAGAGTTACACAGAGAGAAAGACAACAGACAGGGATGTTTCAGCTGCTGATTCACTCCCCAGGTGACCAAAACAACCAGGTCTGGTCAGGCCAAAGCCTGGGGCCGATAGCTTCATCCAGGTCACCCATAGGGGTGGGCTATCTTCCAGTGCGTTTCTGGGCAGCTGAGATATAAACCATCCCCTCTAAGGGATGCTGGCATCACAGGTTGCAGCTTACCTGCTGTGCCACAGTGCCAGCCCTGATAGTTTCTTTCACTGTACCCAAAAAGAAAATTGCTTAAACCACACTGAGAAGCAGAAGAGCGCAGATCCCACACATGGGGTTTTCCCAGTGTAAGTTCGGTTCCAGGCCAGCAAGGGGCCCTCTGGCCCCATAAACCTCAACACCAGAAAAAGTCAGACTTATGAAAAGCTTTTGATTTGGAGTTTTTGGGTAGCCATAGAAGCATCTGGTAAGAAGCAAGTGATTCTGCTAGCACAGAATTATACACACCAAAATCTGGAACCCTCACTTAGCGAACCAAACTGCTAGGCAATGGTCAACCACCTGGCAGTTCTTCAAACACACAAAACATAGGTTTCCTTGGCATCCGGCGCTTCCGCGCCACCTTTCCAACACATTTCCGCTCAGCAGGGTCCATACGCAGTGAGGCACCTGAGCAATGGTGCGAAGGGAAGGTATTCTCCCAAGGAACGGCCCTGCTGCTTCAGGGAGTGGACTGCCTTCCACCGGCTTGCCCTGTGGCTGCACCGCCACCCTCGCCTTCAGTGCCTACGGAGATGGTCTGACCCACCTGACTCCAAGGACCACAACGACAGCAACGTGTCACTGAAGATTTGCAACTGGCAGGACAGTGGAATGGTCTTGGGGTTTAGGCCTGCCAGCAGGCCCCGAGGTTACCGAGGGTGAGGCAGACGGTGGCCTTCCACCGCAAGAACCACCGGAGACAAGCGGGCGAGGAATGTCCACCTTATTACGCACAGGTTACAGGTTTAAAAGGGTAAGGAAGGGGAGGGCAGGAGGGAGCCTTCCGGCAGACACCACGCCCACCAAAGACACTGTAATTGGCTGTATGACACGTCTGTCTCCCTAGATCTTCCGGTCAGGTCAGAGGTCATATTCCAGGTGTACTCCATTTGACCTTGTGGCCTTGTTGGAGGTCACACTCCACAAGAGGGTCTGAAAGCTGAGCCTCAGGTTACGGGGAAGGTTAGGCTTAAGCCACGCCCTCCGGGCAGCAGGGCAGGAACCTGGGGCCAGAGATTGACCCCCCTCTCTCCCACGGGAGAGTACCAGAGGGGCGAAATAGAGTGATCGTGTTTTAAAAGACTGATGAATTTCTTCGTTTATTTGCCTGAAAAGGCAGAGCAACAGAGAGGGAGAGATAAATAAGTGCGATCTAGGGCCTGGCACCGTGGCCTAGCGGCTAAAGTCCTTGCCTTGGACGCCAGAATCCCATATGGGCGCCGGTTCTAATCCCAGCAGCTCCACTTCCCATCCAGCTCCCTGCTTGTGGCCTGGGAAAGCAGTCAAGGACGGCCCAGAGCATTGGGACCCTGCACCCGCATGGGAGACCCGGAGGAAGTTTCTGGCTCCTGGCTTTGGATTGGCACAGCACCTGCCGTTGTGGTCACCTGGGGAGTGAATCATCAGACAGAAGGTCTTTCTCACTGCCTCTCCTCTTTGTATATCTGACTTTGCAATAAATAGATATTAAAAGAAGAAGAAGAACATAGCCAGGACTGGGCGGGGTGGAAGTCAGGAAGCAGGACCTCCCTGCCTGTCTCCCACCTGCGTGGCAGGGGCACAGGTATTCGGGCCATCCTCGGTTGCCCTGTCAGGTGCATTAGCAGGAAGCTGGATGGGAAGCGTGGAGCAGCCTGGACTTGAACTGGCACTCCAGTATGGGATGCTGGTGTCACCGTGGAGGTTTAAGCTGCCGTGCCACAAAGTCAGCTTCCCCTCCCCACCAGTGGTCAACCCTGGACATAACCTCTGCGTCACCATACTCAAATTCTTTCTCTGAAGACATAATTGTTAGCATTCTCATGCTTTAAAATTATTCTTTCTTTGAGATAGAGACAGAGAGAACTTGTGCTCACAGATTCACCTCTGCTAAATGTCTGCAGCAGGTGTGGGTGGGCCAGACTGAAGCCAGGAGCCAGGAGCTCCACTCTGGCCTCCGTCATGGGAAGCAGGAACCCAATGACTGGAGCCATCACTGCTCTCTCCCAGGGAGTGCACTTCCCAGGGAAGCTGGAATCAGGGCCCCAGAGTAGGGAGAGAACCCAGGCTCTCCAGCGTGGCAGGTAGATGTCTTAACCACCCTCCCAGGCGACGCAGGCTAACCACCTGCCTGGCCCTGGATGGACACTGTCTTACAATTACATCACCCACACTTGCTGGAATGAGCAAGCACCCAGACCTGTTCTCTGGCTCCAAAGTCCCCCCATTCTCTCTTACTGTATTCAGTGGCCTCTCATGTTTCCACGGAGGCAAAATCAAGCTGGGTGAGCTTCACCCTGGTGTCAGGGCTCCAGGAGGTCAACAAACAGATGTGGACATCAAGGTCAGGCTGTGAGGACTGGGCACTTCTTGTACCCCAGGCAGCACCAAGGGACCTGCAGGCCTTGTGGCTGGAACCTGCCCTTGCCATGGGGGGACTGATTTTGCAGAACTGTACTGCATGAGCAGTAGCTGTTTCTACACTGACCACAGTGCAGCAAAGCCAGCCCAGCCCCTCAAGGGGGCTTTCAACCCCAGGTCTTGATGGCTACACACAGGGCTAGTGGCTGTTCTCTTTGGGGAAATCTGAATCTTAGAAGCATTTTCTTCTGGGACCGAGGAGGAAGGGGGCGAAAGCACTTTAAAGTCTAACCAAAGGATGGGAAATTTGTTTCAGGGAACTTGGGCCTTTCCTGGCAATGTCTACTTCTGTTCTCAAAGAGCTGGTGAGTTCTGACCCCAGGATCTTTGCCCTTATGGGGGCCTGTCTGGAATGCTCCTTCCCGAGCAATGTGAGGGGCTTGTTCTGACCTCCTTAAGCTCTCTCTTCAAATGTTTTGTTCAGGAGCTGGTGAAATGGCTCAACTGGCTAATCCTCCACCTGCTAGTGCGAGCATTCCTTGTCGGCATCGGTTTGTGTCCTTGCTGCTCCACTTCCCCTCTAGCTCTGCTTATGGCTTGAGAAAGCAGCAGAGGATGGCTCAAGTCTTTGGATTCCTGCATATATGTGGGAGACACAGAAGGTGCTCCTGGCTCCTGGCTTCAGAATGGCTTAACTCTGGCTGTTGTGAGGGAGTAAACCAGCATATGGACCATCTTCCTCTTTGTTTCTCCTCTCTGCAAATCTGCCTCTCCAATAAAAATAGTAAATAAAAGCAAATCTTTAGAAAGAAAAGTTTCGGCCTCTGAAGTCTTCCTGGTTGGTACCTCTAACAGCAAGCCCCTCCCTGCACCGCTCGTGTGCATGCGCGCACGCACACTTATCCCCTTTTCCTGCTTTGATGGTTTCTCCTTGGATTTCATCACTGACCTAGTCCACACATTGCTTCTTCTTCCTGTCTTGTTCTTCTGTCCTGTGAGAACGCATGGAATGTTCTGTTCACCAGCACAGGCTCTTGGGCCCAGGGTCGCTGATGGATCCCGGCACCAGGCCAGGGCCTGTCTATCAGGCACTGGCAAATGTTTGCTGACTGAATGTGTTCATCTATACTCACAAGGAGAGCAGGGACAGCCTGGGCAATACCCCCTCACTCAATCCCAACCACTGGGCTTAAGTTTAGCATTAAAGAAAAGAAGGAAAGCTTTGGGAATCTGGGTTTGACTCTGAGCCTAGCCACTTAAGTTCATGAAACTTCGTTACTGGTCAAGGAAGAATAACATTCCTCTCCTGGGACTGAAGCAAAGGCACCAGTTATAAACAACAATCGCACGGTGCATACTCAACTGCTGACCCTAAAGAGTCCTAAGGGAAATGCCCTTTGGTGATTCACGGGAGGCAGGAGGCAGGACAGACAGCCCTTTCTCAGTGGGTGGTCTCCAAAACTCATGCCCTGCCCACTGCCCTGGACACACAGTGAGTGTGTACATCTTATGTAAGTAAGGTCCCAGGTGGAGAAATGGTGACACCAAAATGCCCCATCAACACCTGCTCTCACCTGGCCTCCAGCAAAGCTAGCCCTGACTGGGGGCAGCCATGCACCCCGTGCAGGGCTTCTCTTGTCTGTCCTCCCAGCCCGGCCTCACCCACAGCAGCCCTTTGCGCAAAAGTTTTGCTCCAACACTCCACTCCATAACTCAGGATTTTGCCTGATCTTGGAATAGGGTACCATGCTCTAAATACAATGAGTGATTCATAAGGAAACAATATTTTTTGTGTTAGTACAAAAATCATTAAAATTATTCTCTCAGCTCCCTTTTGACATAATCTCACTTTCCAACTTTTCAAAGGCACCCAGTTCCATCTTTGTTCAACTGACTTGCATTTATTTGAACAAGAAAACATATACTCAGATCATGTATGAAGGCACTTCAAAAAGCTCATGGAAACACAGAATTAAATGTATGAGTTTATTTTGGTGCAAAACCAATTTTGAAATCCATGATTAGATTTTTCATAATACATACATTTTCTACGTCTTATAAAACAAGTTGTGTTTTTGCACCAAAATCAGCTCATACTTTTTTTTTAAGATTTATTTCAAGTCAGAGTTACAGAGAGAGAGGGAGAGAATCTTCCATCTACTGGTTCACTCCCCCAAATGATGCCAAAATTGGGTCAGTCTGAAACCAGGAGCCAGGAACTTCTTTGGGGTCTCCCATGTGGGTGCAGGGGCCCAGACCATTAGTAGGAAGCTGACCAGAAGTGGAAAAGCCAGGATTCAAATCAGTGATCAGATGAGATGCCAGCTTTGCAGGTTGCAGCATAACGCGCTGTGCTACAACACCAGCCCCAGATCTAATACATTCAATGCAATGAGCTGGCATAAAACACACACACAACAATAGCAACAAACCTACAAAATGTTAGTGTTTTGCCTTAAATGAGGAGGGAGGGAGAAGAGAAGCCTTCAGGGTGTTCCAGCAATCCGGCACAAGGCAGGAGCAGTCTTTGCAGCCAACAAGTGAAAATCCAAATGGGGTCCTCGCCCTCGTTTCCCTGGAAACGGCGGATGTGGGGTGAGCACTGACTCTTTCATGTCCTCAAAACTAGCGGTTCTCAAGTGCATGTTGCACAGCGAGCCTGGACAGCAGGCTGGGGAGGATTCTGCAGAATCATTATTTATTTTTGCACTACTCATTAACTTAGAGTTAGCTTGCCTTGAAGTCATCATTGGGGGCAAGAGGAGAAGCAACTGGAGCTGGGAGGTAGTCAAAGCGTCCAGGGCAGCTGGTGTAGTGTGGTCGTGTCTGAGCAGCCAGCTCGGACCTGCGCACCCAGATCATGACTGCACACCCAGCTCATGTACTAGGAGATCACACACTCCCTGCACATGCAAGAGGTCTCAACAATGAAAGCTTGCATAGAAATCACATTTGTTTATTTTTGTTTAATATTGGTGGGGCATTTGGTGCAGTGGCTAAGACCATTGCGCCCTCTATCACAGTGCTGGGTTTCATATCCCAGCTCCACTTCTGCTTCCATCTTCCTGCCTGGGGAGGCAGCAGGTGGCTCAAGTCCTTGCCATCTGTGAGGAAGACTTGGATGGAATTCCTGGCTCCTGGCTTTGGGTTAGCCTAGCCCTGGCTGTTGCAAGGCTTTGGAAAATGAACAAGCAGATAGAAGCTCTTTTTCTTTCTTTCTTTTTTTTTTTTCAGTTTCTCTTTGAAATGCAAATATTAAAAAAAAAAAAACAATACAGTGACTGTCTTCATTTCTGTGGGACCTGCCTCTGTGGAATTACAAGTGGCAGGGGCGGAGAGAGAATCGCATCTCTTCCCAGAGCTCCTCCTTCCCCAGGCAAGCCCTTGCTGCTCATTCCTGCTACCCTCTGGACCCAATGCTCACAGGGAGGCAATGAGGGTGGCAGGACCCTAGAGGAGAAAGGAGGGGTGAGCTCGAGGCCTCTGTACCAGCGGTTGCTCTGAGGCTCCCAGATGTGGTGGGCATTGCTGCTTGGAAATTCTTGCTGGAGTTTCTGCCATACTGAAAGCTGTGAAGGCACAAGCTGTCTTACACCAAAGGGGGAGGGAGGGAAGCCAAACAAGAAACCTCTATGTGTGAGTTACAAAAATAAGCTTATCTTCTAATTTGATTTTTCTACATGCTTTTTGAAGTACCCTTGTATAGCCATAGTTAGCCTAAGACATGGGCTCAGCAAATATTGGAAGAAAAAAAGCGAGAGAGGGAGAAAGGAAGAGGGTAGAAGAGAGAAAGGGGGAAAGAGGGAAGGATCACAAGGAGGAGGAGGAGAAGAACATGAAAGCAAATATAGACAGAGTGGTGATGTGGTAGAAGAACCCAAACAGGAGCCAGGTTCCCATTGTGGTTCCAGAGGGAAAGGAAAAAAAGTATTCCTGGAATCTCAATGGAAGCAGAAGTGGGCTTTGTTTATGGACTCAGGAAGGAGGTAGAGCAGGTGACCACTTTTGCAACGTGACTAGGGCAAGGCCATGCCTGCCCATATTTTTGTCCCTTGGCCTGCCCTATCTTCCTCTTCTTCTATCACTTAGAGATTTATTTATTTTTGATGGGAAAGCAGATTTACAGAAAAAAGGAGAGACAGAGAGAAAGAGCTTGCATCCATTGGTTCACTCCCCAGATGGCCGCAATGGCCAGAATTGAGCCGATCCAAATTCATGAGCCAGGAACTTCTGGTCTCCTGTGCAGGTGCAGGGGCCCCAAGGCTTTGGGCCGTCCCCCACTGCTCTTCCAGGTCACAAGTGGGGAGCTGGTGGGAAGTAGAATAGCCAAGACACAAACAGCACCCATGTGGGATCCTGGCCAATTGAGTCATCATGCCAGCCCTGTTTTCTCCTCCTCTTTTTTCTTCTCCTCTTTCTCCTTCCTGTCTTTTTCTCACTCTTCAAAAATCTATTGGCTTGATTTGAGTGACAGGTAGAGATGGCGGGGGGAATGAGAGAGAGAGAGAGAGAAAGAGGCCCACAAGAGCCAAGACTGGGCCAGGCCAAAGCCAAAGGCTGGAACGCTGGCTGGGTCTTCCGCACAGTGGCAGAAGCTCCAACGTTTGGTCATCTGCTGCTGCTTCCCAGGACATATTAGTAGGAAGCCAGATAAGCCGAGTGGTCAGAACTTGAACCAGGTACTCCACTATGGGCTACAGACAAGCCAGGTGGTGGATTAATTCATGCCCCAATACCTGCCATGGTAAACACATTCTTTTTTTCTTTTGATGCAATTTAGTTGATGCTGGGATCTCCCTTACCCCTCCCCCAAGTCCGCTACCCTACACTCTGTTCTCCCCTCCAAATAAACTTATCCTTTAAGGATGAGTAGGAATCAGCTGAGGTCTGAGTGGGGCAATGTGAAGAGTGCCCATAGAAAAGCAGCCCATGGGATGAAATGGAGCAGGGCATGGCATGGCCAATCTGGGAGCCACATGTGGTTCAGGGTGGCAGGAATAGAAGGCAGAACAGGTGCCTGAGCTCCCTGAAGGAAGAGGGAAACTGACAAGAGCTGAAAGAACTGAGTTGTCACCAGGATCTTACTAACCCAAGGGTTAGAACCCAGAACCCAAAATAGTTGCTGGCACAAAGTAGCCCCTCAAGAAACACTTCTGGAAGAGTGAATCAGGTCAGTGTCCTAGGAAAACTGTATGGCAGGATTCTGAAGGACGGACTGTAGGAGGCAGGAGACTGGCTCAGGTGGGTGATCCAATTGAGAGATTAGAAGATGCACAGTGCAAAATATCTCAAGGCAAATTCAGGCGGTTAGATATAGGAAGGCTCATAGCCCAGGCCACAACGTGTGCACAATGAATCATGACCCACAGGCACACACAGTTACATCATTCCTAGAGGCAGAAACCAAGCAGAATGCTAATTCCTTAAAAGAATGCTGTTAGTCTGTCAGCACACACGAGAATCAGAGCTGGGGGTTGGACGGGCCAGGCTAGACTGCAGCACCTGTCAACATCCCTGAGAACTGGTTCTGTGGGAGGTGGACCTGGAATGGGTCCTCAGGCTGCAGGACCTACTGGTATAGTAGGGGTTGGATCTGAGGGAGGGCTAGGCCAGCACCCATAGGCACACATAGTGGCCAGGTCTGGGTACAGGTCTGGTTGGGGTTCTTGGGCAGTGCCCCAATCAGGCCACAGCACCCACTGGTGCACACGAGAGCTGGGGCTCTTAGCAACTAGTCCTATGGATCTACCCCACCCAGTCCCCAACATGGCAGTCTGGTCTGGCCTCAGAGTACACATTGCTGGGCTGGGCTCCCCACCCCCAATGCTGACTCAGTGTGAAGAAGGAGAGACAACATACTGGGATCACATGAAAGACAGGCCAGCCATCCTATCTGATTCAACAGAAGACCCTGAGTGCTTAACCAAAAGATAAAACGAACAGGTGGAACAACGCAACAGAGTAAATTCTCCACCATCATCTAAGGCTATGGACATACCGAAACAGACAGCCAGCAAGTATGGGAAGCGATATTTCACCCCTGGCACAATGAAGCCAACACCATCTCAGAACAATCGAGTCTACTCAAGTAACCCCCGCAGGACACTCTTTCCCCATCAGAGTCCCTGGATGAAATCAGGGACTGTCTGTCCCCTGGCACTGAAATGATCTGGCAACAAGGAGTGGCACAACATCTCCCTCCCTCCCACGGCCACAGTAGGGAGAGCAGGGTCTTTTCCCTCACCCAACCTGTCCATCCCACCCAGAAACCTGCATGAGTCTGCAATCCCCTTACCTATATAACATTTAAAAATACATAAATTTAAATTTAAAAAATGAAGAAAAAAGAACGATATTAGAACCAGTAATGGATGACAAACAAAAAGCCCACAACCAATACTTTTCTATTTTGGTATCCAATCTGGTAGTTAATTTGCTTTCTCGGTCCACACCTAAGAAGTCCTCATTTCAAGCCACATTTACCCTCAGGAGTGACAGCTTCTTTTTGCAGATGGACTGCTCCCGGATGGCGCGGGCTGCTAAGAGAGAACAGATGAGTTCTCCTGACTACAACACAGTCCGTTCTCTCATGTTGAGAATGCGGAAACTGAGCCTGATAGGAAAACCAACTTGGATCCCTGGTGATAATTGGACAGGCAAAGGGCAAGGATCAGAACCGAGCAGTGAGGTGCCCAATCCAGGACATGTTTCTGAGGACTTTCCTTAACAAGCCTGCATCCCAGGACCTAGAATGATGGCTCAACGGCTAAATCCTCCCCTTGCAAGTAAGGTGATCCCATACTGCTGCCAGTTCATGTCCCAGTTCCATGCTTGTGGTCTGGGAAAGCAGAGAGGATGGCCCAAAGCCTTAGGATACTGCACCCGTGTGGGAGACCCAGAAGCTCCTGACTCTTGGCTTTGGATTGACACATCTCTGGCTGTGCGGCCATCTGGGGAGTGAACCAACAGATGAAAGATCTCTGTGTCTCTCTGTAAATCTGATCTGCCTTTACAATGAAAATAAATAAATACTTAAGAACAAGCAAAAAGTCAAGCCTGCATCCTAGCTGGACAGGTCTGGTGCCACCTTTGCCCTCGGCAGAAGTCCCTCCAGCAACAAGAGGGCCATCAGTGAGTGCCCCAAGCCCATCAGTGGGGTCTGCCCCCAACCCCCACCCCAGGCCTCCCAAAGCCTCTTCGGAGTGCTGGAACTGTCTCAACATTTCTCCAGAGGTGACAAGCGCCTCCTCCCTGGTGCCCTTTCCCTGGAGAGGTACCAAGAAGGGGTCACTGGTGGATCCCTGCTGACCTCCAAGCAGCTTCTGTCTCCTTCAGGCAGTGTTTGCAGTGGAAGCTCCCTGGGGGGAGGGGCAGAGACTAAGGATACTGATAAAAGGCAGATGAGTATAAAGCCTAGGAAGCAGCAGAAGCAGCCCAGGGAACAAGCATGAGCTGAGAAACAGGGAGGCAACGAAATAGCTGGCTGATGTCCAGTGAGCACTCCTTGAGCAGGCCCTGTTCAGCGCCTCCTTACCTACAAGGATCCATGTCAACACTCCAACTAAATCAAACCTCCACCCTTAATGTAATCCATTAGCCATTAACATTAGAATTTGGGGATCAAGTTTTGGGGGGCATTCAAACTATTGTCTGAACCGTAATAATGCCTAACAAATGCTAGGTAGGAATTAAATGAAAACGTGTCTGTCACACAAGTACTCAGCATATTTTAAGTGTTAATAGCAGACTCACTCTTTCCCTCTCCTGCCATTCCTTAAAACACCTTTAAATACCTAGGATGTGTAAGTCCCTGTGCTCTATCCTGAAGAAATAAAGACGGACCAGCCTGGCGCGATGGCTCAGTGGCTAAACCCTCACGTTGCACGTACTGGGATCCCACAAGGGCGCTGCTTCTTTTCCCAGCTGCTCCACTTTCCATCCAGCTCCCTGCTTCTGGCCTGGAGAGCAGTAGAGGATGGCTCAAAGCCTTGAGACTTTGCATGGCTCCTGACTTCAGATTGGCCCAGCTCTGGCTGTTGTGGCCATTTGGGGAGTGGACAAGTGGATGGAAGATCTTTCTGTCACTACTTCTCTCTGTAAAACGTGCCTTTCCAACAAAAATAAGTAAATCCTAAAGGAAAAAAAAAAGACATTGTCCTTAGAATTTATAATCTAGAAAGGAACAGCTTTTTACATAAACAAATGCAATAAAGCTTCATAATTATCTGATTTAAAGAAAAAAGGTTGTGGAGGTTTACAATACTGAGGGTTCACATGTCTGAAATTTCTTTAAAAACCATGTTTAGTAAATTTATTTTCATCTGATTCAAAAAGAGCTGTCATGCAAATGTGTAATGCATATTAAGGAATGTTGACAAACACTTTTTGAAAAATCTTATTACCAGAGTAGGTAACTCTTTTCTAATACATACAGAGAAGAAAAAAAGTTGGTTAACAGCATTTGTCGGGTACTATTGATTGATTTCATCTATGTTAAAATAAAGAGGGTATGTGTGGTTAGCAGAAACGTTCTATGCAGATGTGGAGATGCAGATTTAGGAACTATTTCAGGCTCTTCGCACTCACATCTGGTAAACTGATTTGTCTTCCTGTCTCACTGTATCTACGATACTATTCCCATACTAGTCTATGCAGGGTTTTTTTTTTCCATTTCATCTAGCCATAGATGAAATAGATTGCTTCCTCCTTTTCCATGAAACCAACTTCACCTTGCTCAGCAGGGCACACTTTACCCTCTCCACTCCCTGCTCCTCTGTCTTTCCACCCCGTCTTTTGCATTTTAACTCACAAAATCTATTCCAAAGACATTTCCTCCCCCTGTGGTTAGAGCACCCACTGTATTTATCAGTTCTCTTAACTGACTGTTTACACACTTTCATTTACTGTCAATTGATTTTTCAACAACAGTGTAAATGCTCTAAAGAAAAAATTTTTGAGAATACATTTGTGCTATTCCTGAGACTCACATATCACACTAAACGTACTAACATTTTTTGAGTTTGTACTTCCAGATAACTATAGAGGCTTAAAATATTTAGTAATCCTTATTAGTAAACTATACTTATAAATAAATAGCCAAGTACCAGAAGCAAATTAGCCATAACAAAGCTTACAAAAAAAAAAAAAAATTCCCAGGGAGATCATCTGGTCTTAGTGTTGGCAGTAAATCAGTTATCCTCTCAATTTCTATTGCAGCTTTTGCTAATGTTTGTTTTCTTCCACACCACCAACCTGTAACCTGATATGCTACACACCAACAACACTGAACTTCTACCTGTTATCTAGATGACCCTCCCCGCCCCGGTTCAAAGGAGAAGCGACCATACGCACGAAACAAAATAGATATTAAAATTAGTTTATTTTTCTACTTAACTTTTAATAAATGAGAAGAAAACACAGTAGTCTGTCTCATATAGAACATTTATAATACATAACAATCCATAAAGCCTCATGGTGAGGTAGGAACAGCTTTGGAAAATAACAAGAGTCATAAAACATACAAAAAGGTAAAATGTTGCAGCACTAAAGACATTTTATCTGCATCTGCATTTAATGAGATGATAACAGCATTTAACTGTGCCACATCTGGCACAAAAGACAGGCAACAGCAGACACAAAAACAACACAATATCTAAGTTTCATAAAGAATCACAGGATACACTGATACACTTCATTGTGCTGTTTCAAGGCAGAACCATAACATGGCCATTTATGTCATTTTATATATAACCACGTGTTAATTGTATGTTACATTCCCTTCAGCATCTTTTTGCCAAAGATGCTGGACAATAAAATTTTTGGTTTCAAAGTTGAAATTGAAAAACATACCCAAGGCTCTTGTGCCAGTGAAAATGACTGTGAATTATTCCAGAGCTTGTTAGTACAACAGAACATCGCCGTGGTTCGGCAGAGCCACATGAAAATAGTGCCATCAACATTTCCCACTGCAGAGCCTATAAACACTGTTAAGACAGATTCAACTTAAAGAAAAAAGCAACAAACACACACACACACACAAAAAGACCTCTCCACCTTCCCAAGAGTCTTAACACTGTTTTATGACTTAACTGAAACTCAGTATTAAAATAAATATTTTTATATTGTATAGAATCAATCTCCATATCTGTGTATGCGTGAACATGTTAAGACAGCAGGTACATGACACAGTAATCAAATATTTGCTTATTAAAGTAAAAAACCTCGAATTTGATACCAGCCAACCTACTTAAATACTTTACATTATGTCCCATAGGTATTTTTTCCCTCAAAACTTAAACAATTCCAAACCAAGGATGTTAACAGAAATACAGCGTGTTCACAGACCAAGATGCTCCAAGGTGTCCTGACAGAAATTTCTCCTGTTCAAATTACATACCTTAGCCATTCAACATTTTTTTTTTTGAAAGGTGGCAATTGAGGATTAAACCTCCCACTGCAGAGGCTGGATCAGGAAAAGCTGCTGGCTGGCTTTAATTCAGGGACCTGGAACACCTCCTTCTCACTAAACTGAAGCGGCAAACAAGTTGCTAAACACACACTGTACACTGAACTTGCTGGAAGAGGAGAGAGCCAGCAGGAGAGACACAAGCCCTAAAACTGATGCAGTGTTATAAAACAGCAGATTTAAATAGCAGGTTTAACTCTCCCAGTAATTCAGAATATTTCCCTCATTTTCTCTCAGGAAGGGATAAGCTATTTTGGAAATGACACAAATTCCACAATATTTAAATAGAAAAGCATGTCTTGGTTCAAAAAGATATTACTAATGTAGCTAAAAAAAAATGGGTTAGAAAGTGCATTGTAAAGAAATAAATAAATTGCTGCTATAACCCAAAAAGGTAAGTCCGTGCCACTGATTCTGCTATGAAGTCCTTGAAAACAGAAGATTCTAAGGTACCACTGTTATGTAGAAGCTACCTACAAATCATGAAAAGTGAAATATCTGAAGCCTGAAAGCTGTTCTCTTCAGAGCACTTTTGAAAAAAACATAGCCCTTGTCCCAATGCTTGCACACCACCTGAACAAAATCCTCATCCGGGTTCTATCCTACACACCTGTCTTAAGCTACCTTTAAGATACAGACCCTGCTAGAGTATTTGTAAAGAACACTCCACTGAGTGCAATGTTACCTTCCCAGTAGTCCTGCTGTAACACTGCTGAAGTGTTTAACAAACGGGCAACTCCGGAATGTACATGATACAGTACAATTTGAAGCTTGCTTTCTTGTTTACCCAGATAATGAGATCTTCAATTTCATGTTTAAAGAAACAAAACTCAAGCTATTTTGCAAAAATCAAAATAACTACTGCTAAGGAATTGAGTTACACAATAGTAGGTAATAGTATTAAAAGATCAAGATGTATTACAAATTGGCAGGTAATGGTTTTGGCCCATTAGAGTGAATGTGAGCTTACAAACTATGTTCCTAAAATTATCTCATTCTCCTTGGAAAAATCAGCTGTTCTTAAATAGGCCCATTGCCCGCAACAGGCATATACTACGAAAAAGATACACCGTCTACCACAAAAGATCATCTCTTTAAAAATTCACTGTCAAATTCCAATGCTTTCATCTTAAGACCTATTAAACAATGAATTATTTCAAATCTCAAAAGGTAGCCATCCCAAAAGTAGTCAGCTATAAAAGTTACTGAAGTAGTCAGAATACCTTGTTTCTAGAAAAATAGAGCTATACGTGATAACTGATATTAATAATTCATCCTTTTGAGGACAAAACCCTACATTTTCTTCACAAAGCACAACTTTTATCAAGAAAAATGTAACTTAAAAATACCCTTAAGTAATGTTCTGTTGGATTTGATCTCTAGCAAGAATGAGACAGCCAAGAACAGGTTCCTGTGTGAATTGTGGCATCTTGCAAAAGAAGATGCTGTTGGAAGATCTCACCAATGTCGAGGCAGAGTCACTTGCAGAATTCCGATTTTGCCTAAATTATTAACTTTGCTTTCTAAGAATTTAATATCCAAATGGACTTAAGCATCTTTTCTCTCTCGAGTCAGCCGCTCCTGGCAAAGCCCAAGTACTTCTGGCTGTGCGGGAAAAGCTGCTGAAATCCGTTCATGATTGGTCACCAGGAAACGACTGTAACTTTGAAAAGCTTTTTCAAAACATCCACAATCTAAAAGACTGCATTAATAGCTTGTATTTAGTGAAAAATTAAGACTAAATGAAAATCTTGAGGCATGTCAGTCAATTTTCAGCTATGTTTCTATCACCAATCTCTCCAGGAAAGTAATGCTGGTGATCACATCCATGTTTCAGACTCACTTTGGCTGAAAGAATTGAAATTCTCTGAAATAATTTAGAAATGTAGTCTGAAAACCAACACACAATAATCGCAATGGTTTGATAAATATTCTTCCTGCTCTTACTCTGCACATGCTATTATTGCGTGTACAGTTCCATTTGCTAATTACCTCACCGTAGAGATGAATACTCAGCAATTCAAAGAGACTTCAAAAAGCATGCTGCCATTATGAAATATGATGATCTCAAAGAACAGGTCAATATGAACTAAAATGTCAAAGGAAACAAACTGGTCACTCTTTAGAGTTCTACGTGCAACAATGGGGCAAAGAAAAGCAGAGAAATTCCAGTAACAATTTTATTTATCCCCCTAATTTTTATCACGGGAAAACCGGAAATCAAAGGTCATTATGTTATATAAAGTTCATACTTGAACAAAAATGTAACATAGTGTTAAAACTGGCTTTCCAAAATTGTTACAGCATAGCTGTACTCTGTGCTAATCATCACAAAATTGTAATATAGAACTCTGGTAGCAGTCCCATTATGTTCTTACAAAAATAGAGTTAAACTGTGTGACCAGATAAGGACTTCAATTATGCTACTTGGCAAACTTAGAATGTCAATGGAGTCTTTTCCTCTTGCAGTTTAAAGCAAAAGTCAAATATCACATCTTTTTCAAGACTCACAAGGATGATTCAGGTTGTTTGTTTGGCATTTTTTTAATCTCTATCACAACAGCAGGGATGTTTTCACCTTTAGTCCTCTTGGGCTTCTTCTCTAGATGGTCACTAAGTTCTAGACAAGAAATGCTAACTGTCGGGGCCTTTTCTGCATCTTTTCCAGAATGGGCCAAGGGTCGGGTCCCACAACATTGCTTCAAAGCACACTGAGTCCTGCAGGCAAGTTCACATGGGACTACACTGGACTTAGAGCCTACGCTAGCAAATTCAGGCTGAATGGTGGTAGCATGGATTCCGTGATTATGAAAAACGTCCTTAATGGTTTTAGCCACCTGCATGTAGGATGTGGGGTCCTCACATTTTATGTGAGCGGTGGCGATGATTCTGCTTCCAGCAAGCTGCCAGACATGTAATTCATGAACTTCCTCAACTCCTTCAACAGCTCGAAGTTCTTTTATCAAATTTGTGATATCAATTTGCTTAGGAACGGTTTGTAGAAGGATAAGAGCAGATTCCTTAAGTAGTGGGTAAGTTGTGTAAAGAAGTATACAAACCATTACAATACAAAGTGTTGGGTCTAAATACAGCACCCAGCAAGGACCAGCCTCATGAACTGATGCCTGAGTACTATTGATAATTTCTACAAATGCTTTGCAGGGGTCAAGGGTACATGGGTTCACACAGAATTCTCTTTCAGAGCAACCTTTCCAAGAGAAATAGAAGACCAAGGCATTTACTACTACAATTACTGAACCCAAGGCATCTCCAAGGACATGCAAAAAAACTCCACGCATGTTAAGTTGTCCAGCGCTGTCATCCTCTTCCAACTTCACATGCTCGGGTTCTCTGATAAGATTCCCATTCACTTGTACATCCACTGCATCCTCGTTTCTAGATTTTTCTGGATCTACAGAGAAAAAGAAAGTTTGTTATCAAATGCATTTAAACTGTTTATATATAACAGATCTTTCTCTAGTTCAACTTATGAAGAAAGTGAGAATCTTTTCATAAAGCACAACAAACGTGTGCCAGGAGCAATTTAACATAAATCAACATTCTGGGAACAAGCCAAGACCTAATGGCCAGGGCTAAATCAAGTCCTTAGGGTACCGCTTCCCACTCAGTCTTCCAATCACAGCCCAACCACCTCCCCTCCTCCAGAAAAAACAAAACAAAACACATTTTCTTCTCCTATGGGGTGGGGCCCTGTAAACTTTCTGCTTTAGCCTTTAGCATATACAACAAAGAAAACACCAAAAGGAATGCTATCACCCACAAATGCAGCCACAGACTAGTCTCCCAGACAACACATCTGATCTGACACCAGCTCTCCTCACTCCAAGGCAACAGCTCCAGAAGAAAACTGATTGTTGACATTTACATTTATCATGAATAAAAGTGGTAATCCTATGGTACTAGGGGGTTTAAAAATGGACAGATCAACAATGTAAATCAACACACATGAAAAACTGCAACGCAATTATCACGATCAGTCCCACAGCTCTTAAGGCAAAAACGTTCTTTCAGAAGAATTACACACCAGTGTATAGCTTAATTGGAATATCAGCCTACCTGGTGGAGAAGGGGAAACCCAATTATAAGCTTGAATCTTATCAATGTTATTTACTGCATTAAAAAGGCAAAAATATACCATCTGATAAAATATCAATGGGAGGAAAGGGAGGGGATACACCAAACTGCCCCCATCTCCGAGCTTGGGGAGCAGAGCATTTTTTTCTTTCCATTTTCTTTCAACCCTTATTTTTCTCAGTTTTCTTCCAGAGCACTATGTTAGAAAAGGGAACTGCATCCATTAGAACACACGCTGAATAAATGACCGTCACTTTCATTTTGGTACCACTACTGCAAGTCCTATGCAAAGTGACCGCTTAACATGCTCAAGACAAATCCTGAGTCTGGGATTTTCAGGACTGGCGATCCATGAACTGAAACATACACTGTGGTTCATAAACGAAACCTTTAACCACGGAGTCATGCGCTCTGCAGCCAGCCTTATGAAACTTGGGCCGTGGGGGCAGGCACCACTCGGACAGGGGCATCGGCTCAACCCCCACTTGAGGACGCACTGGGTGGTGGTGGTGGGGTGGTCCTTCCCAAGGAAATCAGGGTACCCAAGCCCAGCGCGCGTGCGAACAGCGCCGGGATGCCGCCCTCTCCCGCCCCTTTTCCTCCCACCAGCAGCAGGCAGGCTCCCGCCCCGGGCTCCGGCTCCCAGCCGGTCCCGCGTCCCGGAGCTGCCGGCGGCGTGTGCGGGGAGGCCAGGCTCGCGGGCGCCAGGGGGCGTGCGGGCCACCCGGGGGCCAGGACGCCCCAAACCCAAGCAACCACCTGCCGCCGACCTACCCGCTCCCTTCCCCCGGCCCCGCACACCTGCCGGGTCCGCCTTGAGCCCGTTGGAGTTGCTGCTGTTAGCCACCAGGGTGTTGGTCTCCTCCTGCTCCGGGCCCTGCTCGCCAGGGGCCGCGCTGCCGTCGCTGCCCCCCGCGCGGTGGCCCTTGCCGCGGGTCCCCTTGGGGAGGCCGTGGCCGTGGCCCCCGTGCGAGTGGCCGTGGCCGGAGTCGTGGCCAAAGCCGCTGTGGTGGTGGAAGAGGCAGAGTCCCAGCACGTTGACCAGCAGCCCGGCCACGCCGACCCCGAGCACCACGAGCGGCTGCTGCATCTCGTGCGGCTCGATGAAGCGCTCGATGGCCTCGAGCAGGATGGCGAAGCAGAGGCCGGTCAGGAAGATGGCGTTCACCAGGGCCCCCATCACCTCGGCCCGGATCCAGCCGAACGTGTTCTTCTGGGTGGCGTGGGTCCGCCGGGCGAAGCGCTCGGCCACCAGCGCCACCACCAGCGCCAGCACGTCCGACAGCATGTGGAAGGAGTCGGACAGCATCGCCAGCGACGCGGTCACCCGGCTCACCACCACCTCCAGCACCATGAACATGAAGGTCAACATGAGCATGCAGAGCAGCCGGCCCCGTTTCCGACCCCAGCACCCCATGGCTGCGGCGGAGCGGCCCGCCGAGCGCGGCCGGGCGACCCGGGAGGAGGAGGCGGCGGCGTGGGTCGCGGGGAGGCCGGCGCGGGGCTCACGCCGCCCGAGTCCCACAGCCTCACGGGGGCGAGCCCGGGGTCAGGCCGGCGAGCCCCGGGTGTGCGGGCGTCCTCGGCCGGCCCGCGGCGCGGCGACGCGCGGCTGCTTAGGCGTCGGTCGTCCGAGCCGGCGCCCAGGCCCGGCGCAACGCCGGCAGCCCCCACAGCCTCGGCGGGGCGGCGGCGGCGACGGCGGGGAGCTGGAGCTCCCGCAGCCGGGGGAAGAGCAGCCGGAGTAGGAGCAGGAGCAGGCGGGCGGCGGGCGAAGGTGACCGGCAGCTCCGCGCCGGGAAGACTCCGAGCATCTGAGGGCTCTCCTCGCCGGCCTCCGCGGACGGTGGACCGAGGAAGCCCACCGCACAAGGAGCTCAAGAGGCGGCGGCCAAGGCAGCTGCACTCGGCCCGGGCTCCGGCGCCTTCTTCGCCCCCCCGCCTTTGCAGACGGTTTACAAAAAAACTTTGCTTTGCACTCGGAACCCCCGTTTTCACACGGACCCGAGCGTGACAAGGCCCTGCCGCCACGCCCACCGGACCCGGAACGCTTCCCCATTGGCCAGGACTCCCTCACGACAGCTGCCCCGCCCCGCCCACCGCGCCGGTCATTGGATGGCAGCTCCGAGGGGCGGGAGAAGGCGGGGCCGCGGGGCTCCAACCGCTGGAGGCGGGGCCTCTCGCTCCGGGAGCCGGGCGTGGGCCGGGGGCCGCGGCCGGGTGCAGCGGCGGGCGGCGTGGGGGAGGGGTGGGGGCGCGGGCCGCGTGCAACGGGTGGGGCCGTGTCGGGCGTGGCCGTGTCGGCGCCGGGGGCTGAGGGTCCTCACCCAGCCCCCCGCGCACACCTGCCGGGGCCGGGCTGCAAACAGACTTTGATCGGGCTAGCCGGGTCCACGTGGGGGCGGGCCGCGCCGCGGCTGGGTGACAGCCCGGCGGCCCAGGGAGCCGCTGCCAGCGGGGGCCCTGTCAGAGCCGCCGGACTCCTCAGACAACAAGTGCCACTCCATAACTTGGGACTCTGCCCGAGCCGAGGAGTTCGTCCCCACCCCGGGCAGTTTAGCAAGTGGCGTGGAGGGAATCCCCGCACGTATTTTAGGACCGCAAAATGCCCCCTGTCACCGTCGCCCTCAGGAGGCCTTGTGTAAAAAGTAGGGTATTTCTGTCACTCATTACCCAAGGACAATTGACGGTTCAGATTTGGGGGGTGGGAGCAGCACCCTGGGTCCTGGCCCTTGCCTTGTCCCTGCTGGTGGCCCTGTGAGTTTAGGCAGATGGGTGCGCTCCCTCCAGACCCTGGCGGGCGTTCGTTAGCCAAGTGCAGGATCGGACGAGTGGAACTCGGGATTCCTTCACAGCATTCCAGCCGCGTTCCGAGGCTTCTGTGATGCCTCGTGCTGTGTATGAACCCTGGGGCGGTTGCTAGGGGAGGGGGAGGGGCAGAGAGTCTAGGAAAGGCTGAGCTTCCGTCCAGGTCGGGGGTGAAACACACACTGACAAGTCTAAAATTATGATCAAGTCCACCACGCGTCCTGCTCACGCTCATTCACATTGGAGAAACACGCGGGGGGGGGGGGACTATGGGTGGAGGTTAGCTAACCTGGAAATGAAGGACTTGGGATCCAAGCAGGGTCAGCCAGGGGCTGAAACTGCCCCATTGGCCTCTCCCCAGCTGCTGCCCCTCTGAGTGGGGACACCCAGCTGCCTCAGCCCCACACAGTGCCAGCCCCTTGCCCTCAGAGCTGTACAAGTATTAACCTGGTTTTGTATTATTCCATCAGTACATCCCCACCACACACACACACACACACACACACACACACACACACACACACACACACACACACACACACACACTTGATGTGTTTCTCATGTCCCAGACTGGAGAACCAGATCCTTGTTTTCTGGTTTTATTCTGCTGGGATAGGAAGGAATGGAAAGTTTCCAAGATGTTATTAAGGAAGAATTGACAGAATTGTGTGATTAATAGGGTATCAGGAGGAAGACGACTGTAGCAGAATTCAAGATAGTCATGCTGTTTCTAATGTGGCAAGGAAAATACTTCCTTTAATAGGTAAAGAGGCTGGGAAGAGGGCCAAGAAGCTTATTTTAAGGGGGAAAGCACTAAACTCCTCCCACCACCACCCTTTATTAGAAGGGAAAGAGACAGAGAGAGAGAGAAAGAGCTCTTCCATCTGCTGGTTGACTCCCCAAATGCCTGTAACAGCCAGGGCTGGGCCAGGCTGAAGACAGGAGCCTAGAAGTTCTTCCAAGTCTTCCCTTGGAAGTCGGGGACCCCAGTGCTTGTGCTGTACCTGCTTCCTCCCAAGACGTGCATCTGTGGGAAGCTGAATTGCAAGAGGAGCTGGGAAGTGAACCGGGGTCTCCAACATGAAATGCAGGTGTCTCAAACCATGCTTAGCCACTGTGCCAAACATGTGCCCCTGAGTTCCACTTTTTAAAAAGATATTTGACTTGAAAGGTAGTATGACAGAGAAGGATCTTCCATATATATTGGTTCATTTCCCAAATGACCATACCAACCAGGGTTGGACCAGGCCAAATCTGAGGACCCCATCTTTTTTTCCCATGTGGGTGTTAGAGAGCCATCATCAGCTGCTTCCCAGATGTGTTAGTGTGGGACTGAGCAGCTGGGACTCGAACATGCTCCCTGATAGAGGAGCCATATGGAGGCAGCCATTGCAGATGGTAACGTCACCCGCTCCACCACAACACCTACCCTCTGAGCTCCCTCTCCCAAGGTGCCGAATTTGAGGTGAACTCTGGATTGGTGAGGTTTCATGAATTTTTGCCTCCTCCTGGAAGTTGCTGGGTCCTTTTACTGAAAAGATAGATTATTTCCAATGTGAGAGTTTGATAACCAAAGGACCAATGGAGAAGGCAGGTATGCTTCATACAGATTAGCCATCACTTAATAACTGATTGGGAGATGTTGAGATGCGTGTTAAAATGGGTTTCTATGTTCAACTCTTAGGAGAACTCACCCTTAAGGCCCAGATGATGTGTTTTATTCTCTCATAACCTGTGGGGGTGGAGCGGGAGGGAGACATTTTTTTTTTCAGACTTGTAACAGTGAAATGTTTCAGTCAAACTTCCCCCTCGCATTAGGGAAGCAAAATGATGTGGTGCCTTGATTCAACTTTTTTCCCTTTTCGGCTGGTTGTGCTAACAGACTTTAAACACCTCCAGGAGTAGATTCAGATGAAAGGAACTTCTGCCATGATTGGCCAACACCCCGGGAGGTGGTGGCCTCAGGTTGCGTCATAGGGTTTGACTTCTTCCTTCTGACTTTTGAGAAGTCCCCTGATAACTTGCTGAGTATCCAAATGGACAGAGCCCGGCATACTTTAAAGATGAGAGAATTATGCTCTTTTTTGAAAAGAGACTGCCAATTTGAATGAAAGTCAAGGGCTGAACACAAACCCTGCAATCTTAAAGGTCTCAGGAGCTTTCTCCTTGCTTGTTAGAGTGACAGTTTAAAAAGAATCCTGAAAAATCCTTGTAAAAGCTGTACAACACAAACTCACCTCTGAGTCTAGGTCATCAGCCATCGGGAATGCCCTAAATTTCATCTGTGCTTGAAAAGGCACAAGAAAGACATGATGGGGCAACCAGGTTGCATTCAAATTCAGTTGCTCATAAATTGCTTCTGCTTTTCCATTTTAAAGCAAAAATAGCAGGGGAAATCAGATTTGGTTTGGATTTTGTTTGTCTCTGGAAATGTACCCGAATCATTATTAAAAATATGGACCAAAATCTTTCATAACAACACAAGTGCCAAGGTTTGATTTTAAGCTCCTCCCAGAGGAACAGGCTGCAGGATAAAGAATAAACAAGGAACAATGCAGTAATAAAGGCCAGAAACAGTGTGAAAGCTCTCAGAGGTACAGGAGGGACGATGTGAGAGAGGGTCAGGGCAGGAAGCCCATGTGGAAGTGGGGAACAAACAGGAACAGTGTGGGGAGGGAAGGGAGAGGCCCAGCATTGCCACTGAGCTCTTTCTGTTTGTTGGTTAAAGCTACAGAGCGGCAGGTGAGAACTCATCTTTCGTGGAGACTAGAAACTGAATTGGAAACTGAGGTCATGCTTGGAAACGCCGGGACCTAAGGTGTAGAAGGACATTGCGACCCTAGGTGGTCAGCGAGCATAGGATTACAATTGATAGGATAATATTTGTATGAAAACAACTGAGTGTGTACCATTAAGTAAATGGATGTCATTTGTGTGAGAACAGCTGAGTGGACAGCATGTGAATGAGAACACTTGGTGGGATATACAAAACCCAAGAGTTCCAAACAAAAGTATAGAAATAGTTGATGGCTTTTGTTTATAAGCTCAATACCGC
Organism: Ochotona princeps; assembly: GCF_030435755.1. Taxonomy (NCBI): domain Eukaryota; kingdom Metazoa; phylum Chordata; class Mammalia; order Lagomorpha; family Ochotonidae; genus Ochotona; species Ochotona princeps. The sequence continues at coordinate 20,958,660 of NC_080841.1, forward strand.
CTCCCTTATCCCAAATGACCCTCGGTCTATGAAGTCTGATGCCACTAACTGACTTCGATCATCAGTTAGAGTCCACACATGTTATTATAGGCTCCGTGCACCAAGTCCATTGCTGCAGGACAGCGACAAGTGGCACCTGAACAGGGACCCACATCTTTCCAGAAAGCCTCATTAACAGCATTTGCGGAGTCCTTGGGCACCGTGTCACTTAACGGCAGAAACTGTGGAAGGTACAAGTGGTCAAATGGAGTAAGCGCCTACTCATTCATTAGCCATTTGGGGGGTGCTGGAGATCCTAATAAAAACACAAAGCACAGAAGCTCAAAACAGTAAAACGAAATCCAAAAGCATGTTTTTAATGACATTTCTCGTTACTTGTCCATAAAGATGACGTTGGCCGGGACAGCGTTTTGTAAGAATCCTGGAAAGTTCAGGGAACTGGCCCTTAAAAGCCACTGTGTGATTCTGGAACAAGTTCTCCCCCTCTCTCTGGGCCTCATTCCCAAATCTTTTCAGTGAGTGGCTGTACAGCATGGCTTTTGAACAAGGGGTGGGTGAAGGAGAAGGACCTGCAGGACGGGTGCTGTTGGGTGGGGCTTTTCACACCACCTGTACTCGAGGTCACTGAAACCCTGGGCTTAGTTCTCAACGTGCAGCTTCACCACCAACATTTTAATCACTTCCCCTGTGGAGGGGCTTGGGTTGGGGACACTTTCATTTAGGCTCACAGTGAGCTCATTGCAGACCCCCCATCTGTTCCTCTTGCTGGAAGGGTGGAAGAAGGATGTATGTGTGTTGGAGGGGGTGAGCCAGGTCGCAGGAGTCGGAGCATCCTTGCAAGGGGGCGTTTCCAGACTTCAGACTGTACGATTGTCCTCCCATCTGCCCATGTTCCTGCTACCCTCCTGCTACACCCCATCTTGCACCAGTCATCTTTAAATCTCTCAGATAGTTGGGCCCAGCGCAATAGCTTAGGGGCTAAATCTTTGCTTTACATGCACCAGGATCCCGTATGGGTACCAATTTGTATCCTGGATGCTTCATTACCCATCCAGCTCCCTGTTTGTGGCCTGGGAAAGCAGTAGAGGATGGCTCAAAGCCTTGGAACTCTGCGCCCGTGTGGGAGATCCAGACTCCTGGCTTCAGATCCACTTGGGGAGTGAACCAGCAGATGAAAGATCTTTGTCTCTGCTTCTCTCTGTAAATCTGAATTTCTAATAATAATAATGGATCTTTAAAACTCCCAGAACATACTACCTGCTCACAGCTGAGCTCCACCAGCAGCTTCCCAGGGTGGTGGGGGTTGCACAGGGCTGGGCATGAGTTGGCTCCGACTGCCCTCCCCAACTCAGGGTTTTACCTGAGCCTGCCTGCCTGCCTGCCTGCCACAAGTCTGGTCTGTGCACACACAGGTCCCTCTGCTGGGATGCTGTCATTTCCCCTTGTCAGCTTGTGAGCTCTTGTTCATCTTGCAGTTCTCTGTCTAGCAGTCACTTCCTTGGGGAATCAATCTTCTCTGACCTTTGAACCAGGTCACATTGCTGTAGTAAGAGTGAGTGTCTCAGCTCAGCACCCTCCCTGCTGGTTTTTGGTGGCACTTAGCAAAGATGCGGTGTTACATTATACGGAGCGTCCGATTAGATTTTAAGCTCCATGCAGAAGAGAATGATGTGTGATTTTGCACGCCATTGTGTCCCTATCCAGTCAGGCACACGGGAGGTTGCTCAGTAAATTTCACTGAATGAATGAAAACCCATAAATTGCCTTTCTCAACACGGTAATCCATGAATTCCATTTCCTCTGGACAAAGTAGAAGCAGAAAACAGTCGCGTTCATTAGCCAGATTCTCACTCATTGGCTCACCTTCTGTTTTACCGTAGGCAGGCTGTGGCCCTCCTATTGTGATATCATGTTGAAAGATGCGAATAATTGGATGTGTCAAGGATCCCACCCTTGAGGTCCACCAGGATAATGCTATGATCTAGGTTCTCACAGTTTTTAGAGTATTTATTTGAGTTTTACGGTGACCCTACAAGGTTTGCAGGATGGAGTGTACAGATCATGGACGAAGGCTCCAAGAAGTTAAGAAATTGGCTCGAGACTCCGCAGTTTGTGTGAGCTCTGATTGGACCAGCAACCCACCCCACCACTGAGGTTGGGGTCTCGCAGGCCCTGAGTATTACCCAAAGTTGCTTGTTCTGTGCTGTTCTTATCGCTTTGTAATTACTCTAAGGACTAAGGGGAAGTGGCCTACTTGTCAGTGACTACCTCTAACGGGTCACTTCCAAGGTCTGAGTCTCCAGGGATGTGTTCTAAATGTGGGTCGTAGTCACACATAATGCTGTGGAATGATTTAGTTAATGTTTCTGCCCACTGTTTTGGTTTTTTTAGCCCTTGCCTTCTGTTTCAACAACCTGGCCATCTCCCAAACGACTACCAACATCAGTGAAAATCTTGGCCCAACGGTGCGCCCAGGAGTCACCGGCGAAACACGTGAGCATGCAGGCCTTGATTCAGTAAGTCCACAGTGAGACCCGCAATTCTGCCTTGCCAACAAGCTCCTGCCTAACGCTGGGACTGGGACTCCCCAGACCCCACTCAGAGCACACTCCCGGGCACACTCTGTACCTACATGCTTTAACCCTGAAGGGGGATACTACATGGAGTTTGGATCTTCACAGAAAATACAAATATCCTGAAAACTTAAACATTCATTCATTTTAATTTTTATTTTATATTCTTCTGACACATTTGAGTTTCATTTGAAATTAGCAGATAATTATTTCAAGAAGTCAGATGTCTTATTCTTGTAGGGAAGCACTCCTTAAAATTAATCCAACTCCAGGTATACAAGCAAACCTTTGTTTTTGTGCACATGGTGTTGGAGAAAAATAGTTCCTCTATGGCTTCTGGAAATATCTTACTATTCCCACCACAGCATCCATGGCCTCTGAGGCTGACAAACAGACTGGGCTGAGGACTCAGAAAACCAGTAACGGGGTGGGGGTTGGGAGGAAGGGGAGACCCTTGTTCTCAAACCTTCCCTTATCCAAGAGGAAATGCCTTTCCTGTTAGGCCTTACTCATTAACTCTTCCTGGTGATCTAAAAGACAAAATGAGCAAGGGGTGTTTGATACTGGAGCCGTCCTAGGAGTAGTAGCAATATCCCTCCCTGCAGGGCAGACAATAGGTGAGAAGGAAAGTTTGCTTTCTCTGTCTACTAATTCTGGAGACAGAGAAAAACTCTAACTTTAAAAGGTTACCTCTGGAGATCAATTCCTGGAAGTCCTTCACTTGATTGCGTTTATGCTTCCTTTGACTTCAAGGTGCACTCCATCATTAGGTCAGCGTTGACCACCTGGGAGCTAAGACCTTCAAAATGATCACAATTGAGACAATGGGGAATTGTGCTTCTAGGCACCGTTCAGGCAAGTGCTTCCAGATTTAATGGAGAAACTAGTGTCTGCTCACCTGGGCCGAGAGGAGATTGTCTTATCTCTCAATTGCCTCCTGGGTTGCAACTGAGATATAGAGGAGAGGTAAGTCTAATGGGAAAGAATCTGGCTCCACCTGTTGGGAGAAAAAGAAGTTATGAAGTATTCCTGTAAGTTTCCATGGGCTGGGCTTCTGCCCAGATACACATTATCATACATAACAATAGTGTGAACATTTTTTTATTAGAAAGATAAATCAGATTTAGAGAAGAGAAGAGACAGAAAGAAAGATCTTTCATCTGCTGGTTCACTCCCCAAATGGCTGCAACAGTTAGAGCTGAGCCAGTCTGAAGCCAGGAGCCTCTTCTGGGTCTCTCATGAAGGTGCAAGCTCTGCTGCTTTCCCAGGCCACAAGTAGGGAACTGGATGGGAAGTGGAGCAGTCTGGACATAAACTGGCCCCCGTATGGGATCCTGATGCTTGCAAGGTGAGGATTTGGCCATTGAGCCATCACACCAGGTCCAATGTGAGCATTTTCTTTTCTTTTTTTAAAGATTTATTTTTATTTTCATTACAAAGTCAGATATACAGAGAGGAGGAGATACAGAGAGGAGGAGATACAGAGAGGAGGAGAGACAGAGAGGAAGATCTTCTGTCCGATGATTCACCCCCCCAAGTGACCGCAACAGCTAGTGCTGTGCCGACCCAAAGCCAGGAGCCAGGAGCTTTTCCAAGTGTCCCACATGGGTGCAGGGTCCCAAGGCTTTGGGCCGTCCTCAACTGCTTTCCCAGGCCACAAGCAGAGAGCTGGATGGGAAGTGAAGCTGCCAGAATTAGAACTGGTGCCCAAACGGGATCCTGGAGCGTTTAAGGCAAAGACTCTAGCTGCTAGGCCACGGTGCAGGGCCCCAATGTGAGCATTTTCTAAGAAGGCCATCATTCTCCCCTCTTTCAATCAACTGCACATAATGCTTTCTGATTAATATTCCCATGAAACTATTTCCAGAAGTTCATGGCAAAGTGGAATGAAAAGGTAAGTGGGGAGAGTGGTTGGCACAGCAGTTGACATCACTTAGGACACCTACATCCCATATTGGAGTGATAGGGATCCAATGATGCTCTGCTTTCAATTCTAGCTTCCTGCTAATATGTATCCTCAGAGGCATCTAGTAATGGTTCAAGTGTTTGGGTGAGAGACTCAAACTGAGTTCAGGCTCCTGCCTTGAGCTGACCGAGCCCTGGCTTTTGCAAGCATTCAGGAAGTGAACCAGCAAATAAGCTCTCTGCCTTTGAAATATGTTGGGGGGTTGGGGCAAACAGAGACTTTATGATGGACCGTATCAATCAGTGGACGACCTCATCGAGAGAAACTGGCAGCGATTCATAACTAGAGAACTATTAACACCACTTGAGCACATATCTCAGAGCATGCCCCACATCCGGGACTTGGGGTGGGCGGGAAACCGGGTGGGGCTTCTCCCTCAATATCCCCCTTTACCTCAGATACATGATGGAAACAATATTGACATAATAGCATTACCCACTTCCCTACCCCCCTGAACCTTTTTTTTTCTTTTCTTTTTTTTCTTCTTTTTCCTTTAACTGTAATTAACTATGTAAAGATTGTCAACAACAATACAATAAAATAGACTAAAAAAAAAAAAAAGAAATATGTTGAGGGTGGGAGGGAGATGGGAAGACAGATTTATTTAGGTGCAAGAAAAATGTGAAATCCACACATTTCCCATGAACTTTTTGAAGATTCCTCATATGCATGCATGAATTTCAGCTGTTTTTGCACCAAAAATAAACTTGTCTTTTGTTCTGTTTTCCCTGAACTTTTGGCGGTTGATCCTAAATCCAAGGACAAGTGTGCTTACAGGAGATGTGTGGAAAGATTACACAGAAGAGAAGACTATGGGGAGAGAGCAAGGCAGAAATTACAGTGATGCAACAAGAAGCCAAGGAAGGCCAACAGCCTCTGGAGGGTGAAAGAGGCAAAGATGGGTTTGTGGCCAGGCTTCTGAGGGGACCAGAGCCCCGCCAATACCTTGACTTTAGGTTTCTGGTCCCCAGAATTGGGAGGAAATAGGTTACTGTGCCTTTAGCCATCAGGTGTGTGGTAACTAGCCACAGCAACCCTAGGAAAGTAAAATAGGGCCTATTGCATTCAGCTATTATTATGGTTAGTGAATCCCCAACATAGCTTATTGTTTTCCCCTTTGTACTTTTTTATCTCTTTTTTTTTCTCTTTAAGGAACTGCCATAGCCCATTGCAACTTAAAAAGAGGAGTACTTATTGAAAAAAATTACTGAATGAATGCATGGAAAGTCCACTCCTACCCTTTGTCTTGGTGCCACATATCCTATTCCACAAACTCTAACGTAGGGTGACAGGAGCACTCATGAGGGCCTCTTTCCATTTGCTGCCCCGTGGTATATACCCCTTTGGTAGGTTTCTCTCCCCCTCCCAAGCCTTCTTCAGGACAGGGAACATTTCCTTTTTCTTTTGATAATCCATTTTGATATAGGCCCCAGTGCATAGTAGTGACTCAAGTCTGTGGCAATACTAATATCCTAATGTCAGAAGTTGTTCACTAATTTGATTCTCATTGCCAAGCTGGGATATACATGGTGTCCTTGTCAAGGGCAGGATGTTTGCTCGTTGTGTTCTTCCCGGCAGCCACTGAACCTTCCAGTCCCACTGGATTGCAAATATAAACTGCAAATGGACAGTGAGCTTGAACAGGAGGGTTTTTCTGCTGGGTGGATGTGCCACGAACTCAAGTCTCCTGCCTGGAGATCTTGTCCTCACTCACACAGAAAGGCTGATTTTCATAGAGTTCCTCACAGTGGAATGACTCTGCTAATTATTTATGTGTGAGTCTGTTTTCTTTCTTTGCAACTCTTCCTCATGTGGGATGGTGAACCCCTAGGTTGCAGGGAGCCAGTGGTCAGTATCAAGATGGTTTTCGTAGCTCAGTGAGGGCCACCTCCCCCATCACAGGGTGCAAGAAACTTGGAGTGTGGTATCCATGGGATCAGGAATTAGCAACTCAACTTACAAACAGAAAGTCTTAATGGAACTTACAGATAGTCCCTAACCTAGGCTAGTTGGTCTTAAAACAGTTTTTGGCTTTATAGTGGTACAAACTCAGTCCTTATTGAATAGAAGTGATAATTCCAGTTTTAAAATTTGGGTGGGGATATGCACTAAGATCCCCCTCTAGATGCTGGCACAGCAGAGACCACAGCTCCCAGTCAGCCCTGTGGTCACAGAGGGGAAATGAGCCACACTGCAGGTTGCTGGGAAGGGCGGTGAGTTAAGTGAATCACATGCATTTTCAACTCAATATTTTTAACTTACATTGAGACAAAATCTTTCACCAAAGAGCACCTGTATTCTTTAATAACAAAAAAAATTTCAAGGAATATCCATGTACCCTTCACCTGAATTAATTTGCTTTAAACATTTTATCCCATTTACTTTAGCTTTTGCATTCTTTTACTTTTTAATTTTTCAAAAAGATTTATTTACTTTAATTGAAAAGGCCGATTTACAGAGAGGAGAGACAAGGAGAAAGATCTGGTTCACTCCCTAAATAACCACAATGGCCAAAGCTGAGCCAATCTGAAGTCAGGAACTTCTCGGTCTCCCATGTGGGTGCCAGGGTCCCAAGGGTTTGAACCATCCTCCTCTGATGCTTTCCCAGGCCATAGGCAGGGAGCAGAAGGGACACAAGCCAGCACCAATATGGGATGCCAGCACTTACAGGCGGGGAATTAGCTAGTTGAGCCATTGCATCAGCCCCTGAATTTTAATTAATTAATTAATTAATTTTCTTTCAGGGGCAAAGAGAAAGAAAGCCCCATCTATTGAGTCATGCCCCAAATGCTCTACAATTGCTAGGGTTGGGCCAAGCCAAAACCAAGAATTCAGCCAAGGCTTTCTATGTAACAGGAATCAAACTACCTAAGGCATTCCTACTGCTTCATAGGATCTGCACTGGAAAAGCTGAGGTTAAGAGGCAGAGCTGGGAAATAAGCCTAAATACTCCAATGAAGTCTTAGCCTGTAGGCTCAATGTTCACTCCTCTCTTGTGAATCATGTGAAGATACTTGCCTGTGTCATGACTCTTCCCCTTTATATAACTTGCTACACAGTTTCTGAACATGAAAATATTCTCTCATATAACTGTAGTAAATGTATCAGTTATAACTTTACATTGGTACTGCCCACATTCCATCGTTGAGAGTTGATCTAATAATATCTCTTCCAGACTTGTCCACTGCTTCCTCCTGCTGTGCAGCATCAAGTCTAGGGTCCCATGATTACATTCAGTTGTCTTGTTGCTTTTACCTCCTTCCATTTGGAACATTTCCATAGTGTTGACATTTGTTAAGAATACCATTGTTTTTAATAGAAGATTCCTATTTTGCATTCATGAGATGTTTTGTCTAGTACTCTTGGCTGGAATATTGCAAAATTAGCAGCATGTCCTTCTAAGATTGTCACAAATGGAAGTACAAAGTGGCCATCTGGCCCTTCCTGGCAATATAAACTTTTACTGCCCTGTCAAGGTATTGCCCAATTTCCCTACTATATAATTAATTTTTTCAAAGATGCACTTATTTATTTGAAAGGTAGATTTCCAAAGAGAGAATGGGAGACTGACAAAAAGAGATCTTCAATCTGCTGGTTCACTGTCCAATGACCACAAAGGCTAGGAACTTCATCTAGTCTCCCACTTGAGTGACAAGGGACCAAAAACTTGGGCCATCTTCTCTTGCTTTCCCAGGCACATTAGTAGAAAGAAGGATCAAAAGAAGAACACCCAGGACTTGAACCAGCATCCATATAGGATCCAACTTTGCAGGTGGCAGCTTAACCTACTGCAGCACACTAGCCCACAATTTAAAAAATTTGGAATCTGGGCCTGGTGCCGTGGCCTAGCAGCTAATGTCCTCACCTTGAACTCACCGGGGTCCCATATGGGTGCCGGCTCTAATCCTGACAGCCCCACTTCCCATTAAGCTCTCTGCTTGTGGCCTGGGAAAACAGTTGAGGTGGGCCCAAAGCCTTGAGATCCTGCACCTGCTTGGGAGACATGGAAGAGGATCTGGGCTCCCAGCTTTTGGATCGGCACAGCTCTGGCCGTTGCGGTCACTTGGGGAGTGAATCATCGGACAGAAGATATTTCTCTCTGTCTCTCCTTCTCTCTATATATCTGACTTTGCAATAAAAATAAATAAATCTTAAAAAAATTGAAACCCATAGTTTTTTTCATAATACCCGTTTTCTATGAACTTTTAAAAATGCTTACTTACTTGAAAGTGCAATAAAGAGATCTTTCATCCACTGATTCAACTCCCCAAATGGTCTCAAGAGCCAGAGGTGAGCCAGGATCCCAAGGGTTTGAACCATCCTCCTCTGATGCTTTCCCAGGCCACAGGTAGGGAGCAGAAGGGACACGAGCCAGCACCAACATGGGATGCCAGCACTTACAGGTGGGGAATTAGCTGGTTGAGCCATTGCATCAGCCCCTGAAAATCCAGGAGCCCAGGACTCTAACTGGGTCTCCCATGTGGATGACATGGAATATCTGTCAAAATGAAAATTAGCAGGAAGTTGGATCTGAAGTGGAGAACCCAGGACTTGACCAGCACTCCAATATGGGTTGCAGGCACCCCAAGCAATGAATTAGTCCATTGTGTCACAACAACCGCCTCTAATTAATTTTTCACCCTTAAGCTAATAAGCAGTTTCTGGGGGAGATACTTTTAGGACCATGCAAAGATCTTGTTGACCAATATTTCTCCTTATAAATGATGATTTCCTCCCACTCTACCCTTACTGTGATTGCTGAATGATGGTTTTCTGTCTCCAACACACACTTACTAGACAGTTTTGAGTGTTTTGTACCTATTACCAGTAAGAACATTTCCTATTTCTCCAGGTGTTGCTAATTCATTAATGAACTTAGTTTTGAAGTTGAATTTGCCCCAGACTTGGCCAAGGGTACCCCTTCAAGCTGTCAAATTGCTATCTAAGGCTGCACTAGCTCAATGGCCAATCCTCTTTCTTGTTATGCCAGCATCCCATATGGGTGCTAGTTTGTGTCCGAGCAGTTCCACTTCCCATCAAACTCCCTGCTGGTGGCCCGGGAAAGCAGTAGAAGATACCCCAAAGTCTTGGAACCCTGCACCCACATAGGAGACCCAGAAGAAGCCGCTGGCTTCTGATCAGCTCAGTTCTGGCCATGTGGTCACTTGGGGAGTTAACAAACAGATGGGAGATCTTTGTCTCTCCTTTTCTCTGTATATTTGTCCTTCCAATAAAAGTAAATAAATCTTTCTTTAAAAATCACTGCCTAAAGAATGCTTCTGGATTTTGATTGTAGGATAAAGTACAAGATGCTAATAATTTTTTGAGCACCCTGGCTTAGTGGGAGAGCATGTCATAGCGTGGTGGAGGTTGGGAATCTAGAGCAATCTACATTCACTCTTGGCTTTGCTCTGTATGGGAATGTTTCTTGAGTTGAGGATTTACCTATTTGTGTTTCTGGAACCTGACAGCAGTATAACATTAGAATTCACTCCATTGTTGGCAGGAGTTAGGTGAGATAACGTTCAAGGATATAAACTGCTCAGTAGACTGATAGAGAAGTACCTGAACCCATGGGGGGCATTATATAGGTTTCCCACTATACTGATGATACATGGTCTGGGTTGTTTCAAATGCTTTCCAGAAGTCACTCCACATTCACATCTTCCTGCCCTTGACCACACACTTAGATGAACGGCAGTGTTGGTTGTTGTAGGTGTCAAGGCACCCATTGATCCTCTAGCCTGGCTGCCCTCTGGGTGCAGCTGGGAAGAAGAGATGGCCGGGGTGCCATGGACTCTTCCATTCTGTGCTTTGTACATGGGCACTTCCGTTTGTGGAACTAAAATGTAACTTCAGTTTGGTGCCAACAATGCTCGAACTCTATGCACCGTTGTTTGATGATCGGCATTTCCCACAGACTTTTAGAAGCCCCCTCGTCTGCTGCTGTAGCCTATCTCATATGCCATCAGGAGTGACATTTGCGTGATTTCCTTTGCCAATCCAGGGGTGTTATTCAGAGCATCAGTGGGAAAGCATCTCATTTTCTGCATGACTCATCCTCATTCCAGGATTAACATGCTCCACTTTCATTCTTCGCCTCCTACTCAGTTTCGCATGCCACCACAGCCTCAGGAATCTCTGAGTCCCATCTGCCCCTCACTCCTGCCCCCGTCTGTGTCCCCAGCTGTGCTTCTACTGCCTTGCCCCAGACTGTCCCACCACCCCCAGATTCCACAGCCATTTTTTTGGAGGGGAAAACTCTGGAGGAAGGCGTGTCTTCTCTAAATATCACTCTGTTCTGTGTTGAAAATAGCATGAAGAAATATACTTCACTTGTAGCAGATGTACAGGCACCAGTGTATGTCCATATGCCATGGGCATTCCATGAAAACAGCAAAACCATGAGCTTCTGGATATATATACCCAGAAAAATTATATATATATATATATATATATATATATATATATATATATATATATATATATATATACATATATATATATAAATAAAATATCCTCCAAGAAAATGTTAGAAATTGTTCTAAGGGTCAGCAATATTGTTGTACAAAATAGACCTGTTGGGGGTTGGCACTGTGGCATGGTAGGCTGCCTCCACCTACATACAGTGTCAACGTCCCATACGAGTGCCAATTCATGTCCTGGCTGCTCCATAAACAGCTCCCTGCTTGTGATCTGGAAAAGCAGCAAAGGTTGACCCATGTCCTTGGGCTCTTGCACCTACATGGGAGACTCAAAAGAAGCTCCAGTAGTTTCAGATCAGCCCAGCTGTTGCGGTTATTTGGGGAGTGAACCAGCGGATGGAAGATCTTTTTCTCTCTGTCACTCTGTCTTTCAAATAAAAAGCAAAATAAAAATAAATCTAAGATAAATAAATCTGGAAATGTATGTGCCTTTTTTTTTTTTTCAGGTGAGTCTTGGGGGATCAGTTAATTGTGCCAAGGTTTTCAGTTTCGCGTAATTTTTTGCAACACGTTCTGACCTGTATAATTTGACCTTGCTTACATCAAAATGCTAGTAAAATACTGAAATATTTACAGATGGAATGATATGGTGTCTGGGATTTGCTTCCAAATGAGCCAGGAGGTGAGGGGGAGGGAGGGAGTGAGAGCAGAGATGGAGCCAGATTAGTCCAGAGTGGATGGGGTGGGGCGGCAGATGATTCTATCTGCGGCCACTAAATCTTCTGTACAGCTGAAGCAAGTGCTTTCAGTGATAGTTTAAACAGTCACAATTCTCCTAGGAATCTCTTTTTCTCCTCTCTGGTTTCTCTCTGTTTGCTTTTTACTGTCCGGATGTGCCCTTTCTTGAAAGCCAGCTCAGTTTTTTTGCATTTCTGCTACAAAAAGCTGCCTAACTGCTTTCATTAACCTGTAATCACAGAATTTCTAATTCTTGTGGGTCTTGCTGCACACTGCTTGGATCCTCAATGTGTATTTCCTTGCATTCGCCTTCTGTGGTCCCCTGGGAGTTTGCCTAGGAGTTAACCTAGGCATGTTAAGCTTTGGGGTAAACCCTACACTGGCTGGCATTGAACCCTGTGCTTCTAGCGGTAGACACACTTGCTGGTGGATAGGCAAATGGATGACAGGGGTTCTGACAGTATCAAGAACAGGTTGTTGATTTGCTCTGTTTTTTTATTTAAAGCTTTTGGACAGAGCATCTGAGCTGTCTTATTTTACCTGGAGGGAGAACTAACGTAAGAAGAAACACTTCTGACTGAAGCGCTTCCTATTAGGGAGCAGTTTGAGAACACTGGATGCAAATGCCGGTGCACAGCATATTCCCAAAGGAGATTTTAACCACATAAAACCCTGGACGTGGGAATTATTTTGGAACTCTGTATCTCTCTTCCCACTGCACGATCTAATTGAAGGCAGCAGTAGGGTGGGAAAATATCAAGGAGAAAATGTCAGTTGCTAGTTTCCAAATTTTTGCCTGGGGAGCCATGGAAGAACCATCTCATTTTAGGCTTGCCCATGCTGGTTTAATGCAGGGTGAGAGCCAAATTCAAAGGCGATCTCATTTAGCTGTAGTTTGCTTGTTAGTTTCCTCAATCACTCTCATCTTTCGAAACGTGCAACTGGTGCTTTTCAAGCCAACCACCATCAAGTTGGAGCGAATTAAAAAGTTTCTCCACTTTTCTCTTCCTACTGGGGACTGAACCTGCCCCTGTGCCAAAAGCTTCCCCCACCATCTGTGGGTCTTCCTGGGAAGCACAAAAACACAGCCCCTGCAGGATCAGGTTCCATTTAAGTAACAACCATCAGAATGAGAAAAATCTGTCCACAGCCTACCCTAAAACCCTTCCCATTGCTTACCACGATCAGGAATACTGTTTGGGTTCTGTTGGATTGTCTTTCAGACTTCCCTATGCATGGAAAACAACCCCTGTGGAGAGTGAGTCGAGTAATAGAACTGTCTGGCATTCAGACAGAGCATGAACAGTGGGCTTAGCTGGCCATGGCAGAGCCTCCCTCAGTGATAGAGACTTCTCTGGAGCTCACTCTGAAACAGAACAAGGACAGCCCCAGGACCGAGACGGCCCTGGTTGGGATGTTAGGAAGAGTAATTGGCCGGAGCAGTTGGCTTAGGCTTGAGGAAGAGCTGTGCAAAAGTGAGAACTTGAAGCAAGAGGTGGGAGCATTGCGGAGCCTTTACCTCCCAGACTTTCATTAGCTGGGGATGGTTTTATTGGTCAGCTGCAGGGAAGCAAGCAAACCAAAGGACCTCTTGAAATCCCTTCCAACTGTAGTATCCTTTGATTCTAGAAACCCAACAAATGTCCCTTCCACTCTGACTGTACTCTGAACTCCAGGGGAGTGACCTTGGCCCAGCTTTCATCACCCCAGCTAGATTTCCTCAACTGTAATTCAGAGATAGCTGTAATGGGTAGCAAGTCCACAGGGCCAGGATTCTAGGAGACTTGCAGAGTCTCAGACTCTGCTGAGGCAAGGAACACCTTTGAGATGGATGATGATAGCAGATGGCTCAACTAAGGATGTTGGGCTCAGTGAAAATGTCAAAGCAGGTGGCTTGGGGAGGAACTGACAATAGCAGTGTCCCCTCCTGGGAAGCTAGATCACAAAAGGTGAAGTGTGTGTGTGTGTGTGTGTGTGTGTTTCAACAAAGGCTTTGGGCTGACCATGACTTTGAGAGCCAACTTCTGTCACAATCACAAACCCCAGAGCATGAAGAGTGCAGGTGTAGCAGAGTCACGTGGATTACACCTTTCCCTCTGCCCTGTCTACTACTGTGGAACACATAGGACGAATGGCACGCAGACATCGTCTGCAGCCGTCACACACTCAGTGGTAGGCATGTGGGCAGTGGCTTCTAAACATGTAGGCCACGTCCCCAGGTGCAGCCTGCACCCAGCCCGTTCTCCAAGGTGGGCATCTGGACCACCAGGATATTGGTAGCTGGGGCAAGAATAATTATTTATTTGCTCTTTCACTCATAAAGTAAAAAGTGCACTGGATTGGTCAGGAAACCCAGGTTCTAGTCCCAAGTCTTTGACAAATGATCATTGCCACCTTAAGCAAGCTGCTTTTGCTTTCTCTGCTTGGATCTCAATCCCCATCAGCCAATTAGACACCAGCCTTAACTGGTGTGATGGATCTACTACCCCCTGAATCAGTGTCCAGTGATGAGGACTGGACTGGTAAGGTTAGCCAAGGCACCCCAAGGACTGCTGCTGTGCACCCCAAAGAACCATGGCAGCGAGAGGCGCTGGGTTCTCCTCTCCACTCAGGTGCCTCCTCGCCATGCAGTGGGTAGTCAGTCTACCACTGCTCCCAGGTTAGAGCGCTCCATCTCAGGTGTGGTCTGGGGCTCGCATCCTCTTCACGTGGTTTCACCAAGTCGTTTGGGCTTGGTCCTGCAAGTTTATCCTGTAAAATGTGAATACCAGTGCTCTCAAGCCTGGAATACATGAATAAATAATGAAGATAATTCTATAATCACCAGACATGACCTCATGGGTTATCCTTACTCTAGTGGAATCTGCTGAAGGTGCCTATTTTCTCTTTTTGGTGATAGCATCTCCAGCCTGAAGAGTTTCCAAGAGGAGTATCTGAGAGAGCACCTGGCTGGGCTGGGCTTATTAAGAAGTTTCCACCCACAGCGGTTCTCTCATCCTGTGTTCGCTCTCTAGAAGGTCTCATAGACACCCGTGCCTTGAGAACAGCAGTGAAACTAAGATAACGTTTGGCCAGGGAGGAGCCCAAGAAGGTGGAACTAGGAGCTTATTCTGTGTCTCCCACATGGGTGCAGGCTCCCAAGGCCTTGGGCCGTCCTCTACTGATTTCCCAGTCCACAAATAGGAAGCTAGAAGGGAAGTGGAGCAGCATGGACACAAACCAGTGCCCGTGCGGGATCCTGATGCAGTCATGGCGAGGACTTTAGCCACTGGGCTATAACATTGGGCTCCTGGATATATTTTTTTCAATATTTTATTTATTTATTTATTTATTTAAGGCTTATTATATTTTTATTTGAAAGGCAGAGTTATAGAGAGGAGATGGAGAGAAAGGTCTTTCATCTGCTGAGTCACTCACCAAATGGCTGCAATAACCAGAACTGAGCTGATCAGAAGCCAGGAGACAAGATCTTTTTCCAGGTCTTTCATATGGCCGCAGGGGCCCAAGCATTTGGGTTATCCTGCATTGCTTTTCTAGGTACACTCACAGAGAGCTGGATCCAAAGTGGAGCAGCCAGGACTCAAATCGGCACCCATGTGGAATGCTAGCACCACAGGTTTAGCTTCTGTGCCATAGCACCAGCCCCCAGATTTATTTCATTACTTTGAAAGAGTTACAAAAACAGGCAGACAGACGAAGAGAAAGGAAGCTTCATCTGCTGATTCATTCCACAAATGGGGACGAGGACCAGGCCGAAGCTAGGAGCCTGGATTTCATTCAGGTTTTCCCACGTGGAGAGCAGGGGCACTAGCACTTGGGCCAACTTCTGCTGCTTTTCCGGGAGCATAAGCAGGGGGCTGGATTAGCGGTGGAGCAGCTGGGACCTGAACTGGTTAGTGCTCGTACGGGATGCCGACATTGTAGATAGTAGTACAGCCTTCCTCCGGCCCATAATGCCAGCACCCTGAAAGTATTTTTTAAACTTTTATTTTATTAGTAGTATAATTATTCAAAAGGCAGAGTTACAGAAAGAAAGACAGACAAAGATCAATCTTCTGTCCACTGGTTCACTCTCCAAATGGTGGCAATGGCTGGAGATGAGCCAACCCGAAGCCAGAAACCAGGAGCTTCTTCCTGGTTTCCCATTGGGGCGCAGGGGCTCAGTACAGGCGCCCAGGGACTTGAGTCGTCCTCAGCTGCTTTCCCAGGCCATTTGCAGGAAGCTGGCTAGGAACTGGAGCAGCCAGGACATGAATTGGAGTTCACATGGGATGCTGGAGCCACTGGTGGAGGCTTATTCTTTTACTCCACAGCACTGGCCCCCCTGAAAGCATTAAAAATATATATACACTGTGGAATGTTCATGTTTGTAAAAATCTAAATCACTTTTTAAGAATTGTACAGCATTATAATTATGTAACCAAATCATAGACACCGGAATTGTTTCCAATTTTTTTCTACTCTTATTAATAAAATTCCAGTGAATAGTCTTAAAGATTTTTACAGATCTGTAAAATTCTTTTCAGTGATAAATTTCTCAAAGTGAATTTGAAGAGAAGAGTATAGATCAATTTAATTATGGTGCTTGTACATCTTGCCTATGCTTACATTTTCTTGTTGATTTGTAAAAATTCTTTACATATTAAGGATACCATCTTGGGTTGAGCTTCCCAGTAACAGCCTGTGAAACAGAGACTCCTATGCAGGAGTTTATGGGAGGGGAACTCTTCATATCAACCTCTGTGGGGAAGAAGGAAGGAACAGGGTGACAAAGGAGCTGATCTGGAGCTGGGCTCCATCACAGTTCTGCCTTGAGGCCAGAAGGTCACGCTTTCACTTCCTTTATTTACTAGTTTTTCCCAAGCAGCCAGTACAACCTCGGGCAAAGTGACTTCCCTTAGCTGTGGACACAGGGAGGAGGCCAACAGGTGGTAATAGCACCCCAATACTGAGGGACAGCTCTGAGCAAGGAACCCCAGAATTCACCATCATATCTCCATCATGTTAGGTGCTTCAAAAAGTATGTGGAAATGGAATTAAAATGTGAGTTTAATTTTGGTTCAAAAAATGTTTTTATATTTTATTTCTATTGCAAAGTCAGACAGACAGAGAGAAGGAGAGACAGAAAAATCTTTTCTCTGCTGGTTCACTCCCCAAGTGGCCACAATGGCCAGAGCTGAGCCAATCCAAAGCCAGGAACCTGGAGTCTCTTCTGGGTCTCCCACATGGGTGCGGGGTCCCAAAGTTTTGGGCCGACCTTGACTGCTTTCCCAGGCCATAAGCAGGGACTGGATGGGAAGTGGAGCTGTCGGGATTAGAGCCCAGGCCCGGTGTGATAGCTTAGTGGTTAAAATCCTCGCCTTGAACACCCAGGATCCCATATGAGTGACTGATTGGGTATCATTTGTAAGACAACAACTGAATGGATACCTTTTGTATAACTGATTGGACATCATTTGTATGAAAACAACTGAGTGTGTACCATTCTTATAACTAACTGGCTATCATTTGTATAAGAACAGCTGAGTGGACAGCATTTGAATAAGAACACTTGGAGTTCCATAAAAAAGTATAGAAACAGTTGATGGATTCCATTGATAAGCTCAATACCTCCTTTGTTATCCTATATGACCCTCAGTCTATAAAGTCTGATGCCTCTAATAAACTTCAGCTATTGACCATCAGTTAGAGTCCACGCGTGTTATTATCGGCTCCGTGCACCAAGTCCATCGCTGCAGGACAGCAACCATGGGCCTTTTAATTTTTAGGGTAATTTTATTTCTTTATTATTTCTGTGTCTCAGATCACGCTTAAAGAAATCCTTTCCTGAGCTGGCACAATGGCTCAGTGGCTAAATCCTCATGTTGTGCCTGGTGGGAACTCATGAGTACCGGCCAGTGTCCCAGCTGCTCTACCTCTCATCCAGCACCGGGCTTGTGACCTGGGAGGGCAGTGGAGCAAGGTTCAAGACATTGGGGCCTTGCACCCACGTGGGACACCTGGGAGAAGCTCCTGGCTCCTGGCTTTGTATTGACTCAGCTCTAGCTGTTGCAGGCACTTGGGAAGTGAAACAGTGAATGGAAGATCTTTCTCTCTGTCCCTTCCTCTCTCTGCAAATCTGCTTTTCCAGTGAAATAATAATAATTAATAAATATTTTTAGAAATCTTTTCCCATTCCAAGATTATTACAACATCTGCATTTTCTCTGCTCTTCATTTTTGTTCCCTTTTAAATCTGATTTACCTTTCTGGAACTTATTTAAATTTAAGCAATACATTAGGTAACTCTTTTTTCCCTGAATTATTTACTAAATATTGCATCTTTCCTCACAGAGATATAAAAAGCCATTATTAGCCAACCAAATTAGCTATTTATATTTTATTTCATTTCAGCCTCTTTATGATGACTTGTTTATATGTGCCCTACTGTAATAGAGATTTAGTTCAGTTTAGTTTACAGACAGTAATACTGACTTCTTGGGATACAGTTCTGAATTTTGTCAAATATATAATTTTGCTACCCTTTATAGTCAAAATCTCCCCCCCCCCCTTAATCCTGGTGACCATGCATCCATTTTCCATCCCTTTTGTTTTGGCTCTTCCATGACACCATTGTATGAATGCCACCACTCGATCCTTAGCCTCTTGAGGTACCTTTCACTCTTTCTAAAAGCCCGTAAACACTATCCACGTTGCTGCGTGTATCAACAGTTGCTTGTCAGATAGCATTTTGTGGTATAGTTCACTTACTTCCCCACTAAGGGACATTAAAGTTGTCTCCAGGTTTTGTTATTGTTGATAAAGCTGCTGTAAGCACTCAGGTTTTGTATAAATATAGTCATTTCACTTATCCAGCTGGGCAGGCGTGAGACTGTGGGGTCACACTTCCAACAGTCACGCGTGCAGCCATGCACTGTTTCACGCAGGGGTGTGTGCTGTATTCTCAGAAGGGCACTGGTAAGTGACTTCCTTATAGGTGAACATTGCACAGTGTACTTACACAAGCTGAGATAGGGTGACAGTGCACACCCAGGCCATGTGCAATAGCGTGGGACTGCATTGGAACTGTGCTATTTGTGGGTGTCAGCGTACCCAAATAGGCTTTTTAACGCCAGCATTACCACAAACGTGGGAGGAATGCATTGCCCTGCAATGCTTTGGTGCCTGGGACCTCAATAGACAATCAGAATTTTTCAGCTCCATGCTAATATTACGGGCCACTGTCCTAGGAGTGGTCCGTTGTTGACCTGAGTGCCTGTGTTTTACACATTATACACGTGTAATCTCGCTGTGGATGGGACGGGACTACTTCATGACATTCTTTTCTCTTGTCTCCTCTCTTCCTTCTTCATCTTTTTTTTTTTTAATCCTTTAGGTTAGCACCTAGAGTTGCATGAACTTTCTGATAGGTTTGTGTAGAGTTTCTATTTTTAAGAAAATAAGTTCTGGGCTTGGCGGCGTGGTAGCCTAGCAGCTAAAGCCTCGCCTTGAACGAACCGGGATCCCATATAGGCGCTGGTTTGTATCCTGGCAGCTCCACTTCCCATCCAGCTCCCTGCTTGTCGCCTGGGAAAGCAGTCAAGGTCGGCCCAAAGCCTTGGGACCCTGCACCCATGTGGGAGAACTGGAGGAGGTTCCTGGCTCCTGGCTTCGGATCGGCGCAGCACCAGCCATTGCTGTCACTTGGGGAGTGAATCATCGAACGGAAGATCTTCCTCTGTCTCTCCTCCTCTATTTACGTCTCCCTTTCCAATAAAAATAAATAAACCTTTTTTTTTAAAAAGAAAATAAGGGCCCAGCGGCGTGGCCTAGCGGCTAAAGTCCTCACCTTGAACGCACCCCGGGATCCCATATGGGCGCCGGTTCTAATCCCGGCAGCTCCACTTCCCATCCAGCTCCCTGCCTGTGGCCTGGGAAAGCAGTTGAGGACGGCCCAATGCATTGGGACACTGCACCCTCGTGGGAGACCCGGAAGAGGTTCCTGGATCCTGGCTTCGGATCGGCACAGCACCGGGCACTGCGCTCACTTGGGGAGTGAATCATTGGATGGAAGCTCTTCCTCTCTGTCTCTCCTCCTCTCCGTATATCTGACTTTGTAATAAAATAAATAAATCTTTAAAAAAAATAAATCTTTAAAAAATAAATCTTTTAAAAAAATAAATAAATCTTTAAAAAAAAAGAAAAGAAGTTCTTAAATCTAAACTAAAGTTGTTCATAGATCTGTTAAAACATTTGTGATTTTGCTATTTGTTCCCTAGCTGCACCAACAGCAGACGTCTTTGATTTACTAACAGCCTTCTTTCATGTTGACATAGTCCATTCCTTTTGTACCCAGGTGGGCCAACTTCCTCTACATCAGGCACGTACACCTGCGCGAGGCCAGTGGGATGAACGATGACCCTGGAATCTCCAGAAATCAGGTCTCCTCCTTGATGCTAGCCCCTCAGGATAGTTCACTCTCACTGCCACACATAATTCATTGGAAATCAATTCCATGAGGAATTTCCAGGTTGCAAGGACCCAGGAGATCTCCCCAGGGCCCTCACTTGGAGGCAAGATGACATTTTTGATGGATGAGTAAGTAAATACACTGGCCAACTTCCTTCCACTGCTATTTCTGCCATGTATCAATTCTTACTATCGGTGTCTAACCCAAAACTCTCCTGGCATGCTGGAAACACATTTCCTACTATGCTTTCACTTGAAATGACACCCTCAAACTCTGGCAAAACTAGAACTGCTGGTTCAAGCCCTGCCCGAGGATGGGGCCATTATTAGGGTAGGCGATTACAATTATGTTGTTTTTCCACTTAGGCATATTGGGTCTCAGCCACCTCTGGGATTCCCTTTTTAATTTGTTTTTCTCCTTTTGTTAATTGGATAAGCCAAGCAAAATGAAGTGTCTCTTGTGGAAGTGCTGCAAAGAAGAAGCCACTGTGAATTCTCTCTCTATGTCTCACCCATGCAAAAGGATACAGAGAAAAATCTGCCCTCCCTGTCAGTCCTTTTACTCTGGCACAAGCCCCACGGCCACTCCCGGCCCTAAATCAGGAAAGAGCCATCTCTCTGCAGGGCTCACCTGGCCCTCTGACTCCCCATCTTCCCCTCCCAGCCCTTTGTCTTCGTCCTGTCTCAGTGGTCAGGCATGCTTCTCCGGTAGGACATTTATTCAGGAGTACATGCTTGCAATCAGAACTTGAACACCGATCCTGAGCAAGTCACATGGTACATCAGTGCCTGAGATTAAGACTGTTACTAAGAATTAGCTAGAAACAGCAGGTTGGGGCCCAGCGCAATAGCCTAGTGGCTAAAGTCCTCACCTTGCATGTGCCAGGATCCTATATCGGCGTCAGTTCTAATCCCAGCGGCCCCGCTTCCCATCCAGCTCTCTGCTTGTGGCCTGGAAAAGCAGTCAAGGACAGCCCAAAGCCTTGGGACCCTGCTCCCGCATGGGAGACCCAGAAGAGCTCCTGGCTCCTGGCTTCGGATCAGCGCAGCACCGGCCGTTGCGGTCACTTGGGGAGTGAACCATCACACGGAAGATCTTTCTCTCTGTCTCTCCTCCTCTCTGTATATCCGCCTTTCCAATAAAAATAAGTAAATCTAAAAAAAAGAAAAGAAAAAAAAACCCGCAGGTTGGATATTAAGAATGAAGGGTCTGGGCCCAACTCCATGGCTCAATGGTTAAATCTTCACCTTGCAAGCATCCATATGGGCAACAGTTCCCATCCTGGTTGCTTTATATCCCATCCAGCCCCCTGATTGTGGCCTGGGGAAGCAGTCAAGGACGGCCAAAGCATTGACACTTTGTAACCGTGTGAGAGAGTTGCAAGAAGTTCCTGGCTCCTGGCCTCAGACCACTCAGCTATGGCCATTGCGGCCATTTGGGGAGTGAACCAATGGATGGAAAATTTTTCTCTCTGTTTCTCCTTTTCTCTGTAAATCTGAACTGCCTCTCCAATAAGAATACATAAATCTTTTTTAAAAATGAAATTATTGGGCCCGGCGGCATGGCGTGATGGCTAAAGTTCTCACCTTGAAAGCACCAGGATCCCATATGGGCACTGGTTCATATTCCGGCAGCTTCACTTCCCATCCAGCTCCCTGCTGGTGGCCTGGGAAAGCAGTCGAGGACGGCCCAAAGCCTTGGGACCCTACACCCGCATGGGAGACCTGGAGGAAGTTTATGGCTCCTGGCTCCAGATCAGCACAGCACCAGGCGTTGCAGTCACTTGGGGAGTGAATCGTCAGATGGAAGATCTTTCTCTCTGTCTCCTCCTCTCTGTATATCTGACTTTGCAATAAAAATAATAAATAAATCTTTTTTTTAAATGAAAGGATTTATTTATTTATTTATTTATTTATTTGAAAGAGTAACAGAGAGAGACAGAGAGAGGCTAATTTCTAGTCTGCTGGTTTACTCCCCAGATGCCTGCAATGTCTGGCTGGACAGACGCCAGCAGCCAGGAACTCCATCCAGCTCTCCCGCATGGGTACCAAGGGACCCATGACCTTGGGCCATCTTCACTAGTTTTTCATTAGCAGGAAGCTGGATTGGAAGTGAAGCAGCTGGGACTGGAGCCAGCGCTCTGTTGTGGAATGCTGGCATCGCAGATGGCGGTTTAACTCAATACAAAGCCAAGCCAGCCCCCAGATCCAAGTTTTGGGGAGGATTACAGCTACCATTATTTAGGGGGCCTCTTCAACAAAAATGATCATCAAAATACATAAATGCAAAATTCATCACAGTGCTTTGCAAGGAGCTGTGGCCGGGAAGCTCTCTCCTAACTGAGAAAATGCCCTTTGCACACCATGTCTGCTTCCACTTCGGCTGTGCCGGGCAGCTATGGCAGGTGCTCCACGGATCCTCCGCAAGATGAGAAGGTGCTAAATGCATCACCAACGGTGGTGTGTGGACTCCAAAGGGAAGGTTACAGAGCCTCTGCCCCGTGCCTGACCTGCAACAGGTGTGCATGCGGTGCGAGCTATTATTAGGAGTGTCGTGATCCTAGTGAGCTTTCACCCAGGATTGCCTCATCCCAGACCTCGCTTTCTGAGCAGAATTTAGGAAAGAGAAAGAGAAGGAAGTCCAAGTTCATGAACCCTCAGCAATCAGTTTGTGTGTATATACTTGTGTCATGTGACTATCCAGCTCCACCCCAGCATGTTGCAGTCACATCATGCACGGTGTCCTGCTCCAGCAAATGCGCCCTGGCCCCGAGATATTGAAGCTGATTCATTCTGAGGTCATAAAGTGTTTCTCTTCCAAATACTGTGCTAGTATCCCATTGTACAATTCATGTGGAACTGTGCAATGTCTAGGGCCTTGAATACAATACCAAGTGAGAAGTGTAAATACAAACTAGTCGGGTTCTCCCCACTCCCTTCTGTGAACAAGGAGTGGATCTGTGATGATGAAACAAGAAAGGCAGTTTGGAAACTTACATCACGCACTTTGCATTTGCTTGGCACATTCCTTAGATTTTGATGTGCGATGCCCCCTGATGACATGTATGTTATGTAGGTAAATATATGCTTGCATATTGCTAGGATACAGTTCTTTTTTAAAAATTTGTCTTTTTTTATTGAAAAGGCAGATTTACAGAGAAAAGGAGACATGGAGAGAGACACACAGAGAGATCCACCTGCTGGTTCATTCCCCCAATGGCTACAATGGCTGGAACTGAGCTGATCTGAAGGCAGGAGCCAGGAGTTTTTTCCAGGTGGGTATAGGGTCCCAAGGCTTTGAGCCATCCTCTGCTACTTTCTCAGGCCCTAAGCAGGGAGCTGGGTGGGAAGTGGAGCAGCTAGGACATGAACCAGTATCTGTATGGAATGCTAGTGTTTGGAGGTAGAGGACTAGCCAATTGAGCCATCATACCAGCCACAGGCTTACAGATTTTTAACTCAGTGTTCTAACACTATTCTTGTATTCTGCTCTTCTTTCTAAACCAACCCCACTCCATCCTCCATGCCCCCAAAAAACTCTCAAGCATTCTCCATGTCATAGCCCGCTGTCGATGAGCAGCCCTGACAGTTCTGCTTTTGGCTACGTGGCCAATTGAGAAAAGAGCATGGAGAAATTGGAAAATAAACAGATAAATAAGTTGTCATGACACACTACCACCGGTCCTGCCCTTTGAAGTTTTTCTGTTGTAACTGTAGTGGGTTTTGCAGCATGTAATACTTAGAAGGCTGACAAACCAGGGGCACTTACGGTTCAGGGGCTAGGATCAGTGGTAACTCTAAGAGCAGGCTAGGAGAGGCAGCAATTTCATCTTCCAGCAATTTCTGAGAGCTGCCTTCAAATAGCCGCACTGTCTGTACAGAGATGTCCAACTTGCTGTGTAAAACGACTTCAAGTCAACACTGCCATCTCCCGTGATAGCCTACCAGCTCCCTCTGAGCTCTGACTAGCAAAGCAAGGGAGAAAATTCTGGCAATGGAAGCTAACTGAATTCTCTGACAGTTCTTCAGACAGGCTTCTTGGCTTCAGAGTTCGTAGTAGAAACCTGCTCTTTGGATGTTGCAGCTCAGCTTCTGTCCTCATGGCCAGTGTTGGTTTGCAATCTCCCTGCACCTGCGCCAGTCCTGAGAGTCTCAACCCAGCCAGTGCCGTTGAGTCTTGCATTCCACATCTCTTCTGATCCACGGTGAGTTCAATAAATATTTGTTGAACTTAATCGAAGGAAGCCGTCCAGGAAGCAGCAGATGCTGGATGCCCTGGTAGGATAAGACCTGAAACCAAGGCCAAGTGGCACAGGCTGACAGAACAACCAGTGCCAGGAAGCGTGGAGTAAGTGCTGGCCGGAGTGATGAACAAGACGGCTGGGGAGGAAGCTGGGCAGTTCTGAGCTCTTTTTCCCTGTTTATCCCACGCTTGTCTTGATGCAAGTGGACTGAAGCACTGCTTGCAAGGCCAGCATCTCACCTCGGAGTGTGAGGTCAAGTCCCAGCATTCTGCTTCTGATCCAGCTCCCTGCTAAAGTGCCTAGGAAGGCAGCAGAAGATGGTTCAAGCATTTGGGTCCCTGCCACCCAAAGTGAAAGACCCCATGGGACTCTGGGTTCCTAGCTTGGGCCTGGCCCAGCCCTGGCATCTGGGAGAGTGAACCAACAGATGGAAGATCTTTCTCTTGCTCGTTCTCTGTAACTGCGCCTTTCAAATACATCATTACAAGAAAAAAAAAAAAAAAAAAAAGAACAGGAATGTATAACAAAGGAGTAAAACACTGATATTTCATGAGCATCTGCTACCAGCTTGATCCTGGGGATCCCCGTGACTACTGTCTCCCAGAGCTAAAGAAATGACTATGACCTAGAATGAGTTCCATGAGGGACACAAGTCAATGGGGGCACCTTGGGGCTTTTCCCTTTGTTTTTCCCCGGACCACAGATATGGGGGAAAAATGATGATATTAGTGTGGAAACAATGGTATTATCCACTTTCCTGTAGCCCTTGACCCTTTGTACCTGAATCAACTAAGTATGATTATTAAAAACAAAACAACTCAGAGCATGCCCCACATCCGGGACTCGGGGTGGGTGATAAACTGGGTGGGGCTCTTCCCTCAATAGCCCCCTTTACCTCATACACATGAAGGAAACAATATGGAAATAATAGTCTTACCCACTTTCCTATAGCCCTTGAACCTTTTTACCGTAATTAACTATGTAAAGATTGTCAAAAATGGGCCCGGCGGCTTGGCCTAGCGGCTAAAGTCCTCACCTTGAACGCACCCCGGGGATCCCATATGGGCGCCGGTTCTAATCCCGGCAGCTCCACTTCCCATTCAGCTCCCTGCTTGTGGCCTGGGAAAGCAGTTGAAGACGGCCCAATGCGTTGGGACCCTGCACCCGCATGGGAGACCCGGAAGAGGTTCCTGGTTCCCAGCTTCAGATCGGCACGCATCGGCCCGTTGCGGCTCACTTGAGGAGTGAATCATTGGATGGAAGATCTTCCTCTCTGTCTCTCCTCCTCTGTGTATATCTGGCTGTAATAAAATGAATAAATCTTTAAAAAAAAAAAAAGATTGTCAAAAATATAATAAAAAAATAAAAATAAAAACAAAACAAATGAGGGCACCTAGAAGTGAGTGTAGAATGAGAGAGAAGTTTTTTTTTTTATGGTGTGGTGGCATGACATGTTAATCCTCTGCCTATAGTGCCAACATTCATATGGGCACCAGTTTAAGTCCTAGATGCTTCGCTTTCTTTTTTTTTTTTAAGATTTATTTATTTTTATTGGAAAGGCAGATATACAGAGAGGAGGAGAAACAGAGAGGAAGAGCTTCTGTCCGATGGTTCACTCCCCAAGTGGCCGCAACGGCTGGAGCTGAGCCAGTCCGAAGCCAGGAGCTTCTTCCTGGTCTCCCACATGGGTGCAGGATCCCAAAGCTTTGGGCCATCCTCAACTGCTTTCCCAGACCACAAGCAGGGAGCTGGATGGGAAGTGGAGCTGCCGGGATTAGAACTGGCATCATATCGGGTCTGGCGTGTTCAAGGCGAGGACTTTAACCACTGCGCTATCACGCCAGGCCAGATGCTTCACTTTTGATCCAGCTCTCTGCTCATGGCCTGGGAAGGCAACAGAGGATGGCTCAAGCCCTTGGACCCTTGCACGCATGTGGTAGAGCCAGAAGAAGCTCCTGGCTCTTGGTTTCAGAATAGCTTAACTCTGGTCGTTCTGGCCATCTGGGGAGTAAATCAGCATATGGAAGATCTCTCTCTCTCTTAAGTTTCTTTCTCTCTGTAAGTCTGTCTTTCCAATAAAAATAATAATCTTTAAAAAAGGGAATGATGCAAATCAATGCCTATATGTGGACAGGATAAGTAGGAGGCTCTTGGCTTAGCAGTTAAGATACTGTTTTGAACTTCAGTATCCAGAGCGTCTGGGTTCAGTCTCTGGCTCCGGCTCTCAGCTTCCTGCTAATGCAGGCCCTGGCCAGCAGCAGCCATGGCTCCCACAATTTAGGTTCCTGATATCCACATGGGAGACCTGGATGAACTTCCCCGGCCCCGACTTTGGCCACCTTGGGGAATGAACCAGCAGGTGGAAGTTCCCTCTTTTACTCTCTGCCTCCTACATGAAAGAAATAGATGGGGAAGGAGACAAGGAGAAGGAGGGTGGAGAAGAGCTAATGTGCATGAAAACAACTCATAGAGAACCAGCCCGTATGATTCTGAGGTTGAAAGGAACACTACAATTGTCAGAAAGCTCGCAAACAGGAAGCAGGGCCAATTCAGGAAGGCACACAGGGCTGGGGTGTGACTGCTTCCAGCCTTTGGGCTCCACTCCCCAAATCCATCCCTAGCAGAATTCTGATTTTGTTCACAGGGTGCCCACCATCCTCTACCCTCATACCTCACAGGATGCCAAGGCCACACCAGGCAGGAGGAAATGGCTCCTGATCAGTCTTGGCCCATTGTGCAGTGGAATTTCTGTGGGGAATCTAATGGAGCTAGGGCTGTGCACATGATCTCAAGTGGCCAAATCAGACTGAAGAGAGCTGAGTCTGGGAAAGTTCTCCCCTGTCCCTGTGTCTGCCCTTCTGTCCTCATTGGTTACATGGAGTCATGGCTCAGCCAAAGAGGAGCCAAGCCAATAATGCCAAGTGCAGTACAGCAGAGAAGTGGGAAGCTCCTGGGTTCTGAGTAGCCAACCCACATTCCCTAGTTGTGAAGATCATTGCACCTGTTCTTCTCTTGTGTACTTAGATGCTAATGGCCCTAGATTGACCTCAGTCTTCTTGCTGGGTGTGTTAACCCCAGCAGCTCCAGGTTTACTTACAAAAGTTCATGTTTCCATGTAAACTCCCTAGCAATGCAAATGAACCCCTCCCTAATCCAGGTAGCTCTTTTTAGAATCAGCAGCTACTCCTGATTTCCTAACTGCATAAATAGTTGCTGAAAACGAGCCTGAGGGTGTTTTCCAGAATCCAAGCACTGGAGCTGCGCTAGAAACCCCAAAACCCACTCAGGAGCTACTCTGGGCTCACTGGCTCACTCTCACTGAAGCCAAAGCTGCCACAACTGCACCTGCTTCCTTCTCTGTGCGAGGCAGAACAGGCCTAGGGGCTAGGTCACCAGCTGTGCCAAGTGCATCTTCAGCCTCCCGACAAACAGCACTTTCTTAGCTGTGGTTCTAAGCTGGAGAGGGGAGTCAGTGTCTGGACCATCTCGGGTGGGGTGTGCCCACCAGGTGTTGGACAGTAACACAGTGATCTCCACAATCAAGCTGGAGGGGTCGGAGGGGGAAGACCTGGGCAGTTCCCAGAAGGAACAGAGTGCTGTTAGGCATGGGAGGAGGGCTGGGGGCCTGGGACCAACGGGACACAGGTCCCTTCTCTTGGCCGAAGAGACAGCTCTCAGAAATAGGGGTTAAGGATTTGGAGCCAAGACTTCAGATTTTCACCACGTCAGAGGCCTCTGGGTCTTTTGAGACTCGTCCTCTGTCACCATCCACTCACTTTCCTAGTGTCTAATGAGGTGCTGACGTCTGCTATTTCTTTCCAAATATGTGATAACTGTCACTTTCTTTCCTTTCTCACGCCAGCAAGATGGAGTCGGTCGTAATTTCTCTCTCCTGACTTCTCTAATAATTCCACTGACTTATCAGCCTTTCCCTAATTCAAAAGAAAAAACTTTTATTTGAAGAGACAGAGAAATACCTCTTCCATCAGCTGGTTTACTCCCCAAATTCCCAAACCAATCAGGGCTGTGTCAGGCTGCAGCCAGGAGCTAGAAATTTCAGTTGGATCTCCCCTGTGGGTGGCAAGCACCCAAGTACTTGAGCCATCATCTGCTGCCTCCCATGTGCATTGGCAAGAAGCTGGATGGAAAGAAAAGCAGCCAGGAATCTGATGTGGAATGCTGGTGCCTCAAGCTGCAGCGTATCCCTCCAGACCTTAATACCGCCATCACCACCCCTACTCCCTGGTGACTCTTCTTAAAGTACTACCTGGAGGGCTTGCACCCCAGGTGCCACAACCTCCAGTGCTACTGGGCTGCCTGTAGAATGAAATCCAAACTCTTCACCCATCCAAGCCTATTCCAGCCCAAACTGCCACATGGGAGGCCTCTGTGGCCTTTCCTAATAGGAGTTGCCCAGGTATGTGCCCCGTGTATGAGGTGATATACAAATGGCTGAAGTCCATCAATGTCATCCCAGCATCTTGCCATAGTGGCTGGTACACTGAGCTGGAGCCGCATCAGGCCTCACGTTCTCCAGGCCATGGCTGCTGGCCCAGGGAGCCACAGGTGTCTAGCTGACCCACCAGCAGAGTGAACCGTGGGACTTCCACTGGGAGGGCGCAGGCCTGGGGTCATTCATTTTTCTGGGCATGAATCAAGAAGCTTCTAGTCCAAAGGGGCTGCTTCCAACACTACTGGCTCTCAAGAGTAGCTGAAAGCAGGCAATTTGCCTAAAAACAGCTTTCTGAAGGCCAGTTGGATGGAAGCCAACGTCTGAATCAAATTCATGACATAAGCACATTCATTGACCGTTTTAAGAGAAAAATGTCCCTTAACTCATGCTTTTGGCAAATGGGTCATTTGGCAGTTTGATTTAGAATGGAAGGTGGCGTTAGCACAGAGATTGTTCCAGAAGAATGGAAAGACGTAAGTGCAAGGGACTTGAGTGAAGCGTGCCAGACTGGAGTCTGGCAGGAATGAGTCCAAGCCTGTTCATGTCTGACCCAGGTGTGCTTGGATTTCCTGATACCTGCGAAGAGCCACCTCATTCACACAACAATGCATTTCATTTCCTGATCTTGTAAGCCTCAACTCCGCTCAGGTTTCCCTAGATACTCTGCCCACTTCGGCCTCTCTCGAATCCCCCTTCCTCCCCTCGCAGCCTCCAGCCTCTCCTGGGGAAGTCCCCTCGGGCCCCTGCGGCCTCCGTGGTTGTTCCTTCCTCCTGTGACAGTCTCCTGTCTCCCCAGGACCCAGTGCTCCCTGTGGTTCACCCTGGAGGCCAGGGCGGAGGTCAGGAGGATGCAGTCACCATGGCAGCACCTCCCAAGCTGCTGCCTGCTTTCTGTGTGCCTGCTCTGGTCCCACCCGTAAGACAGGTAGCCTTGTCATCACGGTGTCGTGAGGATGGGGAATCCCCCAAATACATGAGTCTTAGCTGGGCTCTGAAAGCCATCCAGCCGGTCCTAATTCCAGTTCTTGTCTTCCTGAGTGTGAGACTATGACATGGAGGCCGAGGTATACCAGAGAGCAGGACTCACTGAGGCACAGGGAGATGACGGGACCACAGACTGAGTGCTGCCCCGACCCAGGCTGGGACTTTGCTTCCTTAGGGCGGGCCTAGTACTGCAGGAGGTGCTTAACTGCAGATCCATGGGAAATAGGGTTTGAGGTGGGGTTACAGAACATGTGGTGTCCCCAGGAAGGAGTCCTGTGGCCCAAAGCTCAGCCATGCTGAGTTGGCAAGGGGTTGGTGGGGATTTGGGCGTTGGTGGTGCCTGGCTCCTTAGTTCCTCCTGATTCCATGCCCCACCATATCAACAGTCCTTGCTACTCCTGGTGGTGTCCGCTTACCTATGCCCCTACAATCTCCACTTCCACTTCTAGATACTACTAGGTTAAGTGTTTGTCCTTGATCCAAACACCTGTGGACAGGTTCAGGTGGTGGAGTCCCTTTCTGACTGCCCCTTGCACATAGGTGGAGGAAAGGAAGGCCTGAATGTGGGCGTTCGACCAACTGGTCTCCCAGATCCCTTATCTTACCCAGCAATAACCAATAGCAAACCCCTCTGTGTGCTGCTGTATTGAGAGACTTAAAACAATGTTCATTATCTGGATTTTCACGTTTGCCTCTTATGTCTACAACTAGCTAAAAATCTTAACCACAGAGATGATAGCTGTGAGTGTCTGTCAGCAAGGAGTGACAACAGTAATGGTTGCCGAGTACTTGCCACGAACAGTTCTAACTGCATGACGGAAAACATACCCTCAATGCTAGACTGGCCTAACATCATTCCCACTTTATGGATGAGGAAGTTGAGGCTGCAACACATGGCTAATCAGAAAGCTGTGATCAGAACCTAGGTGGCTTGCTTCCTGGCTCTGTGCCCTTCTCACACACTCCTTGCACGGATGTGTTGGCCACTCCCCTCTCTCCCTGCACCACATCTGTTCTCTCCTTCTCTCAGGGCTCCTCTGCTCTCAGAATACTCACTTGCTGGCTGAGCGCCTTCCTTTCATAGCAAACTAATGCCAGAAAAATATCAATGGAGCAAATGGTGATCCAGTTCCAAACCAAAACCTCCCTCTTGGCTGGCACGAGCTCACCAGCCAGATGCCTGCCTCCCTGCCCACGTGATCCTGGTACCACTGTGCAGAAATCTGGATCCAGCAGCTGCGCACACTAGGTGGCTTCGGCGGGCATGAGCCTTTGCAAGACAGGCCAGTGGGCTGCAGCAAGGGCTCGCAGATCCTTTCTGGTGCTTCTCGTGTCCCTCGAACCGGATTCAGGGGCAGTGGGAGGGGCACATCAGCCCGGATGCCCCTTGAATAGTATGGAGGTGCCCTGGAGCTGGGGGCTTTGGCTAGTACCACCCTGGAAGTTAAACCATTAACCCCAGGTCCCCAGGGTCACTGCCTGGCAGAGGCAGCTGGGCCTCCTCTTCCTCACCCCAGGATTCTTTGCCATCACCCCACCCCCCTGAGCAGCAAAGGACAGATTTGTCCACTTTGGAAACAGTCATGTGGGGGCGAGGACTCTTCTAACCTGGGACCTTCTCTCTTGCTGCTTCTCTTCCCATCACCTCCACCCCCATAGTGCGCTCACCCCTGCCACCCTACTCCCCCATCACCCCATCCCCGAGCACAAGGGAGCCAGGAGAAAGGGGAAGAGCTGTGGGGAGAGGGAGTGGAAGAGGAAGCCAGGAATCAGCTGACAGTGCCTCACCACAGAAGGTGCCACGTGCACGCGTGGCCTCTGCCTGTCTGCGGGGTGGGGCCTGGGAGCCCCCAGGAAAGCCTCTCTCACGACAGGGATTAGGGAGGGAGACTTCCAGGGGAAGGAGGAGAGCCCCCCCCCCCAGTTCCTTTTGTCTACAGCTCGTCTGTCTACTGACCCCTCCAGCAACAGACCTAAAATGAAATGGGTGCTCTTTATACACGAGGACCCTGCCTCTGCTGTGCCCACCCAACTCAAGGTTATGTAGACCAATTCCCTATTCATGATCCCTGCCGGGCTGCTGGGGGTCCCAGCTTGCCTTATTTTGGCATCAGCTCCATCCAGGCACTTCCTTCACTGAATCAGCAGGTGCAGCTCCAGTAAAGATAAGAGGAGACAGAGGGGCAGCCACGTCCCTCCCCACCTGCAGTTCAGGTGCTATCTCCCAACTGGGATATCCCCAAGCCAGCCACTGGCTGCTGCATCCCACTCCCCCAGGTATTGGGACATTTCCACTGGTTTGTTCTGCACCCTGATCCTTGCTGGCTGCAGCTTCCTATCCCAAGTCTAGATGGGGATCTGTGGCTCCTCCACAGGGGCACTACAGAGAGAAATCCACTGCTATCTTGCCCTCATGCCAAAACAAGCAGGCCCTCATGTTATAGTCCCTGTACATCTGGAAAGACAGAATAGAACCTCCCGCACTGCTATTTTGCAGCCTCTGAGCACAGTGCTGGCGTGGAGTGGGGTGAAGACAATAGGGAAGGGCCTAGGCTTGCAGTCAAACTGCCTTAGAAAGTCAAGACCAGAGGCCCAGGCAGAGGCTATTAATAGGCCTCCTGCACACACTGCCTGCTCTGGCCTGGGCGGTGTGAGGATGAATCAGCAGATACAGGCGACTGTGAAGCCGTCCTCCGGCAGGGGGAGTGGAGGCTATGACGGGGCACTTTTTAAAACACTTCCTTATTTATTCATTTCTTTAAAAGAACAGAGCAAGCCCCCATCTGCTGGTTCACTCTCTCCAATGCCCGCAATGGCCCAGGGTCAGAGCTCCAGCCATGTCTCCCACAACGGTAGCAGGAACTTAGCTTCTTAGGCCATCACTCCCAAGGTCCACATGAGCAGGTGCCAGAGTCAGACTCAGGCACTCACGTCCCGGATGCAGGCAACCGCCAGGCCCAGTGTGGGCCCTGACACTGCACTGTTAGCTGCCCCTGTTTGGGTATCACACTGCCTTCCCTCTAGGATGTGGTCTGCTCAGCTGGGGCATCTCACCCAGGGCACAAGTTCCAATTGTGAGAGAGGAATCTAGCAGTGGGCATCCAGCCCTGGAGCCCTGCCTTCTACTTCCCCTCTCTGGCTCTTGTTTGACTCAGAGGGCTGTGGGATCCCCTGTGCACACAGCTGCCTGCCAGCTCCAGCTGGGCTGAGCTCCTGGCATGGATCAGACCCATGAGGTGGAACTCTGGGTCCCATGACCAGCCAGCGAGTTAGCAGATTCTCTTGTCCTCATGCTAGCCACACACATTCATGCTCACAGCCAAAGCGTCAATACTGCCTGCCCAGGACGCTGCAGCCACTGTCATTTATGACACCCAGTATATATCAGGGGCTTGCATACTATTTATTGGAGTAAATTGAAGATCTCCACTTTATAGTTGAGGAAACTGAGGCAGCATTGTGACTTGCTCTGGGTCTCACTAACTCCTAAGTCCATTTGCCCTCCACGTCGCAGATGGCAAGGCCTCTGAGTCCTCCAGGCCGGCTGCTTCCCGGGAAAAGGTGCGTGGCCAGTCTGCTGTGGGGCTGGTTTTGTGACACCTGCAGTGCTGACATCCCATCTGAGCACCCATTCAAGTCCTGGCTGCTCCACTTCCAACCCAGCTCCCTGATCATGAGCCTGGGAAAGCAGCAGAAGATGGCCTACATGCTTGTGCCCTTGCCACCCACATGGGATGGCTGGAGGGAGTTCCAGGGTTCTGGCTTTTACAATGGCTAACCCCAGCAATTATAGCCATTTTGGAGTGAGCCCAGAAGATGGAAAATTCTCTTTTTCTAACTCTGCCTTATAAGTTAATAAATATTTTTAAAACAAAATCAATGCCATCAGAGGCGCTCAGAGCAACCTTCCATTGCCACAATTCACACATTCATAGCTTCAACCTCCTATACAGCTGGGGCCAAGTGGGCTGATTCCCATGTCAGGAGAGTAAAAAGTAAAAGGGTGGCCTAATACAGCCACTTGCCTGTGATATAACCCACAATGAGGTGGGCAGGGCTTCCTGTCAGCTTCAAATCCCACACAGCTCTAAGCTGTGTCATAGGCACCCAATGACTCCCAGAAGAGCATGTGTTGTTCATGGGGTATGAGAGGTAGACCAATAGCTTCCCGTGGGTATTTCCATATTTGTTTTATTTTCTTTTCCTTTTTTTTTTTAAGATTTGTTTATTTCGATTGGGAAGGTAGATATATAGAGAAAAGGAGATACAGAGAGAAAGATCTTCCATCTTCTAGTTCACTCCCCAAATGAGCTGAGCCAATCTTTGGTTCTCGCAGGGTCCCCAAGGCATTGGCCCATCCTCCACTGCTTTCCCAGGCCACAGGCAGGGAACTGGAGGCAAGTGGAGCAGCCACATACAAATCAGCGCTAGGATCCTAGTGCTTGCAAGGTGAGGATTTAGCCACTGAGCCATGGCACCAGACCTCCACCTCTGGTTTCCAAGATGCAGCAGTGTGGACACCATGAGAGAATCTCAGGATGCTTTTCATAGCAGGAAAAGGCTGAGTACCTTTTCTGGACTGATACTCCACCCCTCCTGTGGAAAATGGCCTTCCCCTCCCGGTCTACCTGAACCCTCCCCTCATTCACAGGACAGTGTGTGCTTGTCAACCTGTAGCCCTATTTTGTCTCCATTTTCTCAGGCAGAATTCAAGCTGGGCTGTTCCTAAAGCTTTGCACTCTCCAAAGCCAGAACTGGATCAACAAGGGAAGGGACGAGTGTGCCCTGAGGTATCCTCTAACCCAATATAGACTCCTCTGTGTGTCAGTTTTTCTGGGGAGTGCTTTGAATCCCAACTCTGGGTCAGCCCCAGCTGCAGATGAAGAAGGGGAGCTCCCTGTGAAGGCCTGTAGCCCCTGAGCAGACAATGGAAAAGACATAGGTCCTGCCTGTCCCAAGGGCCTCCTAGCAGGACAGTGGAGGCAGGGGCCTCTGGAGAACTGGTGAATTTTCTGGACAAGCTCATGCCTGTGATTACAAGGCCTCCTGCTTCCCACCTTCAAGCTAGGTCTGCAAAGCTGCATGTCCCCAGGTGCCAGGCAGCAGAGCCTTAGGGGGCAGAGATAAAAGGGGTTCACTTTGCTCAGGGCTGGATCCCCCCCTCCCCATCACTCACCCCCACACTAGTTTCCTGAAACAGGGAGCCAGAAATTCCGAACTCCTGAGTGCCACAGTGACCGAGATGAAAGGCTTCCGGTTGGAGATGGAGTGCTCCTGGGCCAAGCAGCACTGACACTGGCCAGCAGCCATCTTGTCATGGCCGCTCTGGGCATCTGAGGCTGGAGTGATCAGCTCCCTGGAGGCCCAGTCCCTTGGAGTTCTGGCTAGACACACGCACACACACACGTGTGTACGACGGTGGAGCCAGGTAAGGTGGTTGGTTGCGGAGGGAGTTGTGTGATGACCTCTCCTTCCCGCAGGCTGGTGCTTTTGCTGGAGCCTGATAAGGAATCTTGCCTGCAGCACCCCTGTGGCCAGATGGAGACACCTGCCCATGTCTGCCACTGTGTGTAGTTTGTGCAAGGTCCTGGCTACTGGCCAGGCCTGGCTCCACTCCAAGGAGTCCTCCATTCCCCCGCAGAGGCCACATGGTGTCCCCGTGCATGCTTGCAGACACAAGCATCTGCACACACACGGACACAGAGACACAGTGTCCCTTTAACCAGAAAGGATTTGCTGCTTAGGGGACCTGGGAGAGAGCCAGGGGAGACCGGGCCAGGCCTCCTAGAGACTGCATCCCTATGCACCCTGTCCCATCGCACCAGCAGAGCTCCAGGATGCATGGGAAGGGACCTCCTGGTGGACAATGTGGGGCCCAGCAGGCAGCGGAGCCTCCTCACCTCCCCACACCCCACCATGTGAATAGTGCATGCAGGCGCACACTACACTCACTCATATCTTGTCATGCATGTGTTACATACACTAACACACATGAACACACACATACTCTCCCTTTGACTACATCTGAGTCAAGCAGTAGGGCCCAACTGGGACCTTGTGGGACTGTTGTCTCTAAGAGTGTGCAGAAAGCAGGGCCTTGCCCATTCCTGCCCCTGAAGATAGGGAAACTGAGAGGCAGAGACAAGTCCACCGGGGTTCCCCATGTGGGTCAGGAGGGTGCTGGCTGGGGCCACCCTAGAAAGCTCTCAGCAGCTGCCCTTTCCTCCCCTTGGCTGTCCATGCACCTTCCCCCCACCCCTACCCCCACTGCACCTGTCCTGAGGGCCCAGAGTAGGATTGGAACACCTCCATAGCCTCCAGGACTCCCCACTCCCACGCAGGCTCCTTCGGGAGGGGGCTCATCTTGTTCTCTTTCTGCAGACAATTCTCTTCATCACATGGGCAGAGGCGGAGGGCAAGATCACCGAGTCCCCATAAGGAGCTGGGTAGGGTCTGCAGCCTGATACACCAGAGAAGGAGACACTGACCCAAGGCTTTGTACATAGACCAGTACTTACCCCACCCCCGTCCTCCGCAAGCTTCCCACCCAGCTCCAGGGACTCAGAGACTCCATCAGAGCTTGATGAGTTTTCAAGTGTGCCTGGGGCTCCTGGGCCAGGATGGGTGAAGGCTGGTACTGCCAAGGGTCCTGGCACCACCCGTTTGGTCACTCAGCCCCCAGGGACTTGGCCTGCTTCCCGTGGCTGTCTGAGTGCGTTGCTTGCCTGTTACACAACCCTGGCCTCCCCTGCCTCTGAGTGCTCATGTCCCCCATCCTGCCATTGTTCCTGCCGGCTTGTCATTGCCAACAGCAGCTGGGAGCTGGGGGCTTGGCCGGAAGTTTTCTTCCCAGCAGGTCCCCTGGCTCTCAGAGCCCACCTCCATCCTGAACCAAGAATGTCCCAGTTCTGGATTCCTGTCTGTGACAAGCCCCCACGCCCCCAGCCCCACCCTGCTGTGTGGCCATGTACATTTGGGAGTACGGAGGACTTAGGGCCTTTCTTTCACCTGGAAGCGAATGGAAGGGCCAAGCCAGGCAGCTAGGTGGCCGGTGTCCCCGAGGACTGGTCGGTGACCTCACAGCTCAGTTTGGCCCCTGATCCAGTTGGCAGAAGGTCCACAGGAAGCCCAGGCCTCTTCCTCTGCGTTCAGCTCAGACCCAGCTTCTGGCATCCCAGAGCTCCAGCCGGCCCTAGTGCCCATCTCTGATTTTGTCTGCTCTAACCTCGCACCCCAAGAGCCACAACTGTTGGTTCCCAGGGGCCTTCCTTCGCCCCTCCCCCACCCTCACGCCTCTGCCCCTGCCTCTGCCCCTGCCCTTGCCCCTGTCCTGGTCCGCCTGGCTGGGCCTTTGCATTTCTCAGGCTCTCTTTGATCTCGATTTTAATGAGCCCAGCCCTTCCCAGTGGGGCGCCTGGGCCAACAGTCAGCCACTTCCCCCAGGCTGCCGGCTGCTGGTGAAGGCTACAGAGGGAGGCAGGCCTCTCTCCCTGCCTGGCAGGGTGGCTGATCCTCACAGGGGAGTTGGCAAAAGGTCCCCTCGGAGTATATGGGCACAATCTCTCCATAAATATATATGTAGTTTTGTTTTGTTTCCAGCACCTCATGCTAGGTCAGATTTCTCAGTAAATGTCTGGTGACTGGGCAGATGCAGGTATAAACAGATGAATGATCAGACGCTCTGGACCCTCAGCCAGAATTGTTCTCTGGAAGGAAGCGTCCCCCTGGGAGCGCACCTGATGGTGCAAGGCTAATTCACTCCGCATGCGCTTAAACCGTGATAGGATTTGAGAGCCGGAGGCCAAAGGTCACGTGCTCAGAAGCCACAGGTAAAAGTGACAGTGTGCTGGCAGTGACCTCCCATCAGAGAGTGATGGGAGAGTAGGAGTTTCAGAGCACTTAGCTTTATTCTCCTACTCATTCATCTGTAGCATCTTCCAGAAGAAGGCTGCTTGGTCCTGGTCTCTCATCCTTCCAACAGCTCCTGACACACCTCCACAGGCTCTGTAAGTGTGTGTGTGTGTGTG
Organism: Ochotona princeps; assembly: GCF_030435755.1. Lineage (NCBI taxonomy): Eukaryota > Metazoa > Chordata > Mammalia > Lagomorpha > Ochotonidae > Ochotona > Ochotona princeps. The sequence continues at coordinate 20,996,517 of NC_080841.1, forward strand.
TGTGTGTGCAAATATGCCAGCAATTACCAAACTTAGTTCAGTTCCACTTGGCCAAGAATTACCAAATCTTCCTTAGTAAGGGTCTCCAGATGAATATGTACGTATATGAGGCCTGGTCACGGATTTCAAGCCCCAGCTGTCTAGTGAGTCCAGCAGACAAGAACACCAACTGTGAGTGCAGGGCAGAGGACACAAGCCCACGGTGACTGCCTGCTGAGTGAGGCTGCTGTGTCCTGACCAAGTCCATTGTGTACCATGATCAAGTCCATTGTGCACTGGAAGCCCCACCTCCACCAGAGACACAGCGGAAGGGCTGCATGAAAGTCACGTAAACAAATGATTCATTAAATAGGATCTGACTTTGAAGAACAACAAATTGAAAAGCAGGCAAATCAAGGGGAGAGACCAGAACAACTGGCCCCAAAGGAAATACACCTAGTTTGAGGATGATGACAAGCTTAAGGTGGAAATTCAACGCGATCTGAAAAGACATGAACTGCAACTATATGCTAAAAGCAGGTCGCTGTGGAAAAGGAACCATTACAAAAGGAAAAGTTTTTGGAAGTTCTTAAAGATTATTAAGATACACTATTGAATATAATGACAAAAAAAAGATGGCTCGTTCTTCTAGAATATAAACCAAAAGAGTGGAAATGGAGATGGAGAGTCATTCTAGGAGCCCAACATTCAATCTAGGAAATAAAGGGGAAGAAGCCACCGAACAAATAACAAAAGAAAGTTTCCAGATCTGAAAAAGGACACATAATGTGGAGTTTCAAAAGCCCACTAGATGCGCTGTGCAGGCAGAGTGAGTGGAAACAAGAGCCTGGTTGCACTCACCCACTACTCCCAAGCACTCTCTGGACATTCTGTGATTACGGTCTGCTAACAGCTCCCATCTGCCACAATGCTTTCTTCCTTCTTAATGATTTATTTATGTTGGGGGCCAGTGCCATGACTCAACAGACTAATCCTCCACTCTTAAGCCCTGGCATCCATATTGGGGCCAGTTTATGTCTCAGTAGCTATACTTCCCATCCAACTCCCTGCTCATGGTCTGAGAAAGCAGCTGAGGATGGCCCAAAGCCTTGGGACTCTGCACCTATGTGGGAGACCCAGAAGAAGCTCCTGGCTCTTGGCTTTGGATTGGCTCAGCTCTGGCCATTGCAGCCATTTGGGGAGTGAGCCAGTAGAAGGAAGATCTTGTCCTCTGTCTCTCCTTCTACCTTCCTAATAAAAATAAATAAGTCTTTCTTCAAAAAGCTTTATTTGCTTGAATGACACAGGGACAGAGATGGAGACAGAGCGATCTTTCATCTGCTGGTTCAAACCCCAGATGAAAGCAACAGCCAGGGCTGGACTACACCAAAGCCAGGAGCCAACTACTCCATTCAGATCCCTGACACATGGCTGGCAGGGGCCCAAATAGCTGGGCCATCACCTGCTGCCTCACAGGGTGCGCATTAGCCAGAAGCTGGCATGAGAGCAGAGCAGCTGGTTGCAAACCACACACTCTGACATGGGCTGCTGGCATCACAAGCAGTGGCTTAGCCCGCAGCATCACCTCGCCAGCCCCTGCCATATTACTAACAGTGGCTGAGGCCTGGAGCCTCTCCAGACCGGATTGGCTCAGCGGGCCTCTTTATCTAATTGATTGGCAGATACAGGCTTGTAGAGGCACTGTCATTCCCCCTGACCACAGTGTTCTAAGGGCAGTAAAAGCAAATGGACCGCAGCTTGCTGATCTATTTATATCCCCGTGCCACTACGGCCCCACGCTGAGTAACTTCATACGTCCTTTTCTCCGGGGAGGTTGCAGACATGGACTCTGGAGCCAAGGTGTCTGGGTTTGAATCCTGTTTCCACTTTTTACTAGCTTGGGCAAGTTGCTTAACCTCTCCATGCCTTAGTTTTCTCATCTATAAAATGGGAACTAGTACCTACCTCAGAGGGTCACTGGCAGGATTCGATTTTTAATGTGCCTGAAGCACTTACAACAGCACCTGCTCTAAGAACATACACGGGATGAGTGACTGCTATTATTAAAGGCACAGGAGTAGCCAACAGAAGCCTTGCAAAGCGTCAGCAAGATGAACGAGCAGAATTGGCAGGCTGTCAACAGCACTGGAGGCGAGCAAGGTCCCGGTGGTCTTCCAAGCCATGTGGCACCACAGCGCATTCCAGAAAGGTCACCATGATAGCTGAGGGAGGAGCCAGCAAAAGAACCAAGAACAGAACCAACTGAAGACAGTAAGGCCCAGGGAACAACTTCTCATTGTAGGCCTCCGGTGTGTTTGATTTCCCCCATACATTTCAATTACTTGGCTGCTTTCTAAGTAAGCCATCTCCTGCAGGTGAGCACATGGTGAGGCAGGCAAGTGGCCACCTGGGACACCTGCATCCCATGATCAGAGCACCCGGTTCAAGTCCTGGCTTCTCCACTTCTGTTCTCAGCTTCCTGCCATTCTGCAGCCTAGTAGGCAGCAGGTGATGCTTCAAGAAGACCCAGATTAGCTTCCAGGTGCCTAGTTTCTGCCTTGGCCCAGCTCTGGCCAATGTGAGTATCTGGGGGAGTGAATCAGCAGATGGAAGATCTCTCTTTGTCTCGCTGCCTTTCAGATAAAATGAAAGTAAGCAAATAGTCTTTTGTCTTCAGCAAGCTGCTAGCAGAAGCTGACACAGCCAGCGGTGTGGAGAACAGCCTCCCACAAACTCCTACTTGCCTGTATGCATGGGCCATGGAGGAAGTATTAGCACCATGAGGATCGGCATATGCTCCACACACCAGGACTGGTAGGAGACTTGGATTATCAGCTTGTGAGACCAGTTATCTGTGCTGTGACTCTTAGCCCTTCTGACACCAGCTGGGCTCTGGAGATTCCACACTGGATGTGATGCAATTCTCCAGGTCCAGGGAGAACAATGAAGGGAGGTTTACTGGTTAAAGTCTCCTGGCTCTATTGTGGTAGGCACTGTCCCTAACCAGTGAAAGGCTTGCCCGAGGCCAGTTCCTGAGTCTGCATGACAAGCACCCTGGTGAAGAGGCACACACACATACACGTTTACTTACCAGGTGACACAATCTCTCCCAGTCTTGAGCCTTGTGGTACAGGTTGTGAGATCCGAAGTCGCTTGTAGCAACCACAACGTCAGCCCTGGTGCTCTCACTGGTCAGCTGTCAGTCTCTGAGTTACAATCCCTGAGCTGTCAGTCCTTCAACTGTCAGGTGCGGCTAATAATAGTATCAACTGCACAGGCATGGCTAATTGGGACAGCTGACGTTCACGGAGTGCTTAGTGCACAGTGCATGCCCTGCTCTTGGAGACCACTACTCTGAATGGTGGTTCTAATTTTTTATTTATTTGTTTATTCATTTGATACAGTGGAGAGAAAATGAGACACGCACATACACACACACCTTCCATCTGCTGGTTCATTCCCCCAATGGCTACAACATCCAGGGCTGGGTCAAGCTGAAGCCAGAAATCAGAATGCCATCTCACGTGGCTGGCACGACATCATCCCTGGCTCCCAGGTACATTGGCAGGAAATTATACTCTAAGCAGAGCATCCAGGACTTGAACTGGAATGCTGATACGGGTGGCAAGCAGCAGCTCAACCTGATGTGTCACCACATGCCCTCTCCTTCCCTCCCTCCCTCCTTTTCCTTCCTTCCTTTCATGCTTTCCCTCTTTCCTTCTAAAAATTTATTTATTTTTATTGGGAAGGCAGAGTTATGAAGGCAGAAGGAGAGACAGAGATGGTCCAGTTTCTGGTTCAATCCCCAGCTGGCTGCAATGACTGAAATTGGGCAGGTCTGAAGCCAGAAACCAGGAGCTTCTTCTGGTCTCCCACCTGGCTTCAGGGGCTCAAGGTCTTGGGCCATGCTCAGCTGCTTTCCCAGGTCATAAGCAGGGAGCTGGATCAAAAGGGGAGTAGTTTGGGATAGAACTGGCACCCAGCTGGAGGCTTATTTAGGTACACTGCAATGCCACCCCAAATTTGTATTTCTAACTATATGCTTGTGGCAGGTGTGGTTTTTGATGGGGGGGATTTGTTTCTAGTGTGTGCTCTGTCCCCTACATCAGACTGCATTTGGGGGCTCGGGCAGCCGCCTTGTTCCTTTCGCTATTATCCCCCAAGAGCCCTCTGCTCCCAGGGCCTCTCAATCTGGAGTACAGACAGACTGGAGAACACAATGGTTTAATCTGCAAATATAGAGGGAACTGAAATTCCAAAGGCAGCCCTTGTTCAGAAATTTTTCTTTCTCTGGAATAGTTTTATTTTTGTAAGTGCCAAAGAAATTTAGTTTGCATATATGTGCTCTATCCCAATTATGAAGTACATCGTCAAAAGGAGCTGTAATGTTTTTGAAAAGATTTATTGATGTATTTGAAAGGCAAAAAGAGAGAGAGAATCTTCCATCCACTGGCTCACTTTCCAAGTGGCCGCAATAGAGCTGGGCCAGGCCAAAGCCAGGATCCTGAAACTCCTGCTAGGTCTCCCACACAGGTGGCAGAGGCCTGAGCATGTGAGCCATCGTGTACTGCCTTCCCAGATGCATCAGCAGGGAGCTGGATGGGAAGCAGAACAGCTGGGACTCAAGTCAACTGAGTCACAACGCTGGCCCCAAAAGAGCTTTCCGAAGGCACACAGCAAAAATTCCACATGGCCAAGGGCTATGTCTGTTCACAGGCCTAGAACACACTGGGGTGGGTGGCAGAAATGAGTCGTGGTGCAGAAGCTTTGGAAAGGAAAGAAATTGTGAAAACTTGAAACTCCATCTCTCCAGCCTGTGGCAAGCTGGTCTTAGAAGAAAGAGCTGGAACTGTGGCTGGGAGTGGCAGCTGAATGCTGGCACCTGCTGGCAGGGGTCCTGTAGCCCTGAGTCTGGTCAGGGCCTACCAAGGAAGCAAGCCAGCAAGGCTGTGGGGGGATGGCCCTGGCCTGTTCCGCAGTCTCCTGACTCTGCCTGTCCATGGAAGATCTCCCTCTAACACTCCATCTTTCCAATAAATAAAATCTGAAAAAAAAAATGTGTGTGGGCCCAGTGGCATGGCCTAGTGGTTGAAGTCCTCACCTTGAACATGCCAGGGTCCCATATGGGCGCCGGTTCTAATCCTGGCAGCTCCTCTTCCCATCCAGCTCCCTGCTTGTGGCCTGCGAAAGCAATTGAAGACGGCCCAAAACCTTGGGACCCTGCACCTGCGTGGGAGACCTGGAAGACTCCTGACTTTGGATCGGCACAGCTCTGGCTGTTGCGGTCACTTGGGGAGTGAAACATCAGACGGAAAATCTTTCTCTCTGTCTCTCCTCCTCTCTCTATGTAACCCACACTGTCCCCATTGTCACACCTTCATAACCTGGGTAGAGTCCTATGATTCTCTGCCATGTCATGACTCCCATAGGCTTCTCTGGGTTGCAGGCATTCCTGAAGTATCCTACAGGGAGCTACCTTTGCCCCATCTCCACCCTCCCCCTGCCACGGGAAGCCACCCTCCTCTTCTGGGAGCAGAACAGGGTTCCCAGTATCTCCACTATGAGCACCCCACGGCCGGAGGGACAGGCTGCCTCCTTATCTTGACAGCCCCAGCGCCGCCCACTGCATCCGAACACATGGCCAGGAAGCCAAGTGGTCACTGAGCCTCCTTCCCTCGGCACTGGAACTGCCGAGAGAGCTGCAGCCAAATCTTGAGGTCAGAGCCAGGCCTGGCCCCTCCCAGTGCCCTGTAGCACCTCCCTCTGTCTCAAGAGGACTTCTAAGCTGGAGGGAGTATCTGGAAGCAGGGCCCCATCCCAAACCTGACAGCCAAGCTCCCTGCAGGTCCAGCTACCGACACCTGCCTCCCTACCCTGTCTGGGCAGGATCCTCATCCCTCCCTCACCTGCAGGGCATCCCTCCCCTACCAGCCAAGACTTGACATCCAGGTCCTCCTAGAGCAGGGGCTGCTGTGAAGGATACTGCTGAAAGGGAATCTACCAGGATTAGTGGGCACGGAGACAAAAGAACGATCCTGGGCCAGAGTCAGGGCATTCCCATGTCTGCATGGCCGCCGGGCTGGGTTCAAGTGTGAACAGGTGAATTAGGGGTGCCCAGTGTGGGGGCTCTGCTTCTGCAGCCACTGTTGTCATATCCTAAGTGGAGACATGAAGGGGAGAAAGGCCTTGGTTACAAGTTATGACGCCAACTGTGATGTGGGGAGAATGGTAAGGAGATGGGATGGGGTGGCTCACTTGCAGGCCAGCTGGCCACGCTCCCAGAGCGACTCCTGGGTTCCAGCAAGCCCAAATGCTGCCTCCACGCTGACCAGGGCAGGAGAGTGCCATGCTAAGATTCAGCCGAGCCAAGGCAGAAGATGGCTTCATCAGAAATGGAGCCCAAGGGATGCTGGAAACAGACTCAATCACTGCTTGGGATACCATCAGAGCACCTGGTTCAAGTCCTGGCTCCTCCACTTCCCCTTCCAGCTTCCTGCCTTTGCGTACCCTGGGAAGCCACAGATGGTGGCCAAGGGCCTGAGCCTTTAACAACCTTGCAGGAGACCAGATGAGATCCAGAGCTCCTGGCTTCAGCCTGAGTTAGTCCTGGCTATTGAGGGAATTTGGAAAGAGAAGCAGTGGATGGAAGATTCTCTCTGTATCTCTTTGTTTCTCTGCTTTTTAAATGAAAATAAACTTAAATTTTTTTTTTAAGAAGAAAGGAATCCATGAGCCTCGGCCATCAGTTCTCTTTCTTGGCCCTCCCTGGGATCCAGGGTCTCTGTTTATGGCTCCAAATCCGAAGAGAGGGAGATACCCAGCTCATCTGGGACAGCCTCCTGCCCCTCCTGACCCCTGACAGGGGCAACAGGGGCAGGCAGAGCAGGGGACCCTGGCCTGACACACTGGGACTGGCCTTACTCCTGGGATGGGAGATCAAAGCTGAGGTGGCACAATGGGACAGGAGGTACACGTGGAAAAAATGCAAGTCAACGCCAGTCCCTGACTGCGTGGTCAAGGCTGCCTGTAGCTGAACCGTCCCCAGCAGGGAATGAAAGGGCTGATGGATGGAGAGGGGCACCTGTGCCTCTGGTCTTGCATCTGCACCCACACCCAGCCCTCCCACTGTAAGCCTAGCCACCTTCACAACAACTCTCCAATAACAGTGCTACTTTTAGACCCATATTAATGACGGAGAGAGTGAGGCTTGGGAACGTCCACAGATCACCCAAGATCCTGCAGTGGGTGGGGCAAAAGCCCAGAGCTGATTGGCTCCCAGTGTACTCTCTCTTTTTTTTTTTTTAAGATTTATTTATTTTATTACAAAGTCAGATATACAGAGAGGAGGAGAGACAGAGAGGAAGATCTTCTGTCCGATGTTTCACTCCCCAACTGAGCGCAATGGTCAACACTGCGCCAATCCGAAGCTGGGAACCAGGAACCTCTTCTGGGTCTCCCACGTGGGTGCAGGGTCCCAAAGCTTTGGGCCATCCTCGACTGCTTTCCCAGGCCACAAGCAGGGAGCTGTATGGGAATGGGATCCCTGTGCGTTCAAGGCGAGGACTTTAGCTGCTAGGCCACGCCGCCGGGCCCATCCCAGTGTACTCTCTTAGCTGTGTGCCTCTGCACTGCAAATGAGGGTCCAAGAGCAGGGGAGAGGGAAGGGAGTAGGAGCAGGAGGGATGGTGCCAGCAGGGACAGGGAGGGATCCACAACACTCCTTCCAACCTGTGTGACCTCAAGAAGTCACCTGTACCCCTCTGAGCCTTAGCTTCCTTACCTGTAAAAACAGCCTGATGACCCACAGTGACTTGGAGATGCAAGTAAGACTGAACAGGTGCTCCAGCAAGTGACGCCCACCTGAGCTAGGTCTCAGCTAATCCTTCTGCTACCTTGCCTCAGTGTCCCCGCTTGTTGGGGGAGCAAGTGATTTCCAACACATTTCCTGGCTTCTCTCGTGCCCCCTGGGGAGATGGGGTGGTAAACCAGCTAAAAGGCCTTGGTCTTGGGAGGCGAGAGGCAGAATAGCAACAACTGAGAGATTTATTTTATAAAAGGAAGCAGCCTTGGGCCTGGCGGCGTGGCCTAGCGGCTAAAGTCCTCACCTTGAAAGCCCCGGGATCCCATATGGGCGCCGGTTCTAATCCCGGCAGCTCCGCTTCCCATCCAGCTCCCTGCTTGTGGCCTGGGAAAGCAGTTGAGGACGGCCCAATGCATTGGGACACTGCACCCGCGTGGGAGACCCAGAAGAGGTTCCTGGTTCCCGGCATCGGATCGGCGCGCACCGGCCCGTTGCGGCTCACTTGGGGAGTGAATCATCGGACGGAAGATCTTCCTCTCTGTCTCTCCTCCTCTGTGTATATATCTGGCTGTAATAAAATGAATAAAATCTTTAAAAAAAAAAAAAAAAAAAAAAAAAAAAGGAAGCAGCCTGGATCCAGTCCCTGGAGACTGTCCAGTGACATAGAGCTGGGGAAGGGACCCCAGTAGCATATCTGGCTTCCAGGAAGAAACAAGGGGTACCCAGGGCAGCATCTGCAGGAGAACAGCCTCTCCCAGTCTCCACACGGCACTCATCTCATGCTCAGGAGGGGCATGGCCAAGTAGGCGCATCCCAGCTCAAAGCAGGGTGACTGCCCTGCCCATGCCACCCCAGACAGCCATGGGACTGCAGGAGCCCGGAAGGGGGAAGATCCCCAGGCTGCATGGGAAAGGCTGCCAGTTGGGGTGGGCTCGGAACTGCTCTATCCCAACCCCCACTCTCACCCCAGCCTGGCTGCTCCTCCTCCCCGGACTTCCTTCTCAAAGGCTAGAGCCAGATGCTTACAAGTGCCTGCTAGCTCCCACTCCCTCCCTTGCCGGGACCCTGCTGCAGAGGCAGAGGGCCAATGGAAGCCCAGGGAGGGGATGGACAGGGATTGCGGGGACCTCAGCAGCCTGGCATCATGGCACAGTCTCTGCCAGGATGAGGCTGAAAGCCAAGTGAGGACAGAGCTGGCTGTGGCCTCCCCACCCCGCACCACGGTGCTCCCTGTTTTGGGGTTACCAACGGGCTGCTGGTGGGATCTGTGCCAATGAAGTTCCTGGCAGCCATGGCACCATGGAGCCAAGCCCTGTGTGGTAGACACTGTGGGTGTTGCCACCCCAGGCTTGAGTGTTCTGTGGTTTTCCCCCAAGAAGCCACAGGTTGTCTCACTAGCCTGAGATTGTCCTGCTGTGTAGTTCAGGGTCAAATATCTCACCCACTCCACCCCAGGACAACCCTGTGACCTGGTCCCTGAATCAAACAATTTGAGGGAGAGGTGGGAGGGCAGTGTTCAGGACACTGGACTCTAAGGAGCAGGCTGTCCTGGGCTGGACAAGCGTAGCATCTCCACGGGCATTCTCTCAGCTCAAGATGCCCCTCTCCCTTGATGGCATGGCTGTGCCTGGTGGGGCAAGGCTTGGTGGGTGGTGTGCTCCCTGACCCCTGGCTGGTGCATTCACTCTTTGCTTCTAGGGAAGTTTCCAGGCGAAGCCTTGTCTGGGGGAGGGATTTTCAGCCACCTCCTCTGTTGGGCCCGGAGCAGGCCACCTGGCAGCCCCAGGCCTCAGCTTTACTGCAGTGTCTCATGTCCACTAGGTGATCACTAAATGCTATCTTGTTAGTGTTGTTGTGATTGCAATCCCTCTCCCTGTGCTTCTAGAAGCTTCCACTGCACTGGCTGGAGCATAGGCTCTGGAAGTCATGTACCTTCAGATTCACTTTACCAGAGGGCAGAAGCCAGGGGCCATCTTCTTGGGCTCCAGAGGAACAGACCTCACAAAGGAGCCCCCTGACCAGCCAGGCCTCCCCAGCAAGGTCACGTAATGTCCACATCCTCTTATGGAGGGAAAGCTTTGGCCATTATGTGGGGTCTTCAGGATGCTCACAGAAAATGTGCAGCATACAAATGCTTTACATGTATTTCAAAAGATATTTGTACCAAATAAACATCTTTTAATTCCCATGAGCCTTTATTTGAAAGACAGGCAAGCACACAGAGATCCTCCATCCACTGGTCCACTCCTTAAACAAGTGCAACAGCCAAGGCCGGACCATGCCGATGCCAGGGACCAAGAGTTCAGTCCAGGTCTCTGCTGTGAATGGCAGGAACCTGACCACTTAAGTCTTCACCTGCTACCTGTGAGCACACACTTGAGTAGGCAGCTGAAGTCTGCAGCAGAACCCACACTCATTCCAGATGCTGGGATACAGGACACAGACATCCTAAATGCTGCACAAACACCTGCCCCTCAATGAGTTTCTTGAAAGTCCCCTGGTGCCTGCCTTGCTCCTTCCAGGGACATGGTGCAACCTTCCATAAGACCCAGTAGCTGGAGACTGCACTCCTGTCTTGGGAAGGTAAAGAATGGGTTCTGTCCCAACTTTTTCAAGACCGTCAGGGATCAGAAACAATGCATTTTATTGAACACCCTGACAATGTAACTCATTGGTTTGCAGTAATGCTCTGCAATATAATGTTTTGTGATGATGAAAATGTTTTACACTTGTGTTGCCCGGTTGGTGAACAATAGCCCCACCCAGTTATTGGGCATTTGAAATATGACTGCTGTGACCAAGAGACTGAATTTTAAATTTCATTTCATTTTAATTGACCTTTCATTAGCCACATGTGATCAGCAGCTGGAGTGTTGGACAGCTAGATCTGAAGCTCAAGCTGGCAGCTGGGCAGGTGCACGTCAGTCCAGGTGTGATAATTCCCTTTCCTCATATGTGTAGAGACATCCTAATGGTAACCACCAGACTGCTGTGGGACGTGCATGACTTTGAGAGAGGGCATCATTCAGTGTTTCACACTCTTACTTCAACGTCTTGAAATGTAAAAAAGACTTCCTATATAGTCATTCTCTTGAGTCAAGATTGCAGCTACCTCTGCACGAGAAACAAATTCAGGGCAGTAGGTGGATGGACTGGGTCTGATGTGATGACAACCACAATAGAGACCCTGCTGACATCACCTGCGTGAAACTACAGAAGCTGTGAAATGGCTACACTTCATTTCTTTGTCAAATCTTCCCTGTGTTGTTTGCCTGCTGGCACTAGTCAGGGTAGGCTCCTCCCTCACTGAAGATACGCATGGGGTCCTTATTACAAGGTGGCTCAAGGACTTGGTGAAGGCTCCATGATAAAAATGCACAGGAAGGTGAAGACAACCTCAGCAAATAGAGCCGCATCCTCATCTTGCACAGCTCTTCTAGAGAGTTCATAAACAAAGGTGCAAGTGGAGTGCAAGCTCTGACTGGATGGATCCGAGCTCAGGGACACACTGCCAGGGTTCCAGCAGTTTTCAGCCAAGCAGGAGAGGGATGCAGGCAGTGCTGGGACTTCCCCGAGGGAGGTGACAGAAGCTCTGGAGAGCCCTGGAGAGGACTGCCGTGGGAGGAAGGCAGGTGGCTGACTGTGCAGCTGAGACTCATATGGAACCCCCAGTCCCTCCAGGAATAGATGCCACAGGAACTTGACAGCAAGCCAAGTGTCCACAATCAGTTAGAACGGAGAGCAGGACAGGCCCCCTTCTAGAGACCGCCAGAAAGGGACACACAGCGAATGCTTTGCCAGGACAAGGCTTAGGAGTCGCTTCTCATTTCTGCTCTCTGGACCACCAACTATCCATGTGTCCCTACACCTGCGGCCACCTGTGAAGAAGGGTCTGACTTCCAGCAGGTGTGTGTCTCATCTTTTGCAGAAGCAGGTCAAATATTCTGATAAAATTGGTCAGCCTAGCCCAGCAGAGACAGGGGCTAGAACTGGGTTATCTGGATGCTGGCAGCTGAACAGCTCTTATCTTAGGAGACCACTGAGTGGCAGGAGGGGGGAGATGAAGGCAGGCAGCTCGTGGGATGGAGGCTGCAGCTAGAAGAACATCTCAGAGGGACATCGAGGAGGAGGCAGGACAAGCTGGGCAGTGCAGAGGACACTGGAATGAGGTAGGGTCCATCACTTATAGCAGGCATCACTGACTCATTCAGCAAACGTGTCCTGAGAATGGACTGTGAGCCAGGCCGTCTGGCAGGCTCTGGACACCACAGGGCAGACAGCATCCCCAAAGGGGATGTAATCCTTAGGCACCTGGCGCTCTGCTCACTTTCAGTTCCGGCACAAGCGCTCTGACCACCGAGGCCATCTGTGTTGCTCAGGACCAACAAATGGAGAATGAGCTCCCTATGTCCCTGGCCTCTCCATAGTCTGTCTTCAAGGCTCAATGCTATGGGCGGAGCACAGGTGAGGGGCTGGGGCAGAGGCGGCACAGTCAAGTATGGAGGGTTGCCCACCCCATCCCAAGAGTTCTCCAGCTACCTGAACACACATCTGCTCCCTTCTCAGACACCCAACTCCTAACCACAAAGGGCCTGGAGCCACAGACTGGAGAGTAAAGGGATGGACATTCGGAGAGACCCAGAGATGCAGCAGGAGTAAAGAGAGGGAAATGGAGGAAAAAAAGAGAGGTCAAAAGCAGTGTGGAAGAGCAGAGAGACTCGCAGGGACATGGAGGGCTCTAGGGTCAGTCCTGAGCTCTGTTACTTTCAGTCTGAGTGACACTCAATGTGTCACTCTCCAGGGTTTGGCTCCTCTGCACTCAGCTCCAGGTCAGGAGGAGGTAGTCTCTCCAAGCCCCAGACCCCTGCTCATGTGTCTGTGGAGGCAGGTGGGCCCTGGATCCTCTTTAAGTATCCACAGATTCTGTCCAGGGAAAGTAAGAGAAGATCCAACAATTTGTGCCAATGAAGGTCTCCCTTTACAAGTCAAAATAAGCGATGGCTGACACATACTGCAGGCAAGAACACACTCCAATTTCACTGAACTTGCCTCTCTCATTCTTTTTTTCCTTTGGTCACATTTGTCAGGAGAAAGAGAATAGGTATTATTTACGAAATTTTGTTCAAAATGTCTTAATTTTTCCCCCAGCATTCATGTCAGCAGAAATATTGCCCAGTTTTCCATGGTTCTACTCATTTTGGTTTCCTTCTGCAGTTTTGTAACTTCTTGAAAGGGGCGTTGCTTTGGTGATGCACCATCCTTGGAACCTAACCAAGAGATATGCGGCTCTGCAGATCCACTAGTCCCCAGGATCCTGTAGGGTGAACCTGAGGACCAACCCAGGACCAGGGCTACACTCCATCCCTAGCTGCTCGCACAGCAACATCCACATCCCCTCCACATCCCCACTTACATACCACTGCTCACCAGCAACACTGAGAGGTGACAGATGAACAATTCATGGTGAAGACTGTTAGCCTTAAAATGGCAAAACAAAGAGAGAGTGTGAGCACTCACTTGTTCACCCCCCCACCTCCAAGTGCCTATGACATCCAGGACTAGGACGTGCCAAAGCTGGGAGCTGAGAACTCAGTGCAGATCTCCCACACAAGTGGCAGGAACCCAGTGACTCGACCCTTCATGGCTACCTCCCAAAGATCTTCACTGGCAGGAACAAGTCAGGAACTGGAGCTGGGTATTCCCCCAGGCACTCCAGTGTGGGACTTGAGCATCTTAACTGGCATTTGAACTGTGAGGACAAGCACTGGTCCCACAGAACTCATCTTGGAACAGTAATCCTTGGCCACAAAGGTCACTACCAAGGGCGGCAGCAGTCCAAGGTTGAACGGATGGTTGTTAGCAGAGATCTTGGCAGAGGTATTCTTTGTGCAAGGTTCTGGCTCTGGAGTCTGCTGTGTTCCTTCCTGCTACCCTGTGTACATAGGTGACAGCTCCTCCTTCACAAACTCCTAGTTTTACTTTGTGTTTGAATTACTGGTTTTGGCTTAGCACCATTGACTTCATTTTTATTTTAACAACATTCACAATTTTACCTCAGCCCTTAAAAAAAAAAGTCCTGGGATTGGCACCCACCTCAACAGGCTAATCCTCCACCCTATAGCACCAGAATCCCATATGGTTGCAGGTTCATTTCCTGGCAGCTCCACTTCCCATCCAGCTCCCTCTTTGTGGCCTGGGAAAGCAGTCGAGGATGGCCCAGAGCCTTGGGACCCTGCACCCACGTAGGAGACCCGGAAGAAGTTCCTAGATCTTGGCTTTGGATCAGCTCAGCCCTTGTCATTGTGGCTGTGAAGGAGCAGATGGAAGATCTTCTCTCTCTACCTTTCCTTCTCTCTGAAAATCTTTCAAATTTTAGAAATAGATACATTTAATAGAAGAGGGAGGAAGTTCTGACTTTGCTGCAACATGGATGAATTGTGAGGATATTAAGCTAAGCAAAAAGTCAATCTACAGAAAGACAAATGTGGAGTGATTCCGCTTCTGTGAGATGTCCCGAGAAGTTCAATTCTTTGTAACAGAAAGGAGCATGGAGGCTGTCAGGACCTGGGGGAGGGGAGGTTGGGGAGCTACAGTTTCAGTGGAGGAGATGAAAAATGGTCTGGAGGCTAGGGAGCTGGTGTTGCAGGTTAATCCACCACCTGCGATGCTGCTGTCATCCCATATGAGCAGCAGTTTGACACCTAGCTACTCCACTTCTGCTCCATACTCCCTGCTAATGCTCCCTGGAGGGCAGCAGAAGATGGTCAAATCTTGGGGCCCCTGCCACCTATGTGGGAGACCCAGATAGAGTTCTTGGCTCCTGGCTTCTACCTGACGCAGACCTAGCTATTGCAGCCATCTAGGTAGTAAAAGAGCAGATATTTCTCCATCTCTGTGTCATTTATTAATTTTTCCAAGAAAGTTCTAGAAAGAGATGGCATTGAACTACAATACATTCAGAAAGGGTGAAAGTGATCCATTTTAGGATGTGCCTGCAGCACCCCAACTTAAAAAAATGGCTGCAGTGGCCCTGCAACTCCCAGCATGTCCCTCTGGAGAGAAGGGTTCTTTAAGGGATTGGCTGATCCTTTTCCAGATGCTTCTGAAAAGCCTACTCTCTCATTAGGGTCACATGTGCTCATCCCTGAGTCAGTCCTGTGGCTGGGACAAGGGTTCCACACAGACTGGCTCTGGTCAGAGCTGCAGCAACAGCACACACACCAGACACAAAAACTGCTGCCCTGTGATAGGGGCAGGGGTGGCCAGCACACCCCATTGCCCACTCCTGCAAGTTTGATGGTTGGGACACACCAGGATTGCTCAGGGACGAAATACCTCTGGTTCCTTCATGTCCCCAAGGACTGGGTTAATCCATTGCAATGAAGCCCATGTGACCTGAAAAGCCCAAGTCCTTACTCCTGGACCCTTTATAGAGCCACAATCCCATCTCTGTGTCGCAGCAGCCTGGCCTTCCCCAAACTGACACAACTTATACCGCTCCCCTGCAGGGGCCACATTCCATTTCCGTGGTCTGCTTCTTGGGATGCTCTGAGCTGGTGAGCCAGCCAAGCTGCAGCAGGCAGCCCGGGGCAATCCTTTCACAGAGGCAATCGGGCCTCAGGCAGGCTCCAGCTCAGGTCGGGGTCCCTGCCTCCCAGTGGGAGATCTGGATTCAGTTCCCACTCCTGGCTGGCTTCAGTGGGGCCGAGCTCTGACCATTACAGGCATCTGGGAAGTGAACCAGTGGATGGGCCCTTTCCCTCTCCCACGTGGAATTAAAAAAAAAGCTAAATGGGCCAGGAACCAATTTGTGTTTTCTTCCTACACAATGGCTGTTCTTCTTGTCGAAAGCTGGACCAGCATTTACAGGAAGTTGTGAGAGAAATACGTGCAGAAATGGAGTTCACAGGCTCCACCGTGTCGCTAAGGTTTCAATATATAGTTTTTGCATATAGCTCAGCACAGAGCAGCAGGTTGTCTGACCCGCCCTATAGGACGTGGCCCCAGCAGCTACCTTGGTGCTTCCATCAAGCTGACCACGCTCCGTCTCAGCCTCACAGGGGGCTGTGGTCACAGGAGCAGCCACATGTGCTGGCACTCAGGGTTTCTGCCTGACAGGACCCCACATGGCCAGCTGGCAACAATCCTTGCCCTGTTGGCAGCATGTGGCTCTGTCCGGCCCAGGAGTGGGGCAGACATGACGGCTGGCAGTTGGCTAGGAGCCAGCGTTGGCAAGCTGATCTGCAGGCAGTCTCCAGCAGGTTGCTCAGCTTGCCCGGGCTTCATGCTGGGCTGGCAATGGCAGTCCCTCCCCCTGGGGGCTGTTAGGAATATTGCATGAGGTCTTGCTCAACACAGGTTAGCTCTGGCTCTGGAGTGCTCCACCTCTGATCAGGCCAGGCTTTGAAGGCCAGAAAGCCCTTGGGACAAATAGGGCAGGCTGCGGGGTATCCTGAAGCTTTCTCACTCATGAGTGCCTCAGAGTGGAACCCTGGGGGAAGGGAGGGTGGAGAAGCAGCGGGAGGCCATGCTGGGCTTCCTTCCACTGGTGATTACTGGTGGGAGAGTGGGAGAGAACTGGTACTGAAAAGGAATTTCCAGGCTTGAGCTGCTATAGTAAACTTTGAACTCTTTTTTTTTAAATCAGTTTTATTGACAAATATAACAGCCCATATTTATAGTGTACACTGACATATGAAATGATTGCCTCTGTCAAGCTCATTTGCATATCCTCCAGGTCCCAGGGTCATGGCACTTTCCTGGGTGCAAACTCTGAGAGCACTAAAGAGCCTCGTGGACTTCATGGAACCGGGTGTGACGCGGCACTGCTGACCTTGGCCTCCAGGCTGTGCAGCAGATGGCCAGGACTTCTGCTCTCTGCCTGACAGAAGCTACGGGCCCTGGGACCGACGCTCCCCACCCTGGCTTGCCGCCTCCGTGATTTTATGGAGGAGTGAGCTTGCACAGAATTCACCTTTCAGTGGCTGGTTCATGCATTCATTCATTGACCGGCATCTTAGCAGTTGACTCTGGTAACCAAGAGTAAAATGCCGGCCATGGAGGAAACTCTTGGAGGTGAGTCCTTGCAGGGAAGGACCTGGCCTGGGTTCTCTTATGGCCTTACCTCCTCGGAGATGCCAGGGTTGGGATGGATTCCTGAGTCCACACACATGGTACTCCACGTATTGTTATACGTGTCTTTTTTTGTAACTTACACAATCAGTATTTGCTGAGTGCACATCCACTTGCAGTTCCTTGCCCACTGTCTGTTTTCCTATGGACTCGCTCACTTGGAGCAATGTCTTGACACCCACTGGCTGCCCAGGGTGCTGCACTGTGTCTGTCTGCTTCAAGGTGCTTCTCCAGTAGCTCTTAGTGAAACACCGCCCCCACCATGCCCACACTGAAGTGACTTGATTCTAAAGCACAAGTGTGCTCCTCATTTACCCACTGCTGCCTGCATCCTGGAAATGGTGTAAGTGCTGGGCACTGGGTTCATGGGACAAGCTCATGAAACAGCTTCCCACTGTAACGTGTGGCTCTGAGTAGCCACCTTCCTGGACCAATGCTCACTCAATCCCCACGCAGCTATGATACCCACATAGCACAGCAGGAAACCACCCCACATACTGCTCCATGCTAGGTTGAGAAAAAAAGGGTTATCCTGAACCAGGGATTCTGCATATTAAATAAAAACAATAGATGCCAACAACCTGCACTTTCAAGGGACGCTTGACAGGTGGATCCTGAGACAGCTTCCACCTCTAGGGTCAGATGGGGTTAGGGTGGCACCCAGAGAGATAAGAAACCATGAAACAGGGCAAGCCCAGGCAACCTCTCCTTTCTTAGAAAGACCTGGTACAAGCAATAAACCTGCGGGAGCGGGACTGAGTGATCCCAGACATCACACCCTCCTTGGGCCTCTGAGGGGCTTCACTCTGATAAAGCAGACCCACGTGTGTGGGTGTGTCTGGGCTGCTGGCCCTTCCAGCCCAAGTTCCCATACCAGCCTCTGGGGAGAGGGAGATAAAGTCAGTTTCCAAAGAAGAGGCCCCACCAGTGGCCTCCTTGGGGAGAGGGTGGGACAAGAGAGTGAGAGGCCAATAGCCCCCGACACACCTGAAGAAGAAAGGGCTTGCTCCGCCTTCACCTTCTGGGCTGCCAAAGAAGACCAAGGCAAAGGCACAGCTGGGTGGAGTGTCTGCTGCTAGCCTGAGTGCCAAGTGAACTGTGGAACCCACCTAGACTTCCAGTCGCTATCAGAGGCACTCAGTGACCACCAACCAGCAGGAGGTTGTGAGAGCACAGTTTGATTCTAGATCCTTCTAGAAGCTTCCTGTTCATTCTGCTGCTGATTGCTTGCCTGACTTCCCAGAAGGAAAGGAGGGCTGAGGTCTCAGGGCCTGGGTAGAGGCAGGAAGAGGAAGTTAGCTTCAGGCCCAGCTCTCCCTGTGTCTCCAGAAATGTGATCAAGGAGGCAAGGCACAGACATGCTTGGCAGGGTGAGAATGGACCCTGGAAGGGTGCAGTGGCAGCCCCATGGCTGTGGCCAGGGCCTTCGTGGTGGACTCCATAAGGAGACAGTGGGAACAGTGAGGACAACCTGTCTCAGATGGCCACTGTTTCTGAGCTTGTACTTTCTCATCAGTGAAATGGAGCTCATTCAGCCACTGTTCTGAGAAATGTGCGAATGTCTGCCCAGAATCAAAGCTGGCTTTCAGGCTGGGTGGCCTCCCACACACACCCTGGAATTGGTGGGGACCTGTTTCTATGCTGTGGGGCAGCAGCCATGGACTTGGTGATCAGAGAGCATGGAGTCTGCCAAGGCTGGGCAGCTGGCACCAGCCAGAGGCAGGTGGTCCTGGTGAGGTACCCACACACCCATTACCACGGCCTTGACGTTGTACACACCTCCCTGCACCTCTGCCAGCCCACCTCGGTGGCAGCCAAGTTTCACCTGGGCATGCTAACTTCCCATTCTCTGCCCTTCATCCTGCTCAGGATGCTCGGCCAGGAGCTGCCCCAACAGGTCCATGTGGCGGGAGGACTCACCTCCCTGGACCGGCTTCCAGCCCCATATGGGCCACCTGCCAGCTTCTGAAGCTCATTTGCATATCACTGTTGATCTTGGAGGCTTCTGGGCAACAAGTCTCCACCTGAGGGAATCTCAGGCTCTGGGATCTGGGACACCCAGGACTTTGGCCTCTCAGGAACGCTGGCTGCCTGAGGCCTGGGCTTGGGGAGAAGCACACTCCCGAAGCTTGAGGCTCCTGAGGCCAAGCTGAAACCCTGCATGAGGTCACCCTTGTAGGGAGTGGGAGACTGCGTGGGCTGTGCTGGTCTCCCCTTCTGTCTGTTCCCAACGGTCATAAGCCTTTTGTGATTCTCCCATGGTTCGCTTGGGTTTGCTTTCAAGTGACAGCCAGGGGAAGATCACTCCAGTAAGTTGTGGACATGTTCTTGTGCTGTAGCAGAAACCCCAAAGTCACCCCCATAAGAGATGCAAGGATGTATCTTCTATACACTCCCAGCTCAACAAGTAACTTCAGAACACAAATTATCTAGCAAGGTCATTAAAAAAAAAAAAGTCAAAGACCTTTACACTTGCTAGCAACTCTGGTGGAACTGTAAAATAAACAAGAGTGTTATAGTGAATTTCCCCTCACCATACAGAGCTACTGTTTCAGCATTGTGAAATGACCACACTATATGTCCCAGTTTGCCATAGCTGGCATTCCCACATAAGCACTGCTCCAAATCAGTTCTGAAGTAAGAATGACTGGTGGTTTTCATGGCCGGATCCTAAGCATGTTCTCAGATAGATAATGCAAGGATGTTTTGTGAAGTTGTTACTAACATGTGTCAAAAGCTGCTTTGCATGGCCTTAGCTGGTTTCCTCTGTCGCTTCAATGAGCAACATTTTCACTCTGAGATCAGGGAAGTATTTGTCTAAATTTTCAGTGATGTTATCATTTTGTCATTGTCTGTTCAGAGCCTAACACATCGCACTGACCACAACAGTAATACTATTATCGGGTGAGCACACCACAAGCCGCACTTGCAGAATCACATCCCCACAAGCGTCCTGTAAAGAACTAGTTCTAGCCTCATCTCCCCTGGGGAGAAACTGAGATTTTGCATTTCACTTGGTCCATGGGATCAGGTAGAGAGAGCTAATGTTGCTTTCTCAAATTATTAATTCGTCAGGTAATTTCCCCCTACTGATGAACATTCTTTCATCATATAGTATCTATTTGTTTTTAATGAAATCTTTCTTTAGTTGAAAGGCAGAGTGACAGAAAAACAGAGAGAGGTCTTTCACGTGCTGTTCAATTTTCCAAATGCCTGCAAGAGTCCAGGCTGGGCTAGGCCAAAGCCAGGAGCCTGGAACATAGTCCAGGTCTCCCATGTGGGTGGCAGGAACCCAGGCACTTAGATCATCACCTACTGTGTGCAGGAGGAGGAGCCAGAAGCGACCCAGGCAATCCCATATGGGATGCAGCTATCTTTTTTTTTTTTTTTTAGATTTATTTATTTTTATTACAAAGTCAGATGTACAAAGAGGAGGAGAGACAGAGAGGAAGATCTTCCATCCGATGATTCACTCTCCAACTGAGCGCAACGGCCGGTGCTGCGCCAATCCGAAGCCAGGAACCAGGAACCAGGAACTTCTTCCGGGTCTCCCATGTGGGTGCAGGGTCCCAAAGCTTTGGGCCATCCTCGACTGCTTTCCCAGGCCACAAGCAGGGAGCTGGATGGGAAGTGGAGCTGCGGGAATTAGAACCAGCGCCCATATAGGATCCCGGCAGGTTCAAGGCGAGGACGTTAGCCGCTAGGCCATGCCACTGGGCCCATGGGATGCAGCTATCTTAAAGTGGCAGCTTAAGTCATTGCGCCATAACACTTGCTTCTGATCTCTTTTTAAAATGGATTTTAATTGGTTTGAGAGGCAGAGAGACATGGAGCCTCATTGCTGGTTCATTTTCCGAATCCCAGCATCCAGCAACTCAGCTAGGCCTCCCTTGCGGGTGGAGGACACAGGTCCTTGAGCTGTGACCATGGGTTCCCGGGGAGATCAGGATTAAGAGGGGAGCCGACAATGAATACATGTGGAATGTGGGTGCCCCAGCTGGCCTCCCAGTCCACAAGGCCCCATGCCCACACTCCCAGTTCCCTTTTCTGTGTCGGCTCTGTGCCTGGGCTCCCTGATTGTCTCCCTTGAACTCGCTGTCCTTCCGTTACCTACTGCATTCATTGTTGAAACTTTGTAGCCCATTTTGGCAGGAGGGAGTACAGAGCTGTCCTGTTCTTCTCTCCCAGAAATGAGGAAATGCGGAAATGCTGTGGCGGAGGTCATACACTTGTTCTTGGTGAATTGTTTTAGGTGACTGAAGATGAACCTTACATGTTTTTCCATAGAGTTGCATGAAACATTTAAATTCAGGCGAATGGCATTTTGCAGCATCAGAGCCCTCAGTGTAGCGCATTCTGTCATTTGCTTAGCATCCTTCCAGGTAGTTGGGCAGATTCGTATCATGAGTATCACACATAACAAGGAAACTTGATTTCTCGGTGTTGCTGTTATCAGTGGGAACTTTTGCACTGCATTTTCTTTTGTTTAAGATTTATGTATTTATTTGAGACAGAGTTGAGAGAGAAAAAGGCAGAGAAAGAGAGATCATACTCACTGGGACATCCTCCAAATGACCACAACTTCTAGGGCTAGACCAGGTAGGTCAAAGTCAGGATCCAGGACCATCTGGGTCTCCCATGTGAGTCCAGGTGCTCTAACAAACACTTAGGCCATCTGCTACTGCTTTCCCAGGTGCATTAGCAAGAAGCTGGATCAGAAGTAGAACTGTTAGGACTCCAACTGGTGTCCATATGGGATGCCAGCACTGCAGTAAGCAGCTTAACACACTGGGCCACAGTGCTAGCTACATACTATGTCTCCTGACAAGTTAGTGCTGGGGTACAGGAATTCTGTAACAATTTGTTATGGGGTGCAGCCAGTGATAGCCAGCACCCACTGACAGTGGGCAAATGATATGTGGCTGTGTCCCCCATCCTCTGTCCTGAAGGTGGGTCCTAACAGCAATGGAATGTCAATTCCATCCTCAGCCACTCCCCCTATTACCTAGGTATTTGCTCCTGCCTACCTGTGGCTCACCTGTCATTTGAGAGGGGGGGACAGTATTGCATTGTTGTGTAACCACTCCCCTCACAAGCCCCTTTAAAGGGCCTGTGAAGTGGGGGCTCTTCTGTTTCTGGTCAGGTGCTTCTGTTGCTCTGGCACCTCGACTATTGGCTGGCCCAGGACAGGTAATCCCCTGAGCATGGTCGCTGTGTACTGCTTAGATGGGACAATGGATATAGTAATGTTGTTTCTGGTTTGTGTGCTGTCAGGAGTTCCAGGAGGGGTGAGGCCTAGCAGTGACAGAATGTGGGCAGAGCAGCCAGAGAAAGGTGAATGTCTGCAGCTTTGTAAGTGTGTCCAGGTTATTTGTTGCAAGTCTCTTAGGATAGCTTATATTGTTGGGGAAGCTGGGATATAGGTCTTCAGCTTAACGGATGGACTTAAGGGTAATGACCATTTGTTCCTCTTGGGGTTATGTTTGGTTGGTTATGATTGGTTGGATTGCCATATGGAATTGTGATTTGTTATTTCTAGTGTGCTGCATTATCACCAAGCTTGGTTAATAAAGACTCCTTAATAAACCTCAGACATGTCTGGTGTGATCTCGCTCGCACCCCGTAACAATTTCTGGTCACTTACTGTGTGCGAGTGAAGAAGCACAAATGAAGAGTGTGATTTCATCTAAGACTCCAGATGACTCAGCAATGCCCAGAGATATGGCCAGGCCCTAACCGTCACACTCATCCCTCCGCTGCCCCGAGCGTCACCCCCATTCCGCCGCAGGTCTCCGGGCTTACTGACTATTGCCGTAGCAGTGCTGGATTCAAGGTCAGCCACATAGTTGAGGGCAGCCTGGCCAGGATTGTGACTGTGCCCAGCGAAGTGCAGAACGCCATCAGGGAGCACAGTTGCTTTGGGCAGCACAACAGCAGTTGAGCCACTTCCTTATATTGCTTGTTCTGCATTAATTTGTTTAGTGTAGGCTGCTTATTGGAAAGCCACTGTTTTTACCGTTTGAAGGTCAAGTTCTGTTAAACTTGAGTATTTCTGAGAGAAATACTCAACACGCTGTTGAAGTTTCCTGACGATTCTGGTTCAGCCCCTCCCCGCTCTTCTCACACCACGAACTGTAAATAAACAGCTGTGTGGATGCAGGTTCGGCCCCAGATCCATGCGGGTGAGTCACGGGACGGACAATGGGCAGAAAGGCTGGGGACCAGCCGCTGCTCTCTCCAGATCGCTAAGGCCCCTGCCATGCGAGCTTGGGAACTCACCAGTGGCATCTGTGAAAGTGCTTGGACAAAGCGCAGTGAGGGAAAGCACCGGTCAGTGACGCTTCCTACCAGGAAAGGGAGCACAGTTTCTTGGGAGTGTTATCAGTTCTCTTGCGGCCAGCTGCACTTGTGAAGAGTGAAGGGGTGACCCTGACTTTGCCCCTAGAAACAGCTGATAAACCTCCCTGTACTCCACGTCTGGAGGTTCACTGACCCAGCTAAACCCCACAGCGGCATGGTAGGGCGCTGAGTAGGGCCGGGTAGCTGAGTGGCTGCCTGCACTGGGTTGTCATAAAAATTAATAATTAATAAAGGGAGCAGCCAGGAGCCTGGGAGGGTCCGAGAGCAGACACTGGCTGTCAATCCTGACCCTGGGGAGGGTTGGGGTGGGGGCTGACCCAAGGCTGGGCTTCTCTCTGTCCCTGGGGGCCCCTCTGTGAAATGAGTGCTATGCAGGAGGAAAGTGAATTTGCCATTACGGGCCTTCAGATTGCCTTCCTTCTGCTGCCAGCAGGTGATTCAGCTGTCTTCACACTCCAGTGTGAACTGCAGGCTCCAGAACACATCGGCCTCTATGTGTATGTGTGTATGTGTGTGTGTGTGTGCCCATGCGTGCCTGCAGGGCAGAAGTAAAAGGTCAAATGGCCTTGATCCTGGGAACCTCTTTCTCAGTGCAAATGGCCGCTCCCTCTCCCTGGGAAGCAGCTGATGGGGCAGGAATAGCCGTGTGGAACTTTCACCCCGGCTCCCCAGGGCAGAGGGCAGAGGGCAAGGAGCAGAGACCGGTCAGTGAGGGAGAGAGGCTGCATTAGCAGGCGTACTTAGCCACCTGCTTTCAGAGTCACCTCCTCACAAACGCTGTTCTTGCCACCCTCCCCAACAAAGGGAGCCGAGGGGTGTGGAGTGACCTGGTTCCTGGCTTGGTGGCAAGCATACCACAGAAGCTTAAGCAAAGCCTCTCCTGCTGGGATGAGCCCCACTGGGATGCCCACGTGCCATGTCAGAGTGCCTTGGATCCAGTCAGCCCTCTGCTTGCCATCCCGCCCTGCTAATGTGCCTGGGAGGCAGTAGCAGAGATGCCAACACCTGGACCCCAGCTGCCCACCTGAGACCCCTGGGTGGAGCTCCTGGCTGCAGCCTGGGCCAGCCCTGCCTGACTGCACCGTGTCTGTGCCAATTCACACCCATGCTCTTTTGAATAGCAGTTCGGGCTGCCGATGCAGGACAGGAGGCGGGTGGCGTAGATCAGCTTTGTCATGCCTGCTCCTGGAACAAGCAAGCTCTGCCACCCTGACCCAGTCTTGTTACAATCTCCTCCAGGGCAGAGGAACACCCAACCATTCGTTCATTGCCTGGTTTGGGGCAAATACTCAGTGAAGTCAAAGTTCAACTGCAGAGTGTCTTCTGTCGTCTGTGTGAGGCTGTAGCGAGCCTGACACCCTCTGGGGAACAGTAGGGTGGAGTCCCTGGTCTTATACAACTCCAGGCTCTAGCTGGCTGGCTGCTAGGAACGGGGCTGGCCTCGTCTGTCTGCGGCCACTCTGGGGACACCTGCAGCTGGCAGCTGTGGTCAATGTAGTCACTGGCCTGGTCTCTGGTCACACACAGCTCACCAGACCCCTTGCCTGGGGCCTCCTGGAGCATGGCTGTGACACCTAGCCCAGCCCAGGTGACCAGGTGATGCCTGTGCCCCTAGCCTGGTTCTCACTGATTCCCTCCATCGGAATTTTTGGGAAGCTGGGTCTCTTCCAGGTCTCCTCCCATCTCACTGCTTCCTTCCCCAGCCCACACCCCAGGTTCTAATAGAAGGCAGAGCCCATGGAGCCCCTGCTGTTCCACTTGGCCTCCCCTGTGCACACAGCCCCAGGAGCTCACTGGAAGGTCAGCACCCATACCTGTGACCTCCCTGGGCCCACCTTCTTCCCACACTTCCCCAGGCCAGGCCAAGCAGACTGTCCACCATTTGGTTGAGCCATGACAGCTCTTGCTGTCAGGTCCAGGCCCTGCAGCACCTGGACCACCGGGGACTCTGTTAGAAATGTGGACTGGCTGACCTCGGCCTGGGGCTCCCCGAGCACGGACAAGTTGAGCAGCCGTTCTGGCTTCCTTTGCATACTGGGACCTTCTCTTCCCTCTCAAGCCCAAACAGGGCTCTTAAACGACACAACACAGTTGCCTGAGCCATCACCTGTTGCCACCTTCTGGGTCCTCATGGGCAGGACCTGGTAATGACACCATGAACAGGATGTGAGGGCCCTAACCGTGTCTTAAATGACGAGACCAAGGTCAGCATGATGGCTCAACTGGCTAATCGTCCATCTCCCATTGCTAGCATCCCATAGGGGCACCGGTTCATGTCCTAGCTACTGCATTCAGTTCCTGCTTGTAGTTTGGGAAAGCAGTAGAGGACTTTACCCCTACACTCACGTGGGAGATCCAGAAGAAGCTCCTGGCTTCAGATCAGCTCAGCTCTGGCCATTGTGACCATTTGGAGAGTGACCTAGCAGGTGGAAGATCTTTTTCTCTGTCTCTGCTTCTCTGTAAATCTTCCTTTGCAGTGAAAAATGTTAACATCTTAAGAAAAAACAAACAAGGGGCTTGGTGGTGTGGCCTAGTGGCTAAGGTCCTCGCCTTGATCCCATATGGCTGCTGGTTCTAATCCCGGCAGCTCCACTTCCTTTCTATCTCTCCTCCTCTCAGTATATCTGTCTTTGTAATGAAAATAAAATAAATCTTGAAAAAGAAAAAGAAAAAACAAACAAACAAACAAAACTAGGCCTAACCCCTACTCCAGGGGACTGGAGAGCTCAGTAAATTTAGAGGCTTTTTTTCAAAAGGGTGGAATCGCTGCCTCCTTGCTACGAGAAGCTCAGGTGGGGGGTGGTATGTTCTTTCTAAAGGCAGCTTCTGGGCAGAAGCAACGTCTTGGTCACTGGTAAAGGGACTCCCCCTTTCCTTACTCTAACAGGGTTAACTCCAACTACCCATTAACCCACCTGCCACATGCACAGATCTTCCCAGACATTGCCCCAGGTGCAACAGCTTTGGCTGACACGAGGTGGAGGGGATGCCAGTGCTATGTGGTAGGTAGAGGTGAGCCCCAGCCCAGGGTGGCATGCACAGCTCAGCTGCCATCAAGCAAGAGGCTCCTCTGCGCGGTGCCTACCTCATCAGGGCACACAGGGGTACCCAGTCACCTGGCCATTCACAGCTACTTTGCATTTTATGAGCAAATGCACTGTCTTTTTTTTTTTTTTTTTTATAATCCATTTTATTGTATTGTTGTTGACAATCTTTACATAGTTAACTATAGTTGAAGGAAAATCAAGAAAGAGAAGAAAAAAAAAAAAAAAGGTTCAGGGGGATAGGGAGGTGGGCAATGCTATTATGTCCATATTGTTTCCATCATGTATCTGAGGTAAAAGGGGATATTGAGGGAGAAGCCCCACCCAGTTTCCCGCCCACCCCAAGTCCCGGATGTGGGGCATGCTCTGAGATATGTGCTCAAGTGGAGTTAATAGTTCTCCAGTTATGAGTCACTGCCAGTTTCGCTCGATGAGGTGGTCCACTGATTGATATGGTCCATCATGAAGTCTCCATTTGTCCCATATTTCGCTGCCAACATGTAGCTGAGATGAATGATTGTCCTATTCTGTCTTCTGTCTTTTCTTGGTTAGAATTCTGAGTCCAGCAGTTCAAGTGGGGAGATCTCCAAAGATACTTTGAGGTATTCCCAGACCAGATTCTTGTATGTTCTAGCAAGCACAGGGCCCGGCACAGTCCATCACCCTGGTCAGCTGGTGGTTGCAATTGCTGTGTTGGTTCTGTTTTCAGTCCCGAGTTGCACTGGAACCAATGGGTGTTGCAGTCCAGTCTGGTTCGGCCCTTACATCAACCAGTGGGAGCTGCAGCCTAGTCGGGGCGACCCACAATAACCCCCACCAAGCCTGCCCCCTACCCTGGTTTGCCAATTTGTGTAGCAGAAGACCAGTCTGTCCCCCATCCCATTTGGCTCTGGTACTTGTCAAATGCACTGTCTTTACTGTAGGAGCCGTTATTGGATAACTAACTGCCCCCCTTTTGCTTTGGCCCCTAGGAGGCTTAGAGCCGATTCATGGCCTGATGACGGCCAGTATGTCATGATATGCAATGCTTCTGCTGAACTCATTCCTGGCTTCGCCCCAGGCTGTCTCCTTCCTCCTCACTTAGAATATTTGCATTTTATTAGAGGCCACTTTAAATCCTTCCAGAAGGCAGGTGTTGCTGCAGGCCTTTGCGTATAGTTTATCCCACTTAATCCTCAACAGCCTCAGTGCCCCTGCTTTACAGATGAGGAAACTAACACCCAGAGAGGCTGAACAAACAAGTCCGAGGGCAGGCGGCCACAGGCCCGGGAAGCCCAAGCCGGGATACCGGGCAGTCTGCACATGGAGTTTGGCCCCACAGGGTACCTTGTGGACATTGTCCTCCTGGCAGGCTGGTCACCACCTACTGAGAGCTAGTGGTCAGCATGTCTGGATCCCACCGAGACCTGGCCCTGGCTGTCTCCCCAAGACACCATGGAGGCTGGCCCATGTGCTCTGAGGGCAGCCAAGCCTAGGGATGAGGAGCAGGGGGTGGGAGCACTCTCTCTGGTTCTTCAGGTATTGATCCTGAGGCTCTCAAGGTCATGAGGGTGCGGGTGACCGATGCGGGCACAGGTGACTGCTTCACAGGTGCCTGGGAGTGTTTCTGGAAGCTTACCCTGCCTACAGACTCTTTGCTCTTTCTGCGCTACTGTTTCTACTTGACAAGTAGAGAGAGAGATAAAGAGATAGAGATCTCCCATACTCTGCTTCATTCTCCAAATTCCACAACTATTGGAAGCCAGGAGCTAGGAATTCCATCCAGGTCTCCCAAGTGGGCAGCTGAGACCCAACCACTTATACGTTCACCGGCTGCCCCTTGAGTGTGCCTTAACAAGAAGCTGGAATCCAGAGGGAAGCCAGGACTCAAGAATAGGCACTTGGATTGGGATCCAGGCATCCCTGCTCCACTGTCGGGACTACTGTGTCAAACACCTGGCATGCCCTGGACCCTGGAAGTGGGGGCTGTGCTCCCTGTGGCTGCTCCAGACCGCGATGTAGCTGCCTGCTGGAGTGAAGCTGGGTTGAACACAGCACGGGGCAAGGGACAAGAGATGTGCATGGGCCCACAGGAAGGGTTGCTTCTCAGGTCCAGCATCGTGGTACAGCTGGTTAGGCTGCTGCCTGCCATGCTGGCATCTCAGATGAGCTCTGGTTCAAGTCCCAGCTGTTCTTCCTCCTCCTCCTCCTCTTCTTCTTCTTCAAAATTCACTTTATTTTTTGTTGGAAAGGCAGATACACAGAGAAGAGGAGAAACAGAAAGATCTTCCATCCACTGGTTCGCTCCCAAAGTGGCCACAATGGCCAAAGCTGAGCTAATCTGAAGCCAGGAACCTGGAGTTTCTTCTGGGTTTCTCATGTGGATGCAGGGTTCCAAGGCTTTGGATCGTCCTCTGCTGCTGTCCCAGGCCACAAATAGGGAACTGAATAGGAAGTGGAGCATCCGGGCCTAGAGTCAGTGCCCCTATGGGCACTGCATGCCAGCATGGGGAAGTGGAGGATTAGCCAGTTGAGCTGTCACGCCAACCCCATGCTTCTTTGCTCATATATTCGCATGTGTGTTTTGTTCTCCCAGAGTAATGAAAATATAACATGAAACTGTTTAAAATACATATATTCAGACCCACAGGCCCCACAAGGACACACTGGCACCCAGGGAACACCAAACCCTGAATTCCCAACAGCTCCTACTGGAAAGAGATTCAGACAGCAGCATTATGGGAGACAAAATATCTTTTTGCTCATCTTGGCTGTGTGAGCTTCCACAGTGTTAGAAGCTTTCGTGGCAACATTATCACTTTAAAATACAAGGAAACAGTATTTTTCACAGCAGGGTGGAGGCAGGACCTTCCACACCTGACTTGGCATAGCTCCCAGCTGCAGCAGCAACAGCTGGGCCAGGAGCCATCCCAGACCATGCCGGGAAGCTGCCTGGGGAGCCTGGGATGGTCAGCTTGAGCCATGGCTGAGGCTGCTGGGTGGGGGTGCAGGCCAGAAGCCTTCCCCAGGTGGCAAGGGGCATCTCCCAGCCCCCTAGACATTGAGTCCAGGCCTGAGTGAGGAGGCTCCTGGGGGAAGGGAGCTGGAATGGACGAGGCAGAGAAAGGGCCGGTCAGCCACACATCCCAGCTGCCGTCGGCCAGAGCCCCACTGGAAGCACTGACTTCCTTCTCCTTGCTGTGAAATCCACCTGCTCAATATGGCCTCCAGTATTCCCAGCCACAAGACCTAAGGACCCTTTCTTGCTGGTACACCTAGATTTTCTTTATTCTTTTTGTTCACTTTGTTTCCATATTGTCATTTTTATTTGAAAGGTAATAAGAGAGAGTCTTCTGTCCAACTGTTCAATCTCCAATGTCAGCAACAGCAGGGCCTGGGCCAAAGCCAGGAGCCAGGTCTCCCATGTGGGTGGCTGGGACCAGCTACCCCAGCCATCCCCTGCAGCCTTGTTGGGCTGCGTGTTAGCAAGAAGCTGGACTCCAGGGCCCGGCGGCGTGGCCCAGTGGCTGAAGTCCTCGCCTTGAACGCCCTGGGATCCCATATGGGCGCCGGTTCTAATCCCGGCAGCTCCGCTTCCCATCCAGCTCCCTGCTTGTGGCCTGGGAAAGCAGTCGAGGATGGCCCAAAGCCTTGGGACCCTGCACCCGCGTGGGAGACCTGGAAGAGGTTCCTGATTCCCGGCTTCGGATCAGCGCGTACCGGCCCATTGCGGCTCACTTGGGGAGTGAATCATCAGACGGAAGATCTTCCTCTCTGTCTCTCCTCCTGTCTGTATATCTGACTTTGTAATAAAAATAAATCTTTAAAAAAAAAAAAAAAAAGCTGGGCTCCAGAGCTGCGTCAGCAGTCTCAAGGCCAGGCGGGGTGTGGGGTCTTAACCCCTAGGGCAAGCACCTGCCCACAGCTGGTCTCTGAACCGTGCCCAGGACAGACCATTTTGGGATGGGATGTTTGTCTCTCTGCCTCTGAAATTAAGAAAAAAAATTAATTAAGCCAGCTCTGCTCTGTATGGAACGTTGACACTGATGGTGTCCCCTCTACAGGGATGTTGTGACTTGAATGAAATGACAGATGCAGGGGAACCTGGGCACAATCTCTATCACGTCCCAGAGTGGAGGTTCCTTGTCTTGCAGACCATAGCGCCATCTTGTGGTGTTTGTAAGAACAGCTGCTGCCTGGTCCCAGCGTGATAGCCTAGTGGTTAGTCCTCGACAGTTCTAATCCCGGCATCCCGACTTCCTATCCAGCTCCCCGCTTGTGGCCTGGGAAAGCAGTTGAACACGGTCCAAAGTCTTGGGACCCTGCACCCGCGTAGGAGACCCAGAAGAGCTCCTGGCTACTGGCTTCGGATTGGCTTAGCTCCAGCCATTGCTCTCACTTGGGGAGTGAACCATCGGACGAAAGATCTTCCTCTCTGTCTCTCCTCCTCTCTGTATATCTGCCTTTCCAATAAAAAATAAATAATAAATCTTTAAAAAGAGAACAGTTGCCGCCTAGTTTATTATTTCTTTTGCAAATCCAATGCCTGACTAGGAGCAGACTGTGACGGTGTTGGAGTGCCTTGCAGAACATTTTAGAGATGCTGGGAAACAGCTTTTGGGAATAACACAGCCTCCATCCAACAGTCCTGTCCATCGTTAGGTTGTCCCAATACCTCCAGGTGTTCTCCGCTCCAGTTGGTTCTGAGTGAGAAGACAGGAAGTCTACCTGGCTCTCCCCAGCGGCCAAGCCTCTGCCCCAGCTCTCTCTGCCACTGGTGGATGGTCTTGCCATTCTTCCCTCCTTCCGCCACAGCCCACCCCACCCCCATGCAACTCAACCTTCTCCCTGTCCTTCTCCACCCAGCCCCTGCTGTCAGCTCTGCCTCTCCCTGCCATGCCCCCAAGTCCTCACATTGCAGCATCCACTCCATCCCTGCTTGGTGCTCGCCCTAACCTGCCACCGGCAGGGCTGGCTTAAGGCCCTGCCCTGTTGGATCCACAACAAGCGACTTTGCTGTTTTTGTGATGGTGTCCTCAGTATCTCCAACAGTGCTCACAGCAGGTGCTCAATAATTGTTGACTGTGCAATACAGTGAATAAAATAAAGGTGGGGTCTTGGAGCAGATGGGATTCAGCCACCTCGCCTTCAGATGTCAAAATGAAAGGATAAACATTATTTATGAAAGGAAAGGAAATTCTCTAAGAAAGGACAGCTTTCACAGGTGATTGCCCAGGCAAAAGCACATGGTGTCTCAGTGAGTATGGCCTTGAAATTCTTAACATCTTTGAATTTTGCTTTTACAAGAACAATCTGATGGGCAATGGAGTGTGGGGCAGTAGGTGGGGGGAGATGGCGTGGGAGTGGGGAACAAACCCAGAGACTCAACTGTCTCGTGGACCCATCCCCTCCCCCATAAGGCTGGCAGAGCTCCTGGCCCCGGTGCCCTGCAGCCTGCCCACCCGCCCCTTCTTCCCAGACTTCATGACCCCTGCTCCCTGCAAGGGTGTATAGACCCCCAAACATTTCAGTGTGGTCCCCAGCCCATGTCAGCTCCCCTCCAGCCTGCACCAGCTGCAGGCCCTGTCCTGCTGAGGGAAGTCCTGGACCCTGATCCAGGTACAAAGCCCCCAGTGTGGAGGTTGAGTGGTTCTTGGTGTGGTCTCCCTGCTGCCGGTTGGGGGCAGTGGCCTACAAAACCAGAAGAAACCTGCGTGTGCTGGCCATGGGTGGGGTAGGGGGAGGAAGCATCAGGGCCACGGTCTCCAGGAACCTGTGAAGGTGTGGCTTGAGGCACCCCGAGGGACTGTGCCAGCCACTATGACTGGTGTACTTTCAGGGGGTCAACTGGGAGCTAAGTGCCCTGCTGTTGGCACTTAGAACTGGCATGCACTACAGACGAATGGCATTTATTTGGACCATGAAACAGCAAAGGAAGCAGAGCAACCTTGGAAGAAAGCATCAAGCTAACGGCATCTGATTCCTTTTCGACAAGCCTTGTGTTTTCATTAGGCCTGCACCGTAACACTGCACATTCATGTCAGATGTCCCAAGGTTGATTGTGTTGGGATGACACCATTTGCCCTGCCAGCAAAATCCCACAGAAAAACGTGACGGCTGCCACACAGACCACTAATTCGCATCAAAAGGCAGCCCGATTTTCTGAAAACTCACCAACATCCAAACTAAGTTTCCTTCCCCTTCCACTGCGGGGGAGAGGCGCACGCTGGCAGGTTCTGCGACAGTGCCACTGTTGCCATCGTGCTGTCGGGACTGTCGGGACTGTCCTGTGCACTGCTCTCTTCCTGCAGTGGCCCCAGGTGTTGCTGTCCCCAGCAGCAGTAGCCCAATGCAGCAGCACAGCCTTTATGAGCCATGGGACAGGAGGTGAGGGGCTGTGGCTGCCTAACAGCTGAAACATTCCTCGACATCAGGTTCACAGTCGCTTCTCACACGTCATACACAACCCTTGCCCCGTTCAGCTAAGAGATATGCAAACCCAAAAGACAGAAGCAAAACTACAGTTATTTTATTTAGTGGGAAATAGGTGGGTGAACACCAGCAAGTTCATATACAACAGAAAAGAACAGGAAGAAATAAAACACAGATATCACAGTGATGAATTTTCACAAATGTAACAGGTCTGTATCACAATGGAAGATTCCCAAACAGGAGGGCCTGCTGTGAAGACCCAATTATATTCATTTAAGTTCTCTAAGTTCAAAAACATTTGACTTAAAATTTTAAATCTAGACATGACAATTGTTCAGCACATCACTCAGTCTCTTAAGACTTCCCAGTAAGCATCACTCCTGGGTAAAAACCTTGTTTTCCTGACATAACTTTCCCCTGAGATCTAGATTGTTCCTAAGCAGCAATAACACACAGGATTAAATGTCCAACCAACAAAGAATAGCATCCTTCTATCAAGAGCCCTTAAACAAAGAAACAGGACAGGTATTTTGTACAATAGCTAAAGAACAACACAGCCGTTCCACATTTCAAATTCCGAATTCAAGCTTGTTCTGCACAAAGGCATGGCTCACAGAACCACGCCAACAGTGCCAACAGTGCCAACAGTGCCAACAGTTGACTATCAGTCTTGAAGAGACCGCAGGCCTGCACCTGCACGCAGCCACGGGCCCCGCCAGGCTAGCGCATGCCCAGGATCTGCCGGCTCTTCAACTGGTAATTTTTTTCGATATCCGCCAGAGCCTGGGCCCGCAGCTGGGCAGCATGCAGTCTTTTCTTCAAGTCTTTGCACTTGGACTTGGACGTGAGATGGCTCTCGGCATTCTCGCTCCTTGTGATGTTCTCTTTGCTTTCCCCACCGAAATGAACTCTCTTCTTGATGACTGAGGATGGAAGGTCAAGGAGGTCTTGAGGAAGAAAAGGAGAAAGAGTTTGGGGTTACTGGCACAGGAGCTGCACTCCTGCCTGCTTGTCGCACTTAGCAGGAAGCAGGTACCACGGGGCCTGTGTCTGGGGCCTGGGCACCTGGCTTATTTTCTCTGGGACTGGTGGCAGGAGACACCCAGCCTCTTCCATCCACGGCACTGACAAATCATCCCAGGATGTGCCAAAAACCAAGAAACCTGGGTTTTATTCTCTTACCAAGAATGTACTGGGGTCATGGGCCACAATCTTAAACTTCTGGAAATCAGTGTTATTCACTGCTATTTTTTTTTAATTATTACTTGTTTTTATTGGAAACAGAGAACAAGAGACAGAAAGATCCTCTGCCCGCTGATTCACTCCCCAAGTAGCTGTAATGGCCAGAGCTGAGGCAATCCAAAGCCAGGAGATCAGAACCTCTTCCAGGTCTCCCATGCAGGTGCAGGGTCCCAAGGCTTTGGGCCGTCCTCTACTGCTCTCCCAGACCACAGACAGGGAGCTGGATGGGGAGAGAAGCAGCCAGGACATTAATCAGCACAAGTATGGAATCCCAACATATTCAAGGCGAAGATGTAGCCAGTAGGCTTCCATGCCAGGCCCTGTTCTTAAAAACACTCACCACTGGGCCTGGCACGGTAGCCTAGTGGCTAAAGTCCTTGCCTTGAACACACTGGGATTCCATATGGGCACTGGTTCATGTCTCAGCTGCTCCATTTTCCCTCCAGTTCCCTGCTTGTGGCCTGGGAAGGCAGTTGGGAATGGCCCAGTGTCCTGGGACCCTGTACCTGTGCAGGAGACGAGGAAGAAGATCCTGGCTTCATTTCAGCTCAGCTCCAGCTGTTATGGCCACTTGGGGAGTGAACCAACAGATGGAAGATCTTTGTCTCTCCTCTCTGTAAATCTGACTTTCCAATAAAAATATTAAACAAATAATAACCACCATCCTATGCAAAGTATGTTATGTTCAGGAAGCATAGCAGTAGAGGCTTTTTTTTTAAAAAAAAAAAACAGAGTTCAGTGTTCAAGAATCCTTTGTTCAAAGCATTTTTTTTAATTGAGATTCATTTATTTTATTGGAAAGTCAGATATACAGAGAAGAGGAGAGACAGAGAAGATCATCTTCCGTCCGATGACTCACTCCCCAAGTGAGCGCAATGCCTGGAGCTGAGCCAATCCGAAGCCAGGAGCCCAGAGCTGCTTCTGGGTCTACCACACGGGTGCAGGGTCCCAAGGCCTTGGGCCGTCCTCGACTGCTTTCCCAGGCCACAAGTGGGGAGCTGGATGGGAAGTGGGGCCACCGGGATTAGCACCAGTGCTCATATGGGATAGCAGCATGTGCAGCCATCAGGGAAACCCATGTAGCTCCAAGTTCCTCTTTGCTTCATCTGCCTAATCTTGACTTCAGCCTACTCGGTCTTTATGGAACCTGAGAAACACTGAAATAAACTCTACAAAGACTCACATGGCAGGTACCGCCATTGAGGCCACCACACTTTGTCTGAAGGACAAAGCGCAGTGCTAACATGCCAGGACTGTTACTTGAGAATTCACAGACATACAGAGGTGAAAAGATAATACAGCAAACATCCAAAGTGTACTGTTGTTTTTAAAATGCTCTAACCACCATGCAGCCCAAGCAGATAAACTCAATCTGAGATGAAGTTCTATGATTCATTGCCTCAGGTCCATGAACCCAGTAGATAAATTATTCATTTATTATTTATAGAAATTTATTTCCATTGAAATGCACAAACTCCATGAAATCCATCTGTACCAGCGAGCCTCTGAACAGGAGGTGGGCTGGTGATACACCCAGGCCCACTGAGGGGGCCCATCTTCACTTGCAGCACCAGCTCCTATTGGGGGGCAAGTTGGCTCTCATACCTGCATGGCTCCCCAGGGACACGAGCTTCTGGTCCCTTAGCCAGCTGTAGTTCTTGACCAGGCTCTCCGCGCGGGCCAGCTTGTCCTCCGCTAGCCTCTCCCGGACACAGAGCTCACGTTCCTTCTCTTCAAAAGAGGGAGGGGAAAGAAACAAAGGGAACACACGGACCCGCAGCCTTGGCTACGGTACGACTCCCATTGGGCTCTCCACCACCTGTTCTGATCACTTCCCTGGCGGGCCTGAGATCCAATCAGCAATGCTGCATAAAATTTCCTCCTAGACTCAGATGCCCTGCTCCACCTGATGATGCTAGACCCACTGATCTGATACGTGGGAGCTTATCCTGCGTTTCTGCATAAGGACTTGCTGGAGTACAACTACAAGTCAGCTTCAACCCAGGGTCATACTGCGTGGCAGCGACTCCTCTGGGAGGAGGAAAATACAAACTGACATTGCTGGCCACTGAAAATGAGCAAGGACTCACTGTCAGGTCACCACCTAGCCTCACAGGACAAAACCTCCCTCTGCTGAGTGAACGAGGATGCCCAAATGGAAGGCAGAAAAGCAGAAAGCAGGAGAGTAAGCTCTAACTAGGCAACTCTGCCTTCATGGCCTAAAATTTAGAAAGTGAGACCCACATGGTGGCATCGGAAGCTAAGCTTCTGCCTGCAACGCCGTTATTCCATTTGGTACTGGTTCATGTCCCAGCTACTCCACTTCCCATCCAGCTCCCAGACTATGGCCTGGGAAAGCAACAGAGGATGGCTCAAGTCCTTGGGCACCTGAACCCATGTTGGAGACCCAGAAGCTCCAGGCTCCTGGCTTCGGATTGGCCCAGCTCTGGCTGTTGCGGCCATTTGGGGAGTAAACCAGTGGGTTCTCTAACTGTGCCTTTCAAACTAAAATAATAGTTTTTTTTTTTAAGTTTGTAGGTAAACAAAAGTTTCATTTACACCTATGTCATGTTACTGTACAATATTTCATCATGATAATTTGGAAGAAAAACATTCACAAATATATGCTGTGAAGATTAAAGGACACTTAAGTATCACTTCGAGTACAGTTAAGCAGAAAAGAACCTAAGGTCTGTATGGGGTGTAAACCTGCAGAGGCAGAATGAGGCAGGAGATGGCCACAGCCCCACCACTGATCTCGGGGCCAATACTAACCTCCCAGCGTTAGCACAGCAGCTCTCCCGCAGAAAGCTACGGGGTGCTCCATCAGGAAGTGCCAAAGCCCATCACAGCATCACGCATCAACCCAGACCCTGTCACACCTGTGCTCTCCGCTGTCTGTTTCAAAGCACTGAGCTCCTACATACCACAGGACTTCAGACCTGCAATCGTGTTCAAGAAAATCAGTTACGGTTTTAATTATGGGAGGTGGCAGCTGTCAAAGCTTTTTTTTTTTTAAAGATATATTTTTATTACAAAGTCAGATATACAGACAGGAGGAGAGACAGAGAGGAAGATCTTCCGTCTAATGATTCACTCCCCAAGTGAGCCGCTACGGGCCAGTACGCACCGATCCAAAGCCAGGAACCAGGAACCTCTTCCAGGTCTCCCACACGGGTGCAGGGTCCCAAGCCTTGGACCGTCCTCGACTGCTTTCCCAGGCCACAAGCAGGGAGCTGGATGGGAAGTGGAGCTGCCGGGATTAGAACCGGCGCTCATATGGGATCCCAGGGCGTTCAAGGCGAGGACTTAAGCTGCTAGGCCACGCCGCCGGGCCCTGTCAAAGCCTTTTTATCTACAACTTAATTTGTTTTAAAAGCAGAGAGGGAGAGAGGGATAGTCAGGGCTGGGCCAAGGAGCTTCATCTGGGTCTCCCATACGGATGCCACCTCCCAAGGAGGCACCAGCAGGAAGCTGGGATGGAGAGTAGACCTGGGACTCCATCCCAAAACCTTTCTATGGGATGTGGGCATCCCACATGGCAGTTTAACTTCTGTACCAAAGGCTTTCCCAAGATCCTCCTTCACAATGGAAAACTTCAGAGGGATGATGTTGTGGCACAGCATGTTAAGCTGATGCCTATGATAGTGGCATCCCATTTTGGAGCTTTGGCTACTCTGGTTCTGATCCATCTTCCTGCTGTTGTGCCCGGGAAGGCACATGATGGCCCAAGTACACGGGCCCCTGCCACGTAGGTGAGGGGTCAGGATGGAGTTCCCAGCTCCCTGATGTAGCCAGGTGTACATCCAGCCATTGTGGCCACTAGAACCCCCTCCCAAACACACACACACACACACACACACACACACACACACACAGTATCCACAGAGGCAGGCACAGCCAGCCAGAGTTGGCCAGGGATTCCTCCACTCTGACCCTGACCCGACTTACGCTCTAGTTGCTCCTCTCTGGCTTTGAGGGCTCGCTCCCGCTCCTGCAGCTGTACCTCCTTTAGCTTCAGCTCACTGAAGACCGGGCTGGAGTCCTGTACTTTCTCCGGCTCTCCTAATCGTCGCCTCCTTTTCTCCAGGGTCCGCCTTTGCTCTTCTGCGACCAAGTCTGTAATCAAAGGGCTCTCGAGGATTTCCTCCACTGAAGGCCGCTGGTAATCCTGGGGAACAGGCCTCAGTGCATCAGTTGGAGCGCCAGCACGACACTCGTCCTCAGAGCACAATACATGGATTGGGTGCACCTCACCAAAGCCAGGGTCAGTGTCTGCATGGACAGTTCTCAGATGGCTGAAAAATTGCTCACAGCAGGTTTTAACTTGTGAGCTTCTGGGTCCATGGGGTCATGCAGCCGTCACCCACTCTTTCCTCTCTTCCCCTTTCAAAGACTTAACTCCCGAAGCACTCTGACACATCTAGTGCTGGTGCGTGGTAGAGCTGGGGGGTAGAGGGATAAATGTCCTTGCACCTTTACACTACACAAAGCAGGATGTCCGCTCAGCAGCCTTCAGTCCACTTACTTGCCCTATGTCCTCTATGAGCTGACAGCACCACCCTTTCCCTCTTACATCAGCCTGATCCAACATCTCCTTCTCCCTCATCCCCACATTTTAAATTTTTCCATAAAAGTCCTTTCTCACATTCTCTCTCCCTCCTCCCCTACTTCCTCGTTATCTGCTCTCTCACCTCTCAATGCGGCAGGAGGCAGAACAATACAGTCTGGCTCCTGGTTCCTTCCCCTAGCACCTGCCACTGTGAGGGGGCCAAGGTGAGGGGAACTCAGCTTCTGGATCTTTCCTGCAGTTTTCTTTGCTCACAGAATGGGAGGAAAAATCAGGAGCACACAGAAGGTAGGCCGGCAAGGACGCACAACTCGCCAAATTGACACGTTTCCACTTGCACTACCCACCCGAGTATATTTAGCTGAGGATATATACTGCATAATTTTCCCTTCTCCACTGCTCTAC
Source organism: Ochotona princeps (assembly GCF_030435755.1). Classification (NCBI taxonomy): domain Eukaryota; kingdom Metazoa; phylum Chordata; class Mammalia; order Lagomorpha; family Ochotonidae; genus Ochotona; species Ochotona princeps. The sequence continues at coordinate 21,035,461 of NC_080841.1, forward strand.
AAGACAGAATACACACTGCAAAATGTGACCGAGAGAAACCATGTGAAATCTGAAAAACTTACCTTCAGATTTAGCATCCTCGTGATAATATCATTCAATTCATCTGAGTAACGGTATGGAATCCGCCTGAATTTGCCTTCCCTGATCTTTCCAGCTAGTTCTTTTTGGTTGAAAGCTGTAAATGGAGGCCTGGAGTTTTAAAAAAGTAAATATAAATAAAAAAAGTAAAATAAAAATTAATGTTAGGAACCAACTATAATTCCCTTTAAGCATCTCTATTGTAGGATTGTCCTCCACAGCTAGTTTCCCATCCCAGACACCACTGGTTATCTAACTGCACAGCATGGGTCTCCCTGGGCATGCAAGGGTATTTTACAACATCCCTGGCCTACCCCTGCTAGAAGCCGAGCTTTGACAACTAGCGTTGCTGGAGTATTTTCAGACATTGTCAATGCTCCCCCATGGCCTGTGGGGGAGCCATGGTTCCGCAGGAGACTCCAGAAGGAGAAGACACAGAGTGGAGCTTGTGCCCAGCTCCCCTTCTTACTCATCGCTTGCCTCCCTCCCCAGCCTCACAGCAGCACTAGGCACCTACCTGACCTCGGTACTGGCCTCCCAGAGAGGCACCTAGCCAGACATCTGAGCAACTTAAGAGCCAGCCTCATGTGCTGTGTTTCTCGTCTGCAGTGTGGGTCTTCCTGGCCCATCTGCCTGGCTCTTAACCAAGGTGTAATTCCTTCAGATGAGAACATGCTTTCACACACATGCAGGCACGCATGCTCAGAGGCCTGAAGCCAAGACAGGTCGATCTCCAGAGTAAACCTGAGATGGGACTCTGCGTCATCTACTCACATCAGTGCGCACAGCTCATACAGCAGACAGCCCAGGGACCAGATGTCTGACTTCTCATTGTATGACATGCGATTTATCTGTTCCTGGAGGCAAAAAAGGCAGGCAAGTGGGAGTGAAGTGAAGTGAAACTTACTGTGAAACTGACAGAATTGTTCTGGAGAATAATCTAATTGAAAGCAGAATCTCACAGTTTTCAACCTGTATTTTACATTCTAAATTACAATACAAAAAAAAAGGTAATGACGTTTCCTGGTATGTTTTGCCATTAATAGCTCATTCACTCATTTCTCATGCACAAATGAAAACACTGACAATTCAAAGGTGAGTAAGAGACCTCCATCATGGTATCCTCAAGGCAGTTATATTCTAGATACCTCATTTCCAAATATTCAGAGAAGATTCTAGAATAATTAGAACATGGATTAAACCCATATTTGAATGGATACAGAAATAAACAACTAAATTATCTATCGAGGGTTTGGCACAATGGCTCAGTGGCTAAATCCCATATGGGCGCTGGTTTGTGTGTCTGCTGCTCCACTTCCCATCCAGCTCCCTGCCTGTGGCCTGGAAAAGCAATAGAGGATGGTCTTGGGACCCTGCACCCACGTAGCAGACCCGGAAAAAGCTCCTGGCTCCTGGCTTCAGATCAGCGCAGCTCCAGCCATTGCTGTCACTTGGGGAGTGAACCATTGGACGGAAGACCTTCCTCTCTGTCTCTCCTCTCTGTATATCTGACTTTGCAGCAAAAATAAATAAATAAATAAATCTTAAGAAAAAAGAAAAAGTCAGAGAGAGGCCTTCTCTCTGCTGGTTCATTAAAAAATACACATTTTTTTTTTAAGATTTATTTTTATTGGAAAGTCAGATTTATAGAGGGAAGGAGATTCAGAGAGAAAGATCTTCCATCTTCTGGTTCACTCCCCAAGTGGCTTCAATGGCCAGAGATGAGCCCATTTGAAGCCAGAAGCCTGGAACTTCCTCCGGGTCTCCCACACGGGTGCAGGGTCCCAAGGCTTTGGGCCGTCCTCAACTGCTTTCCCAGGCTACAAGCAGGAAGCTGGATGGGAAATGAGGCTGCTTGGATCAGAACCGGTGCCCATATGGGATCCTGGTGCTTTCAAAGTGAGGACTTTTAGCTGCTAGGCCACGCTGCCGGGCCCAATCTTAAATAATTTTACCTAGAGATCTATTTACTCTACTATATAAACCCCAGAAGTAACTAAACATTCCAATTTCATTCTTTTTTTTTTTTAAGGCTTATTTGTTTGAAAATCAGAGTTAAAGAATTACACAGAAGGATCTTCCGTCCACTGTTCACTCTCTGGATGGCCAAACAGAACCAGGTTGAAGCCAGGAGCTTCATCCGGGTCTCTCACATGGGTGGCAGGGGCTCAGGCATCTTGTGCGACTTTTCCCAGGTGCATCAGCACGGAGCTGGATCAGAAGTGGAGCAGCCAGGTCATGAACAAGCACCCCTATGGGATGCCAGCATCCTAAGCTGTGGCTTTACTTACAGCACTAGGCCCATCCAGTCTCTCTTTTAACCATTCTCCCATGCTCTCATCCCAAGCAGTCTGGCATGGCTCCTTTTCCCAGCAGAGGGCCAGAGGCAAGAACTGAAATTTCAGGACGCTTGGTTAGTGTCTGAAAGCGGTCCCACTTCCGACAGCTAAGGCTGACAGAAGTTGGCCTGCCCAATTACGGGGCAGGAAAGGAAAACCACAAAGAAACATGCGGTCTCACAATGTCCATGAGCCGCCTCTGGGTGACTGTCCTTTAGGTGAGAGGCTGTCTATTGCAAATGTGTGATTGGGTGACAATGCTCGGCCCTTAGCCACAAAATCCTGGATTTACAAAGTTTTAGTCTGCTGTCAGATCTGTTAACATACCTTAAAAAGGTTTGGTGCATCCCAGAAATATTTGTGAACTACTAAGACAATGAATAATTATCTCTATCTGCTCAAATTTCATATAATATTAAGCAAATTCAATCACTCACTGATTGAGGCTTTTTAAAAAGTCATCCAATGGGGTGGATGTCGTAGCACAGTGAGTTAACCTGCTGACTGGGAAGCCTGCTTCCCGTCGCAGGGTGACAGCTCAAGCCAGCTGATCCACTTCTGACCCCGCTCCCTAACAACCTGGGGAAGCAACAGAGGATGGCCCACGCCCCTGGGCTCCTCAACCCACGTGACAGGCCCAGAAGAAGCTCCTGGCTTCAACTTGGCAGAGCCTGGGCTGTTGTGGCCATTTGGGGAGTGAACCAATGGATGGAAGACATCTTTCTCTCTTCTTCCCCTTACCCACTTCTATTTATTTCTCTAATTTTTCTTAAAAAAAAAAAAAAAAAAAGTCTTAAGGAAAAAGGTCACAATTTTATTTTATGAACTGCACTCCAAGGGGAAGAAAGGTTAATCCATGCAAAGCTAAGCACAGCCCCGCTCCTTAGCACAGTGGAACAAATTATACAGCAACACGGGCAACAGACAAGGACTACACCTGTGGGGTGACCATCGCAGACCCTGTGTCGGCAGTGGGCGGGGCTCCCTGCCTCCCAGGGCTCCTTCACAACAATTCACCCAGACAACCAGGTATAATGCAGACTGCACGGCCCTCCCACAGGCCGACGCACCACACTGTGACACCTCTGTGATCCCTGAGCTAGCATGTAGTGGTTACACAAAAGAAAAACATGAGTTGAAAGGAACGCAACGGTCAGATAGCTCAGTTGGAAAAATTAAGATTTAAAATCAAACAGCATTGTTAATTTTTGGCTATTTGATATTACAAAGCAAAAACAACCAACAAAAGATTCAAGTTCCAGGCACTTGAACACTTGGCATCAAGTTGGTCACAATGTGGCAACATTCACGAGTAAGTACTCACAGGTGACATGTAATAAGGTGTCCCCACAAAAGTCTTTGCAAAGCTCGTATCATGGTTTAAGATCCTGGCCAGCCCGAAGTCTCCAAGCTTAACGTTCTGCTTGCCATCCAGGAACACGTTGGCTGGCTTCAGGTCCCGATGCAGCACCGTGTGGCCACCGTCACTTCGCCGGTGACACTCCTTCAGGGCCAGCGTCAACTGCGTCATCACCCGAAGAACAAAGTCTTCCTCTAAGTACTGTCTGAAAGCAAAGCAGTTACACGGCATGGGAAAGGGGTGGGTTACCCGGCTTAAGTGGGTGTCAACTCATATCAGGGATTTCCTAAAAGCCCTAAAATCCAGGAACTCTTCCGTGCTCCCCAACTGCTCCACAGGAAGCAGAATGGACCCTTTCCAGCTGCCACTGCAAACATTACCTCTCCTTGGTTCCCTTTGCAATGACGCTGGCCAGGTCCCCCCCTTCACAATATTCCATGACAATGTAGAGTGTCGTGTTGCTCCGGTCGATGATGCGATCGTAGTAGCGCACGATGTTGGGGTGTTTGAGCTCACGCAGCAGATTTACTTCCGAAACCAGCATCTGTTTCTCAGCTTCTGTCATGGAGCCATAGTCAAGCTCTTTCCAGACCAATATCTGAAACCAGAACACCCCTCCAAGGTGTAAAGGAACAGCTTATGTCCCACAAAGCATGAGAGGGCCCAGAATTCAAAGGCAACAAGCAACAATCCAAGGTCATTATCACCTAAAGTGGTTCAACAAGTGAACAGAGTCCTTCTGTGTTCATGCCCTTTAACCTTCCGCCAGTTTCTAAGCAGCTGAGAGGAGGGGGGGAGACACACTAGGCCTCCTCCTGCCGCCCATCTCCCCCAACCCCAATTAATTGCAAGGCTGGCATAGAGACAATCCAAATCTCTGACCATCCCAATCAGTCAGGGCTGCCCAAGAACTTGGAAGAACCCCTTGGTCAGCAGCCACAGACCCACCCACACACAGCGAGAAACCTCAACTCCCAAACTGGTATTATTTCAATGAGCTCCGACTGCAGGTGCAAAACTTCCGGTTCCGGGGTTGCTGAGAGGGCCCAAATTCTCTAAAAATTAGCTCAGAGTCAGCTACGGGTCGCCAAGTCCTCGGCAGGTCAAAGCAAGATACAGGGGAGGAGTCGGGAGAGAAACGACAGGGAAAGAATAAACCTCAAAAAACCAGCTGTCAGCCCAGGCGGAGGAGGGGGCGGTGGGGTCCTCCCGGTGCCCACAGCCCCAGCCTCGGGGTCCTTCCGGCGCCCACAGCCCAGCCCCGGGGCTGACGAGGCCTCCGCGGGGCGGGGACAGCGCGCTTACCTTGCCGTCGCTCTTCCTACGGACCTTCTGGCAGCGGCCATAGGAGCCCGTGCCGATGGTGTACAGCACGTCGTAGTCCTCCACCCGGGACGGCATGGCCAAGGCCCGCCGCCGGACTCGCGCTGCCCTCCGCAGGTCGGGCCCCGGAGCCCCTCAAGCCAGCCGGACAGCAGCCCCGGCCTCCCCGGCCTCCCCGGCCTCCCCGGCCCACAGCCCCGGCCTTTGCCCGGTTAACCGTCGCGGGCCCGGGCTTCGCTAAGCTATTGGCAGACGGCGAAATCTCCTCGCCTGTCTGATTGGCTGAGAGGATCACAACACGCTAGGCATCTTGGGAAAAGTGTGTCGCTAGGCAACCGCGTCGGCGTGGGCTCCGCCTTCCACCCTCTGAGGAGAACGAGGCGGAGCTACGGGGTGGGGGCAGAAAGCAGCAGCAGGTGGGTCTTAGTAACTCGATCCCTCTGCTCGAGATCGCCAGGGTGGTTAGGTCCAGGAGCCTCTCCAGAAGCCCCCTGCTCAGCGTTTTGTCCAACTGCCTTCAGATCTTTGCACTCTGACCCCTCCCTGTACCCGTCCCTTTCAGGTTCCGGACTCTGAATCCAGGCGGGGCCAGCCACGCGGAAGACTTGGAGAAGAGCTTAGCACGGGCGAAAGCTCCAGGGGCTCCGGGAAGGAAGGGTACGTTAGCGGCCACTGGTGGGACGGACGGATGCTCTCCCCGGACGCCGCTGAGAGCCTGAGCAGCCTGTTCCTCACGCAGATGCTCACAAACCCTGAGGGGTGGAAAGGGCAGTCCTTCATGTGTGAGGTGCCCGGGGGAGTGGGGTGGCTCCAAGGCGGCGACATCCGCCTATCAAAAAATCAGCTGAAAACGAACCCGGAGGAGGCTCCTGGCTCCCTGGCTTCGGGTCAGCTCAGCACCAGCCTTGGGTGGCCATTTGGGGAGTGAACCAGCGAATGGAAGAACTCAGTCTCTCCTCTCTGTAAATCTGCTTCTTAAACAAAAATGAATAAATCTTAAAAAAAAAAATCCTGTACCTCTCTTCCTCTCTCATTGTATCTTGCCTTTCAAATAAATAAAACCAAATAAACTTTAAAACATGAAACTGGAGAAAGCGCTTGTTGGGAACGAGGCAAGGGTTTGGAACGAGTGTTCAGATGCTCAGCTTTTGAAGGCCTTTATCTCCGTGGCTGAGACAAAATGTCTGGCAAGAGCTCATCCCGGGCTGTGGAGAGTGGCCCGTGAGCAGCGTCTATCCAGCAGGTGTTAACACTTGCCCTGACCTAGGTGTGATGGCAGCACACATGTGCTTGGGAGAGAGGGCAAAATGACAAGGCGTGCCACGGACCTGTGACTGCTCACAGCTTCCTGTCTGGGTGTGGGAGAGGCAGGACATCCCAGCAGGGACTGCTAGACACAGGAGAGGAGACACCGGTGGGAATCCACCAGGAGCCCATTACAGGGAACACCTGTGCCCGTTACTCCCTGCCTCCTTCATATGCTATCAAAGGCAGAGGAAGATGGAGCCCTCTTTTGCTGCTTTACCCCCTAGTGACGAGCAGTAGGTGGGGCTGGGCCAGGCCAACTCTAAGGGCTGGAAACTCACACTGGGCTTGGCCTGTGGGTGGCAGGAACCCAATGACCTAGTGTCTCCCAGGCCAAGGAGCAGAGCCAGGCCTTCATACCAGGACTGCAATATGGAATGCAGGTAATCCCTGGCTCCTGGCTATTGCCTGGACCCTGCTATTGGGACCATTTGGGGAGTGAACCAGCTGATGGAAGAACTCTCTTCTAACTCTGCTTTTCAAATAAACAAAGAAAAAAATTAATATGTGCCCATTTTCTCCCTGGAAATTTTGCCGGGTTAGCTTTGAGCCACTGCAATCCTCTGCTGCCTCCCAAAGTAACTGACTCTTCGTGGTCCCGGGGAATTTGCCATCAACGATGCTACATGATGAGCTCTTGGATGGGTCTATCTTAGCTGCTCTAGTAAGTCCAAAACGACTCCTTCAGCACAGAGCCCTGCTGGGGGTGAGGATGCCACAGGGCATACTCACCGACCTAGAAATGGAGCAGAGGAGAGCACAAAAAAGTCAGCCATCACACATCACGGGGGAACTGAGACAACACCAACGAGAGATGATTTCACCGAAACAGAGGAAGTGGACAGCTCCGTGGACGTGGGCCACCAGGCACTCCTCTATCACCGCTCTACCCAGGCCCAGCATCTACCTGATTCAGTGTCTTGGCACCCTTCTTGCTACTCATGCTCATGCTGGCAGTTCTCAATTGTCTTTGGTGAAATCTCCAATGAGAGATTATTTGTGCCGTGCTTTCTGTACACCAAGTACTCTACTGGCAACACTACAACTCATCTATTTCTCATGTTCAAAGTCAACCTTTTGACTGGTGCCCCAAATATGTCCTACCCTCTGACTCCTTCATCTTCCTAACTAAATGCTGGTGATTTTGCTGTTGGCAGCTTTGTTCACCTGAAACCTGGTAGACACCCAGCTAGCATCTGTACGTTGAATGAATGAATGAGTTCATGAAGTCTCTTCTCACTGCCCTGCCTTGCTGTGTAACATTTAACACCCACTAGGGGGCTGTCTGTCACTGTGTAATCAAGTTGAGGTGCTGTTCTCACAGCAAACCCAATATTTACAAGCTTGAGGACATAAAAATTTCACAAGACGTCTTGTACATCTTATGTCTGAAGATACTCAGAATGATTGGGAGGTAGAAATTGTGAAAATTATTTAAATAAAGGGCAAAAATAAGAAATTGTTTATAACAATTAGATGCCAAAAGATATTTAGAAAACAAAGGTGCCTCATGCGGCGTGTGCTTACTCAACCCCTAGGTTGAGGAAGAAAGCAGGAGATGCTTTTCCAGCCCTTGCAAGACACACCATTTGTTATAAGCAGGAGAGCAAGTTGCAGATGAGGACACAGACTTGGACCTGATGGTAAGCAGCTGATGGAAGACTGCGACAATAAGATGCTGATCTGTGACATCGAGCTGTGGATGGTTCTGGTCCACCAAATTCTCCGGGGCATGGGGGCAGGGATGGTTTCCAACTTGCATCCAAGGGTCCAAGTAAAAGGAAAGCTTAATTCTGTTTACTATCAGAGTGACCGTTCAAAGTCAGTCACTCTCACTTCACGTGGGTTCTTATCTATGTTATTTGTAAAGCTAGGGTATTCATTATCTCTAAGAATATTCAGCTCATAGGAGGAATGCTGGCTCCCCTGCTGGACAACCACTCCCACTGGAGAGCGTGGGTTGGGATGGGGGCAGACCAGACCAGACAGGGCTACACCACATGTGGGCCTCAGGTGAGCTAGATCAGGGAAAAGCCAGGTTGGGCTGACTGTTCTGGCTGGTGCAAGCAAAAATTAGAGTGGGTAAGGGATGGTTGGGCTTTGCTGCAGCATTAGCTGGCAGAGGCTGGCACTGGGGGCTAAATCTGTCAGGTTAAACTCCAGAACCACCTGGAGAGTGCATCATCAGGGAGTGGGAGTGGCCTAGTAGGGAAATAGTGGGCACCTCCTTCTTGAGTTACCATTCACACTGGAGAGCACGAAAACCAGGACAGGGACAGTGGTGGCTAGACAGAAAGGCACCCGCCAGTATGTGTGTGGGCTGGATAGTAGGGCTGGTTGGGTTGAACTAGGTTTCAATGCCCATTGAGATGTACAAGAGTTAAATGGGATGTGGGACAGACTGAACAAGTCTGCGGTACATACCGGCAAGCATGGGAGCCAGGGTAGGGGGCAGGCCTAGTGCCGATTATGGGGAGTTACTCCAACTAGGCTGCTGCTCCCACTGGTTTGAGTCAGGACCAAGTATGAAGTGGACAGGATTGAGCTGGACTGCAACACCCATTGGTTCGCATGGAAGATAGGGCTGGAAACAGAACTGACCCAGCAATTGCAACCCCCAGCATGTGTATAAACTGATTGGGGCGACAGACTGTGCCAGACTCTGTGCTGGCAAGCACACATAAGAATCAGGTCTGGGATCATCTCAGACGAAGTTTCTTTAGAGATCCCTCCAACTGAACTGCTGATCCCAGAACCCCAACCATGAAGAGACTATGTCAGCCAGTGGATTCTGAAGAGATTTCATTGTGCTTGGAACAGCGAGATTGGCAGTGATTCAGAACTGTTGAACTATCAAAACTGCTTGAGCAGGACCCTCGGAGCGCGCCCCACATCGAGGACCTGGGAAGGATGGGAGGCTGGGTAGGGCTTCTCCCTTTGTTTCTCCCCTGACCCCAGATACAGGAGGGAAAAGAGATGATATTAATGTGGAAACAGTGGTCTTACCCACTTTCCTGTAGCCCTTGACCCTTTGTATCCTAATCAACTATGTAGGATTATAAAAACAAATTAAAAAAAAAAAGAATATTTGGCTCAGTGGCTAAATCCTCACCTTGCATGCATCAGGATTTCCAAATTGTCACTGGTTCGTGTCCTGGCTGCTCCGCTTTCCATCCAGCTTCCTGCTTGTGGCCTGGGAAAGCAGTCGAGGACAGCCTAAAGCTTTGGGCCTCTGCACTCATGTGGGAGACACTAAAGAAGCTCCTGGCTCCTGGCTTCAAATCAGCTGCAACTATTGCAGCCACTTGGGGAGTGAACCAGAGGACGGAAGATCTTTCTGTCTCTCCTTCTCTCTATACAGTTGCCTTTTCAATAAAACTAAAAAAAAAAAAAATGTTTTTTTTTTTTTAATTTTTTTTTTAAAGATTTATTCATTTTATTACAGCCAGATATACACAGAGGAGGAGAGACAGAGAGGAAGATCTTCCGTCCGATGATTCACTCCCCAAGTGAGCCACAACGGGCCGATGCGCGCCGATCCGATGCCGGGAACCAGGAACCTCTTCCGGGTCTCCCACGCGGGTGCAGGGTCCCAAAGCATTGGGCTGTCCTCAACTGCTTTCCCAGGCCACAAGCAGGGAGCTGGATGGGAAGTGGAGCTGCCGGGGTTAGAACCGGCGCCCATATGGGATCCCGGGGCTTTCAAGGCGAGGACTTTAGCCGCTAGACCACGCCGCCGGGCCCAAAAAAAATGTTTTAAAGAATACTAGTCCTATAAATTGATTAAGCTGGTGAAGGGCGTGAGGACTGAAGAGCCTGCTGAGAGCTGGATGCCTGTGTCCGCCCCAACATCCCCGCCACATGTCGAAATCTGACCCTCAGGGAGATGGCGTGGAGTGAAGGAGCCTCTGGGAAGCGACTGGGGCAGGAGGGCTCTGCCAGTGTGAATGGGATTCTTGTCCTTGGAAGGAGGCCTGGGGCACCTGTTGCCCTTCGCCATGTGAGCACACATGAAGGCATTGCCTGCATGAACTGTCCCCTCACAAGAAAGTCCACCAGGGTCTTAATCTTGAAAACGTCGGCCTGCAGAATGCAGCAAGCAGATCTGGAATGTTGTTACCGCAGTGTGATGGCCAAAGACAAGATTACGTTTCAAGAGACTTTAAGAGCATTTAGAGGGACTAGAATTGAGGCACAGTAGGTTAAAATAGCACTTACAGGACCAACATTGTAGGTATAACAGGTAAAACAGCAGATGGAAGATCTTTTTTAAATAAAAATTTACTTATGTATTTCGTTGGAAAATCAGATATACAGAAAGGAGGAGAGAAAGAGAGGAAGATCTTCCATCCGACAATTCACTCCCCAAGTGGCTACAATGGCCGAAGCTGAGCGGATCCAAAGCCAGGAGCCAGGAGCTTCTTTGGGGTCTCCCACATGGGTGCAGGGTCCCAAGGCCTTGGACCATCCTCGATTGCTTTCTCAGGTCATAATAAGCTGGGAGCTGGATGAGAAGTAGAGCCACAGGGACATGAACTGGCACCCATATAGGATCCCGGCACATGCAAGGCGAGGACTTTAGCTGCTAGGCTACTGCCTTGGCCCTGGAAAAGCAGATTTTAAAGAAACAAAGAGAGATCTTCCACCTGCTGATTCACTTCCCAAATGGCTGCAACAGCTGAAGCAAGGAACCAGGAGTGCCGGAGTCCAGCTCCAGCCTGGGTTTCGGAACTCGGGAAGGGTGCGTGGATGAGGCGCAGAAAGAAAGAGACGGACCACTAGGATTCCATGATGATAGTGGACACGGCAATAAAGCCGTCCGCTTTATTTATACAGAATCAGTTAAACTCTGGCTCAGACTTTTTACGTCATGATTAAATGGGTGTTTCTAAGAACAACCCTGCCATCTGCTTTATCCAAAAACAATAGAAATTCCTGCTACCATTCTTACCCTACAACCTAATCTTGTGTCACAAAGAAAAGGAGAACCTAAAGATTAAGAATGAAACCCTAATTACAGGTCCCTTGATTAACATAAGGTCAATGGAGACAACCAAGACAGTAGGAATAATAGAAGGCCCTTTTGTAAGACATTATTATTGACATTAACCTCTAAGCTCACATTGTGTAAAAGCCAGTCTCACAGTAGCAAAAATGCCTGGACAGATTAGAATTCTTCCGCTGAGCCGGCATAGTAGGCACGGGGAATGTCCAAGCGAAAAGCACCGACATACGGACATACGGAGACCATGGTGGTGGTAGAAGTGCTGGGAGCCTTCTGCTCCTAAGCCTCTTTGTTACATATTATCTCCTCTTCCCCCCAAGTCCATTAACAGGACAATAGGACGTCAATGAGTCTGCAAATGCCAGGTGCTACTGCCTTAGGCCTGATTCCTGAGTGCTCAGCTAAAGCAATGTAAATCAGCTTCTCAGCCCACAACACAGGAGTTTCTTTCAGATCTCGCATGAGGGTCCTGAGGCTTTTGGCCAACCTCTACTGCTTTCCCAGGCCGTAAGCAGGATTCTGGATAGAAAGTGGAGCAGCCTGGATGTAGACTGGCACCTGTATGGGATACCAGGTGAAGGAGTTAGCCAGTTGAGCCATCACACTGGCCCCTGGAGAGGATTTCTAACCCCGACTGACTCCAGTGTAGAGGATGAGTTGGAGGGTGTGGCAGGGTTCAGAGGGGGCAGATGTTGCATAAAGAGCACCATGGTAGGGGCAGGAGTGCCCAGCTAGGGCCAGGGCATTAGAAGAGGGCAGTGATCTCCCTCTGAGCATGGTCAAGTCACCTGGGCAGAAGCCAGCCTCCACAGATGCCACAGGGCCGGATGGTGAACGAGGGTTAAAGAGGCATGTGTGTGATCAGCCAGGGGCAGCCTTCCAACACAGTCAGAGGTGCCATCTCTGCCTATTGGCACCTTGGTCCCTGTGCCTAGGTGGACTGTCCTCCATTGGAGCAGCCCCGCGCTCAGGGGTACCCACCACTTGGTGTCAGCCTGCCGTCGGTTTCACTATCCACATTTATAACTTTCATGACCATGTCACCCATAAGGCTGGACGGCTGTCCACAGTTCACCCCTGCTTCCTATCGGCCATCTGTCAGGTCGCCCTGGACAGCACCCCCCGTGAGGAAATCTGGGGAGCTGGGGAGAGGTGGGGGCAGCTGCGTGGGCAGAATGGCACGCTCTGCTCAGTGTGTGGAGGATTGACAAGGAAATCCCAGGCATGATCTTCGTTTTGACTTTAGAACAGAAAGGCCCAGGCACCGGGATTGGCCTGTCCCACAGTCATAACATGAGCTTCCTGGAACCAGGCAGTAACACCTCCCCCCCTCGCCCGCTGCGGTCTCCGCCCCTGCTTCCAGGGTGGCCCAGGGTTGGTCCTCGGCTGCACCCAAGCATTGCTGCCTTTTGACAAAGGGGGAACAGCCCAGGCAAAGGCAGAAAGGCCAGCTTCTGCCTGTCTCCTCTGCTCCTCCCCTCCCTGTTAGGGAGCCCTGAGGCCGGGTTCTGCGAGCCATCAGCAATTAGCTGAACCCACAAGAACACAAAAGAAGTGACTGGGTACATCCAAATGGCAGGCCAGCTGGGGTGGCCCTGCGTGATGAATTCGTAAGTGTCAGTGCCTGTAGCTGTCCAAGGTCCTTTAGGGTGGAGGGGATTTAGCAAACCAAAACAGAGGTGAGCACTTAAACTAGCAGTTACAATACCTGGGCTCAATACCTGCCTCTAGCCCTTGACCTTGACTTCTTTTGTGGACCCTGACACTCAGCCTCGGAGATGGTGGACAGTGTACTTCCACCCCTGGGGCCTGGACACTTCCCCTGGGAATGCAGGAGAACCTTGAGGGCTGTGAGGGTTAAGGAATCTTCATTCAAGGGCAACGCTCTTGAGTCAGCCCAGCCAGACAAGGGAGTGAGGCTAATGGGGGTGTGTTCCCCAGGGCTTCCCCAGGGAGGTTGCCTCCCGCCTACTGGCACCTGCCAGGTGCCTCTGCGGCCCTTCTCTCAGTTCCCCTTCTCTTCTCTTCCTCTTCTGCCCTGGGCTGCTTGGCCAGGCAGCTGAGGAGGGGAGAGGCGAGCCCTGGCCTGAGGCACCCCAGACTCAATCCTTTCCAACCCAGGCCCCAAGTTCCACACCTGGCTGGCTTCACCCGGAGTCTGAGACACGATGCAGAGACCTCTCTGTTCCTCTCTTCTTTTTCAGAAAACTGTCTGGAAATTTCTCAAGGGAGATGTGCTACAAGGGCCCCAGTGAACTTCAGACTCCCACGTGTTCTTCTCAAGTTCTCTATTAGGAGAAAGGACGTGGGTGTCTTCCTCCAGACACGTAGGTTGAACTTGGTGCTTGGTGGAATCCAGGCTGGCCACACAGAGAGGCTGGAGAACTGGATTGTTCACGACGCCAAGTGCCCATCAGTTCGTGGATGTGCATGTTACCGACTGCTCCTTGCACATTGCTTTCCTGCAGGCATCTAGTGGTACCCAGAGGCCCTGGGGGGCGGTGAGCCTGGGATCTGTCAATCATGCAGCAACAAAATTGCAGTTCAAGATGATTACGACATCCCCCAGTCGCTCTTCTTGTGTTGGCTCCAGCCCTGGGCAACCGCACGGGGCTGGGGAATCCAGGGATGCAGTGGCCACATGCTATGAGGGGCCTTTGTGCACACTATATGGGGATGTAAGTAGAAACCAGGATTGCCTTCATTTTTAAATATTCTAGTTATTTATTTGAAAGGCAGAGTTTTAGAAGGGGGAGGGAGAGAGATAGAGACCTTCTGCCTGCTGGTTCACTCTGTAAATGCCACAATGGCCACGGCTGGGCCTGGCTGAAGCTAGGAGCCAGAAGCTCCTTCTGGATCTCCCTTGTGGGTGGCAAAGACCCATCTGCTGCTGCTTTCCCAGGTACATTAGTAGAAGCGGGCTGAGAAGTGGAGAAGCCCCGTATGGGATAACAGGTGAAGGGGTTCGCCAGTTGAGCCATCACGCTGGCCCCTGGAAAGGATTTCTAACCCAGACTCCAGTGGAGAGATGAGTTCTGGAGCGTGGGAAGACTCAAACTGGGATTCAAATTGGCACCTGTATGGGATGCTGGCATTGCAGGTGGCAACTTTGCCCACTAGGCCACAATACTGGCTCTAGGTTGTTTTCACAAACTGAAATGTTTTAATTTCCCCAGAGCTCTGCTTGTGGGTTGGACACTCACTCCCATAAAGGGGAAGTAAGGCAAAAAACAAGCAACAAGACCCCAACAGTGAGCTAGAGCCAATGGCACTCTCCTGGCTGGCCTTTCCCACACGAATCTCCCATCTGCTGGTTTCCTCCCCAGATGCTCACAACCCCTGGGACTAGACAGGGCAAAGCCAGGAACCCTGGAATGTGAGTGACAGGGCCTCAGTGCTAAGTTACACCTGCTGCGTCCCAGACTGCACATCAGCAGGAAGCTGAAGTTTGAAGCAGAGCCAGGACTGGAGCCAGGTACTCTGATATGAAAGCTGTCAAATGGGTCCTGAGCTGTTGTGCCAAATGGCCACTCCCTTCCTGCCACTGAAAATGTGGGTTTCTGCCACATCTTTCCTTAGTGGCATGGCAGGGCCTTGGCATTTCCACCGTGTCAGTACCAGCAATGTGCTAATGACAGCTGGTTCTTACGGGGACCCTGCTGTTCTCTTACCGGATGACCTGTGCAGTGTGACAGTAGGTCCCGACTGCTCTGGTGTGTCCCTGCAGGCCAGTCAGGCACAGCACCCCTGCAGGGAAGGTCTTGCCGTGGTCTGTGCTGCAGAGAAGGAAACCAGGGCTCCGCTCTGCTGGGGATTTGTCAACGTCACACTGCTAGGAAGGGCTGGAGCTGAATTGGCCCTCACTTCTGCTGGGCTCCAAAGCTGGGATCTCTCCCGCAGCTCCAGACATAAAGCAGCACTTCTTTTGATATATTTTCTATTGCAGGCGCCTTCCTGGAGCCCATCCACCCGGATGTGGTTTGTCACCACACCTCAGGCTTCTGCAACCCCAGGAAACCCACGCAGTCTGAGTTCCAGGAATGGAACCTGGGGAGGGCAGGGTGTGGCCACGTTCCAAACTCTGTTGAGTGCAGTCTTTGTTGTGAGGCCTTCCCAGACTTTGCGCAATGTTGGTCAAGTCATGGGCACCTCTGGGGACTGTTGGAGGCCTCGTGCCTCGTGAGGGAAGGAGGACACATGTGGACAGGTAAACAGGGGCTTGCTCTCTGCCGGAGGCACACAGAGCAGGGCACAGTGGATCCAGGCCCCAAATCAGCCCACCGGTCATTGGATCGCTGGTGGAGCATCCTCTCGGAAGAAGCCACCTGGTAAGGAAGCTGGGGCAACTTGGGTGCGGGCTCAGCTCACCTTCTGCAAGGCATAAAAGTGGCCTGAAACAAGACTTAGCTGTTGCACATCAGAACGTGGCGCACACTCGAACTCGGTGTTACTGGCTTGATCAGTTGTGACAGTTCCTGCTGAAATGGATTCACATGAAACCTGCACTAGCCAAGCTGAGTGTGTGGTCAGCTGTGTGGCCACCTCAGTGCGGCCTCCAGTCATCCTGATCCCCTCCCTTCTCGGAGCCCGGCTTGCAAGGATTCCACTCCATGATAACCGAGGCTAACTCCCCGCCCTGGTCCCATGTTTTAAACATTCTTTTGCTAAAAGACAAGAAATGCAGACTTTGTATTTTCTCAGAGACTGAGAGCCCATGTCCACAGCCCAGTTGTATCAGAGGTTGGTCATAACTTCTTGTTTGTTCCTGCACAGCTTTTTTTTTTTTTCTGAATGTTTATTGCAAAACTTCACCTCAGCCCATCGAACTGGGATGTGGCTGTGTGAAGGGTGGCCAGGCACCCTGGTTCGCCTGGATCTACCCCAGGTTTCTACCCTAGAAGCTTTGTGTGCTCCCTCTGGAGGCAACCAAACTGTCATGGTAGCCATGGCAAGTTTCTTGGGCCCTAGTGAAGAGCGGTGGGGAAGGCTAAAGACCACTGTTACTCATCTTGATTCTTAAGGGAAATATTGGCTCTGGGATACAAATTGACACAAGACAGATGTACGGGACAAACACATGGACATAGGGGTCTCTACAAGGAGAGAGGTTTCAGACATTTTGGACAAGGAAGAAATGGTAACACAGAGGGGTTGGTTAGGGACAGCAGAGACAAAGATTTTCTGTCCACTGATCCACTTCCCAAATGGCCACAACGGCCAGAGCTGTGCCGATCCAAAGCCAGGAGCCAAAATCTTCTTCTGCATCTCCCACGTGGGTGCTGGGTCCGAGGCTTTGGGCTAACCTCTGCTGCTTTCCTAGGCTGCAAGCAGGGAGCTGGGTGGGAAGTGGAGCAGCCAGAACATGAACTGGTGCCTATAAGGGATCCCAGAGAATGCAAGGCTAGAATTTAGTCACTAGGCTGTCATTCCTGCCCCCCCAGGAACTTTTTGAAGTCCTCTTGTACCAAAAAAAAAAGACTGACCTTGAACCTACTCTAGATTATACACTGACAAAAAAGGAACAGGTCTCCATGATGGGCCCCTTCAGTCTCAGCAAGGAGTCATTTATGACACCTCACCTCAAGCCTGGTGGGTTGCTTTTGTTGTTTTGTTTGTTTTGGATTTGGTTTGGCTTTTTAAGAAAAGCACAGGCAGATAAATCAAGCCACCCCATGCAAGTCCAGCGTCTCTGGTGAGGGCTGGGCTTCTGCAGCCTTGGGAAGCCCCTGAGGAAGTTCTGCACAACATCCGGGGACAGGAATCAGCAGGAGACGGGGCTGCCGCATCTGCCAACCCCACCTTCTGTCTGCTGTTCCTCCTGCTGCCTGCCATTCCACCTGCTGCCAGATGGGGGTGCCCGTGCTTTCCTGGCCATGAGGGAGGAGGCTCCTCCCCTGCTCCGACGGGCACCCCGGGTTTATTTTGGGGAGAGGGGGTGGGGTGGAGAGACGGTGTTGTGGATTATGAGGGACTGGACTCTTAGAGAACCCAAAACCCTTGAGAGGCTTAGAGACTGCACAGTAACCGAATATAGACGTGTTGACCCCGTTACTGAAACCGGAACAACAAACTGGGTTCAGCAGGGACAGTAGAACAGCGATGGTTCTGAAGGTGCCTCAGGGCTTACTGGTGCTGTTTGCCTTTCTTTCTGTATTAACAGCTTCCTTCCCACTTGCTCTGACCAGCCTTTCAGAAGAACCTGGGTGGGAAAGTGCCCTGACAGTGCCTCCCAGAAAACCTCGTAGGCTGGCCCATCCCACAGTGCCTCTAGGGCCTGCAGTGACCTCGTGCACCTTTGCCTCAGCCCACTGGAGCAGCCTGGGCCGCACGGAGGTGGAGATGGGGTGCAGACAGGGCAGAGGTTGGAAGGTCGGGAGGCCCAGCTGCCAGTCCAGGCCTGCCCGGGAGACTGTGAGTTCTGTGGTTTGTGGCCACCTGCTACTTCTGGGCCTCTGTTCACCTCTGCCTGTGATGTGGGTTGGTCCAGCCAGCCCTGGAGTGGAGCTCCAGCGTTCCAGGGCCAGGACTGTCTGCAAGTGCTTTGATGTGGGCGGTCTCTGTCCACCAGGGCCTAGACACAGGGCACAGAAGAGCAAATACATGCAGCTTGTGGGAGGAGTTTGAGCAGCCACTTTGGCCAGATCCACTCTGTGTGTGTGTGCAGGCCACGCCCTTGCCAGCTGGGCACTGAGGATTCTTAGCCACCCTGGCATTGTTCAAACCTTGTGCACATTCATTTCATTCTACCATCCCACGGCTTAGCCAGGAAACATCCTTATCCCTATTTGGGGCTTTGTTTTAGAAGCTGTTATGTCAGTTGAAATTATCAGATGTAGCAGGTCTGTTAAACAAAAATGGTTGGGCTCCTCCATTGCCTGCCACCATGACTGGAATACAACCAACTGTATACATTGTAAACAGTAAAAAGACTTGTTGGGCCCAGAAGCTGGAAACCAAGATCAAAGGTGTGCATGTGGTGAGGGCCTTCATGCGGCGTTGATGTGAGGAGTCACCTGAACGTCAGGCCTGAAGATTGGTGAGACCCCCACCATCTCAGACCTGGCACCGCTTTAAATAGTTGCTTCCCTTAGATTTCCATGCCCCTAAGTTTTGATTTTCCTTAAGTTTCAGTTCCCCTAAGTTTCAGTTTGGGTTTCATTTTTTGTACAGCCTCGCGCTATTTAGTTATGTGCCCGATTTTGTACCTGACAGCCCTATCCACCAATCCCTTCACCCCTGTGCTCCCACTACCCGCCCCTATATTGTCTTTCATTTTCTCTTGTGTCCCTCTTGCTGGCTTGCAGCCCCTCCGTCCTGCTGAGCTCCGTTGGAGCCCCCTTCCTGCCCCTTCCCGTGGCAGAAGATGAAGGGCAGGCCCTAAAGAGGAAGGTGGAAGGGCAGGGGACAAAACAGAGAGGATGGATGTGTATTCACCCTTGCATCAGGAGTCACCATTCCGTTCACAGAGCAGCAAGCATGGATCCATTGATAATTAACAGATCTCAGCATGGACTAGATTCATTAGGCTTTTAAAGTCGTGACTAAGTGTTTAACATCTCTTCGTCAAAGAAGCCATCATTACACTGAGTATAACTCTTCTAGAACATTAGGCACAAGCAGGAGTCACAATAAATCTGTGAATTCCCCACCCAGGAGGTTTGGGCTTCTTTTGGGTGTTTTTTGGTCTGCAATCTTGGAGCACAATGAGCACAAGGCTTTGCCTAAAACTGCTGCAGCATCACCATCAGAGGTCCAAACCCCAACATTTTTGATCGGTTTCATACCTTGGACACCTAAAGTTCAGGGAGGTTGACGCTTGCCTAGGGTCACCTGCACACCGAAACCCAGGTTTGCATCCAAGTCTGACTACCCTCCAAACCCATTCCAGAGCAGCGCCTGTGTCATCTAACAAGGCGGCCCCCAGGCCAGGGATTGCTTCTAGATAAAGCAGTCTGACTTAGTCTAACCCACAACTACATGTTCATGATACGTCAAGCTATGCTCAGCAGGCCATGGGGGGCTCAAGATGATTTTCTAAGACTCAGAACCTGGTTGGACTGAGAAAGCAACATCCATCATGGATGTGAAGTGTTTTGACAAAGGTAGGTCCTACTCGTGTACACGTGAGAGCCTCTTACGTTGGGTGTCTGGGAAGGCTTCCCCAGAAGTAACCCTTGAGTTGAGTTAGGAAAGTCAACTGGGAATTGGCCAAGAAGTGAGTGTAGGGTAGATGAGAAAAACACATCACTGCTTTACTTTCATTTTTTCAAGATTTTTTTTTAATTGAAAGTGTTATTTACAGAGAAGCCGAGACAGAGAGAAAGATAGTCTATCCGCTGGTTCACTCTCCAAGTGGCAGCAATGGCCAGAGCTGAGCCAATCTGAAGCCAGTGTTAGGAGGTGCAGCCAGTGATAGCCAGCACCCCTTGACATCTGGGCAAATGGAACATGGCTGTGCCACCCCCCCGCCCTCCCCGCTTTCTGTTCACAGCTTGGTGGAGTCTGTGAAGCTAATTGTGTACTTACAAAGAGTTCCTGAAAGGGGGGTGGGCTAACAGCCCTGAAATGTTAATTATTTCCTTCGTGGGAAGTACTCAGTGCCTCCGGACCTTCCCTTCCTCCTTCCTGCTAAAAGGTTGTACTGTGTACCTTCCAAACTAATTGGAAGGTGAGGGCTTAAAAACCCCTGGCTTCTGAAATGCGGTGCAGTAGTTCCTGGAGTGTAGCGGGAGCTGCTGTCCCCAGGCTTGGGCAATAAAGACTCCTCCTGAACATCCTACAGCTGAGTCCGGTGTGATCTCTCTCGCACTCTACAACACCAGGAGCTAGGAGCATCTTCGGGGTCTGCCACACGGGTGCAGGATCCCAAGGCTTTCGGCCATCCTTGACTGCTTTCCCAGACAATAAGCAGGGAGCTGGAAGGAAAGTGGAGCAGTTGGGATATGAACCAGCACCCATATGGGATCCCAGCACGTGCAAGGCGAGGACTTTAGCCACTAGGCTACCACGCTGGGCCCCATACCACTGTTTGCATCCACACAGCATTTCTGACATTCGGGGTTCAGGGTTTGTCACACTGGCCAATTTTCCAACACTAGCCAAGTGTCCTACTGTGAGAGGAGTTAGACTGGGTAGTAGGCAGTTAGGGTATTCTGGGTCCCCAAGTCATTTTTTCTTCCCAAATATAAAAGGGAATTTCCCCACCATGTCTTGGATTCACCAGAGCACGTCTCTTCCAAGACAAGTGCATATCTTAACTTATCAGGAATGCTTCCCCAGGAGACAAGGGTGACATTAACATAACTATTCCCCACCTGAAGCCTCCGCCCAATTCTGTCTCCAGCCATTGCCAAGGGGGAGGGCTTCAGACTGGCCTCTTTATCATTAGAAAGGGACCAAGGAAGTTGGCCAGTGACACCTTTCTGGCTTTTTGTCCCAGACCAGGTACCATGGAAACCAGGAATTTCCTTTGTTTATGGAGAAACATCTTTGCGGGGAACCTTTAAAAGATACTTTCCCCACCATTAATATGGGTTTTTCTCTCTTGCTTTTCCCCCTGCCACCATGGCAGAGGGCTAGGGTCTTTTAGCTTTTCCTCCTCACTATGGTAGGGGACTAGGGTCTCTCTTTTTGCTTTTCCTCCTGCCACTATGGCAGGGGGTAAGGGTCTTTTCTATCTCAGAACCCCCTCCCATCACTAGGGCGGGAGTCTCCTTTCTTAGCTTTTCTAATAAATCTTACTTTAAAACTAAACTGTGTCCGCATGAAAATTCTTCTTTCCTGTGAGACAAGAATTGAGGATGCTGCAGTACTCAGGGTCAAAAACCCTACAACAGGGCTCGGCAGCGTGGCCTAGTGGCTAAGGTCCTCGCCTTGATCCCATATGGCCGCTGGTTCTAATCCCGGCAGCTCCACTTCCTCTCTGTCTCTCTTCCTCTCAGTATGTCTGACTTTGTAATAAGAATAAAATGAATCTTTAAAAAAAAAAAAAAAACCCTACAACACTACAATTCAATTCAATTCCAACACTTGGTACTTAGAGGTGGGATCAAATCTCATAAGTTATGGGTTCAGTCCTGCAAGATCAACCCTACTATATTGTTTCAAATGTTTATTTTTATTTTTATCTACTTGAAAGGCAGAGCAATAGAGAAGGAGAGAGAGAGATCTTCCATTTGCCAGCCAGGGTTGGGCCAGGCTAAAGCTGGGAGTCAGAATTCAATCTGTATCTCTCACATGGGTGGCAGAGACCCACAGACGCAGCTCATCATCTGTGCCTCCCAGGGTGCATGAGAAGGAAGTTGAATCAGAAGCAGGGTAACTGGGACTCCAGTGAGTCACTCCCAGTGGGATGTGGGCAGCCAAGTGACAGCTCAGCCTCTGTCATCACACTGCCACTGCTGTCCTCACTTGAGATGCTGTTCACGAGTCAGGACCTCCTGTACTTCTAACCAGCCTGCTGTAGGTTGGGGGTTCCTATCGATGTGCATCTTGGCTTTGACCATTGGGAGGGAATTGCTCACGGACCTCAAGGCTTATTGGGTTTACTCTAAAGGGTCCGAGTCAAGAATGGGAACAGGGGAACAGGGAAGAGACTCAGAGGGCTAGGGCGTCGGAGTGGGCAGAACTCGCATGGCCTCTCTGGGCGCCTCTCCCAGCACCTCCATGTGCTCACCCACCCAGAAACTCACCAAGGTGATCTCCAGCTCCCTCCTTCCCTCCCCAGAGGTCAGTGGGTGGGGCTGGAAGTTCCATGCCTCTTCTCACTCAGTCCTTCTAGGGACCAGCCCAGGCCTGGGGCTGTAAGGGTCCCTCCCACCTATCTATCTCAAGCCATCTATCTCAAGAACAGAAATTCTGACCCAAAGGGATTCTTGGAAAGAGCAAGACACAAGCCCATGGCTCAGGAAATCCAAGGGTTTTAGCAGCCCTATGTCGCTGCAGCACAGCGTGTGATCGTGGCAGCTCTGGGGGCCTATGAAGCAGCTACTAGAATGAGAGGTCCCATCAGGACCCGAAATCTGGGGAATCTCCACAGGGGAGGCTGTGTTTCACCCTGAGGGTAACAGGGAACCAGTCAAGAGGGTGCAGCAAGACAGAGCTGGCAGTGCAGGGCAGATTTCCTGAAGATCATGTCAGTGTCAAGAGCAGAAGGAAGCATCCAGGTCACAGGTTCCTCAGGGAAGGGAGAGGTGGCCCCTGATGCACCGGGAGAAGCCAGAGTGACTGAGAGGTAGTGACCTCATTGTGGCCAATGAACTGGGGCGAGGCGTTAGGGTGGTTGTTGAGGCAAATGGTTAGAAACCTAGATGATTCTTGACAAGGGGGCAGGGAGGAAGGAAGTCAAGATAAGGTCCCGCGGAGGCAGAAAAGAGAGGACCTGGGAAAGGGACTCTGTAAGCACCTGGACCATCAGCAGGTGCTTGATGGGGGAAGCCACAGAAGGGGTGGGAAGGTGGTCCAAGCTTCAGGAGAAGGGGAGCGTGCAGGACAGGGAAAAGTGAGCAGAAGGCCCTGGGAATGCAGAGACCAGCCCAGCAGGGTGTGTGGGAACAGGGCCTCTATCTTCATGTCTTGGCAGGGCTCCTCATCTGAGAAATCCAGAGCCAGCTAAACACCCACAGTCATGAGCGGTGCCTGGCATGGGAAGATGGAGCTCTCCAAGGAGTGACTGGTAGAATTATCGGCTGCTCCTTTTAGCAGAAGCAGTCTGTAAAACCTTTAAAGGGAATTTTAGGGGTTGGTGACATGACATGGCAGGCTATGGGAACTAGTTCGAGTCCCGGTGGCTCCAGTTCTGATTCAAGTCTCTGCTAATGGTCAGGAAAGGCAGCAGAGGATGGCCCAACTCCTTGCACCCACATGGGAGATTGGGAAGAAACTTCTGGCTTCCAACTTTGAACCTGCCCAACTTCAGCCATGGTAGCCATTTGGGGATTGAGCCAGCAGATGGAAAAATCTCTCCCTGTCTCACCTTCTGTCTCTGTTACTCTGCCTTTCAAACAAATAATGATAATAATAATAATAATAATAATAATATCTTTTTAAAATGTGAACTTCCTTGAGCTTTGTAGAATTGAGAAAAAAATCTTAAAATACAGAAGAAATCGGAAGAGGCATTCCTTCCTGTCCAGTCCCCTGTGCCACAGAGAGGTGATGAGCCCGGGAAGGAAGTCAGGCGAAAACCATTTGGCACTGGTATCCATGTTAAATGCCAGGAGCGAGGGACAGGGTGCCAAGAGTGCTTGGCCGGGATCTTGGCCATCCAGTTGTCCTTGGCACCACCCCGGAGCCCATTGGGAAGGCAGTGCCTCCCATGAGGACAAGGACAGCTCAGGTTATATTTAGAGCAGCTTTCTGGGCGTGAGACACTACACATCTTGAGGAGTAGCTCTGAGTGCTCCTGTCTCTCTCCCACAAGGGGTTGGTTTTTGGCAGGGGACTGAGAAACTCTGTGACTGGGGTGGCAGGGACAGGCCACCTCTTTGTGGCTGGGTTTCCTGGGTAAAGACCAAGTGGTGGCAACTGGGAAGGTTGTAGGTGACCTAGGTGGTCTCTGTAGGCAGGTCCGGGGGCATCTGATGTCACTTAGGCTGGCTCTGTTCAGAGGGTGGTCTGGGGACCATCACGACTGTGTGTGAGGTTGGGACAAACATAAACTCAGGCTGCATCCAGGCTACCAGCAGCCAACACCAGAACAGTGCCCAGTCCTGGGCTCTCACACCCTCTGCAGAGGATGCTGGGTGGGAGATGGATGCTTCTGGAAGTGAGAATGGTGATGGCAGCCCAGGCATGATGAGCAGTACAATCAGACTTGGGGTTGAGAACCAGCTTCCATCATCAGATAATAAAAATAGCATGTAGGGCCTGGCATGGTAGCCTAGTGGCTAAATCCTCACCTTGCATCCACTGGGATCCCGTGTGGGCATGGGCTCGTGTTCCAGATCCTCCACTTCCCATCCAGCTTCCTGCTTGTGGCCTGGGAAAGCAGAGGATGATGGCCCAGAGCCTTGAGACTCTTCACCCTCATGGTGCACCCGGAAGAAGCTCCTGGTTCCTGGCTTTGGATTGGCTCAGTTCTGGCTGTTGCGGCCACTTGGGGAGTGAACCAGCAGATGGAAGATCTTTCTTTCTGTCTCTCCTTCTCTCCATATATCTACCTTTCAAATTAAAAAAAAAAAAAAATCTTAAAAAAGAAAATAGCACCTGACTTCCAATACTGGCATCTGAAGTTGTGAAGATTACCTTAGGTGATACATATCAAGTATTGCAAACATGGTTTGCTGGTTAGGATTTGAGGATGAAGAAGATGATGACAATCCTACCTTCGTGCAGAAAACAGGCTTATCTCCCCAAGCACTGGTGTGTTAGGAGATAGTAAAAAAAAAAATCTGTCAGTATAACCAGAGTCCACTCTTAAACTGGCATCTGCCGGCTGCTTGCTGCCTTTTGCCTGCAGTGTTGAGCAGAACTGGCAAGGTCCATGGCTGTTGCCTGACTTGCAGCCTCCTGGGCCGCTCTGCCTTATAGGACAAAGGTTGTCAGGAATCTGGGCTGCACCTTGCTCCAGCAACAGAGGCCTGTGGATCAGATGACACACACAACACATCGTCATCCCATCAACAGACCGGGTGACGACTGTCCCTGGTGTGTGACCTTAACAAGGAAGGGTGAGATGATGAGCAGATGTGTGTGCAAGAGAGGCCTCCACATGGTCCCGGCGACGTGGCTTAGTGGCTAAAGTCCTCACTTTGAACGCACCGGGATCCCATATGGGCGCCGGTTCTAATCCCAGCACCTCCACTTCCCATCCAGCTCCCTGCTTGTGGCCTGGGAAAGCAGTCGAGGACGGCCCAAAGCCTTGGGACGCTGCACCCGCGTGGGAGACCTGGAAGAGGTTCCTGGTTCCTGGCTTCGGATCGGCACAGCACTGGCCATTGCGGCTCACTTGGGGAGTGAATCATTGGACGGAAGATCTTCCTCTCTGTCTTTCCTCCTCTCTGTACATCTGACTTTGTAATAAAAATAAATAAGTCTTTAAAAAAAGAGAGAGAGAGAGGCCTCCACAAAGTTTGGCAAGGCAGAATGTGGCGCCTCAGGGTTCTGGGAGCCCAGGCAGAATCCAGGGTGCATTCTTGACATCCACCATGCCCTCTCTGACTTCTGGTTTGTCCTTTCACCATGCCTGCTGGTCTCCACAGCTGGGAGGTTGTTTTATACTGTGGTGAGGTACTGCATTGCCTCAGCTCTGCCCACCCCCAGCACGCCCACAAGGCCTAGGGGAGAGTTTTGCAGTTGCCCTGAGGAATGACAAGAACTTGCCCACGCCCTTTCCAGAAAGTGTTGGCAGGGGCTGATGAAGGGGCCTTCCATGACATTGAAACTCTGGGGCCCAGAGTCACACCTGTCTCCCCCACGCAGCCCCCCCATGGCCTTGTCAGCTGAGCCAGAACTGGAATTCACGTGGCTCCTTCCGAGAAGTCCCCGGGGCAGGGTACTAATTGAGAGACTGGAGGAGCAGGGCAAGGTCGTCCAGTTCTGGAGCTGGAGAGAGCGGGCTGCGGCTCCTGCCTGCCGGCACAAGGCCCTGGGGCAGGCTGGGATGGGACACTCTATGGCACCTGCTGGATCAGCAGTGGACTCTGACTCACATCAGTCCTGTGCAGGTCTCAGACAGGCTCCAGCAGGGTGCCTGGTGAGCGCTCATGACTTCCACAATAGGACAAAGAGCTGATGCCCCAGCCAGGGTCAAACAAGAAGGCAGTTTGGAATGAGTACCACTACCATCCAACTCCAGAACTTGCCAGTTGTCAAAGCTGAAAGTCTGGGGAGTGTCAAGTCATACTCCAATGAAATGAAGCTGAGGAATTATGGTAACTCACACAAGCCAGTCGCAAAATCAAACGTAATGCGAGATCACAAGCACCCTCAAATTCAGGTGATCTCAGAATCACATCGCACCATTTACTATTCTTAGGAGCACACTTGAAGAGACATGACCCCCAACTCAGCATGAATAAATAACAGATTCTTCTCTTTCTGATCTGTAGAGCTCCAGAGACCACATCAGGTGAGCACTTGAATGATTTAGTGAAGGAAATTGAAAACATTCTCAGCACTGCACCTACTTGATTTTCTACAGGATTCTCCTAGGCTCTCCCACCACCTGCTCAGTTGCTTCCCCCACCCCATGGACTTCGAACCCTACTGTGGCTCATTTCTTCTTGTTTGGAATTGGTTTAAAGTGCCATGAGCAGGATTGTGTGCACAGACTGGTAAGTGCACAGGGGGAGCTACAGCATTAGGACAACATTAGTGGGGGTGGGGGTAACATTCAGGTTGTAGTCTGTGCGACGGGCATTCCCCAGGGGTCAGGAGGAGGAAACCCCATGGGCATTCTCATTTCCAGCTCTCTGATCACACCATTGCTTAACTTGGAACATTATTCTGTTCACTGATTCATCAAAATTCTACCCAACCTTCCTGGCCTCGCCTCATGTGGTTCTCCAGCTTCCTTTGGGGTCTGCAGCAGCCCCTTTCTCTATTCTCCCATGGCTTATGAGAGCCTGCCTTGGAGCAGGAGTAGTTATGTCCCAAGCCTTACCCTCGGCCCCAAGACAGCCATGTCTTAGTCATTTCTGTGTCTCTGCATGCTTGCGCAGGGCCTGACCAGGGAGATTCCCAATGATTGTTAGAGGAGTGAATGAACAAATGAATCAGTGAAAGCTCAAAAGAACAGACAGGCTCAGTCCTCCTGGGGAAGTCCTGGGGGGAGGATATTAGAGGTTAGAGTACCAAGGGAGCATGGGAATGTTGGATGTCAGGGTACTTGTCTGCTTGGGTTTGAAAGCCAGGGAGGCAGCAAGAGCCTCAGTTCTACGTCCAGCCCACTATGCTGAAGGCTTCATGTTGCTGGACATTAAACCTAGCAGTTGTACAGGAAGGAAAAAAAGAGAATGTGGAAATGATGATCTTACCCACCTTCCTGTAGCCCTTGAGCCTTATCACCATAATCAACTTTGTAAAAATTATTAAGAACAAAAATGACTAAAAAAAAAATCTGGCAGGTGTACTCCACATGTTGGTAGAGGAAGATGCAAAGCCAGGCAAGTGCAGGGAATTCTTCCACATGGTCATTTCCACGAAGGAAATAGGAAATGAACACACATACACACACACAAACACACGCCTATCATTGCTGCCCCCAAAACACAGCTGAGCATGATAACAGCTATTAAAGGACAAGCAAGAATCCTGAACAAACAACTGAGCCACCTGTTGATGACCAAGGCCAAAGCAAGCTGGAGAAGCTGAATATGGAACTGCTCCCTGTCTTCCCTTTCTGTTTTCCAGAAAGCAGTCTAGGACACACAGCAATGGACAAGCGATGGCCTTGAGGTCTATGGCTCCTGGAGTAGTCACAGCATACTGTCTTGAGGGAAACACGCTGGCTTTCCCATCTTCACACCCGCCAAGGGCCTGGAGCAGTGTGTTCTCTAACTTGAGTTTCTATTTGCAGGCTGCTGTTCACCCCTAAGAGTCTCTCTAGTGGTCCTGGCTTTGGAGGGTTTCTCACCAGGGTCCCCAGTCTTTGGGGTCCAGCCCTGGGCAGGCTCAGAGAGGGGCCCCCAGGCCTGGGACATGATTGCTTGCTCAATCCCAGCTGCTACACCCCAAGGACTGATCTTCTCTGGCTTCTTGGCATATCCGAGTCGCTAGGGAATTGATGAGAACCTGAGATTTCCTCAATAATTCACACCCCTGCTCCTCCCTTTACAGGATCACATGGCCCTGAACAAAGTCTGTGAACTTGATCCTGGGGTAACCAAATCACCCAGGTCCGGTAACGACAAGGGAAGCAATCCCAAGAATTACCTGCACTTTAGCCGCGTGACTGTGGGAGAGCTGGACTGACTTTAAGGGACACCCAAGCTCAGCCATGAGCCTCCACTTGCAGGGACGTGGAAAACAACTGAGAGAGTGGAAAGGCAGTGTCTAGAGAGGGAGCCCTGGGGGAAAGGCAGAGGCATGCTTTGCCCAGCCTCATGAGCCTGTGGGGATGCTGACAGAGTCTGCTATTGTGTAGAGACCCCATTAGCCACCTTGCCTCTGGCTTTGTTGAGATTGGAAAGTTGTGCGCACTTCGACAGTCCATATACTAGACCAGAAGGTCTGTATGTTGTCCTTGCTCCTTTTCGTTCCAGTGGAGTGGTGGGTCCAGCACCTCCCCCAGCCCATGTGCTGCGATCTTCTGTCTCCTCTCTGTCTCTCTTCACTGGCTCCATGTCCTCAATATTTAAACATACCCAGGTCTTTGAGATCTTAAAATAAACTGTGTTTTGGCTCCCCAGGTGCTACCTGCTCCTGCTCCTCCCTTCCTGATAGGGCACTGCCCAGTGGTTGTGGGCACCACATGCTTCCTCAGCCCCAGTGCCTACCACCATCTGGCCTCATCCACCTGCTTTACTGAACCAAAGCTTCCCCTCCATTTGTGACACTTTTCTTATCCCAAATACCACCTGGAATTATTTGATTATCCCACTAGCAAGCCTTGAACTTGTCTCTCACCAGATGTTGATCAATTTCTCTCCATGCCAGGTGCTGAAGTATAAAGGGACTACACCTAAGATCAAGGAGCTTAGGGTCTGGTGGGGAACAGAAATGTACAGTGAGCAAACTCAGTCTGGTCACATAACTGAGATATGTCCAGCTCTTATGAAACTCAAGGAAGAACACTGAATTTAGAGGGAAAGAGCCACTGGCCGAGAAACAGCTTTGTGGAGGACCTGGGCTGGAACTGGGCTTTAAAGGATGTGTAGGAAGTGAGAGCTTGGATTTTGACTGTGGAATGCTTTCCATTTCAAGTAGTAGTAACCCAAGTCCCACTGCATCATGCAAATCAAAGAACCACAGAACTGGGACAATGGGGTGAAGCCAGCCTTGGACCCACACAAGGCACATGGATTGGCCTCCTTCCTCACACTCATCTCTGGTGCCGCTCCTTCCGTATCAGACTTCTCTCCTAGCCAATTAAACTTCCTCTGTTTCAGGGACAGGAAGGACATGGCCTTTAGAAGCTCCAGAGTTTCATCATCCCAGTGTGTCAGTCCCAAAAGAAAATGAGAACTCTCCCAGTACCTAAATATGAATCCCAGGGAAGCCTCTGATTGGCCCAGCTTGGATCATGTGCAGTCCTGGGCAAATCACTAGACCTGGCGGAGACTGTGATTCATGAGACCTGGATTCCTTACCATGACTAAGGCTGGAAGGCAGATAATGCATTTGGCAGCTCCATCAGAACCTCATGGAAGGAGAGGGTTAATGCAAGGATCTGGGCATGGTTTGTCCACCACTTTGTCCTCCGCGCGGCAGGGTCAAGGAGGTGGAGAAGTATTAAGAGGTGGGACCTAGTGGGAAAGGGCTAGGTCACTGGGGGTGCTGTCCTCAGAAGGGATTAAGGTAGTATTTGTGGGACTAACTTCTTGTCTCACTGTGTGACCTCTCGCTCTGACTTCTTGTCTTGCCAGGAAGTTTCTCTCCCATGCTTGTTCCCTTGGACACCTGCCAAAAGACCGTCACCACAGTGGAGCAGAAGTTGGCATCATGCCCATGACCAGTTAGAACTGTGAACTTACCTTTTCTTGGATTACAGCCACTGAAAGTGGACTCACACAGCTGGTAGCCCAGAGGAGCAGGTGCTGAAGTCACGCAATTGATAGGTGTTTGTAATGGAAAGCTGTCCAGATGGATGGATATACGTAAAACCTACAACAGTCATGGTACGCATCTGAGCATTACTTTTCTTTTCTTTTTTTTAAAGATACATTTTTTTGTTGTTTTTTTTGTTTTTTGTTTTTAAAGATTTATTCATTTTATTACAGCCAGATATACACAGAGGAGGAGAGACAGAGAGGAAGATCTTCTGTCCGATGATTCACTCCCCAAGTGAGCCGCAACGGGCCGATGCGCGCCGATCCGAAGCCAGGAACCTGGAACCTCTTCCGGGTCTCCCACAAGGGTGCAGTGTCCCAATGCATTGGGCTGTCCTCAACTGCTTTCCCAGGCCACAAGCAGGGAGCTGGATGGGAAGTGGAGCTGCCGGGATTAGAACCGGCGCCCATATGGGATCCCGGGGCGCGTTCAAGGCGAGGACTTAAGCCGCTAGGCCACGCCGCCGGGCCCCCATTTTATTTTTTTTAATCAGAAAGTCAGACATACAGAGAGAAGGAGAGAGAGAGAGCAAGATCTTCCGTCCGCTGATTCACTCCCCAGGCAGCCACTACGGTCAGAGCTGAGCCTATTTGAAGCCCGGAGCCAGGAGCTTCTTCTGGGTCTCCCACACGGGTGCAGGGTCCCAAGGCTTTGGGCCATCCTCGACTGCTTTCCCAGGCCACAAGCAGGGAGCTGGATGGGAAGCGGGGCTGCTGGGATTAGATCTGGTGCCCATATGGGATCCTGGCGCATTCAAGGTGAGGACTTTAGAAACTAGGTTACCACACTGGGACCGCATTACTAGTCTTTTTTTTTTTTTTTTTTAAGATTTATTCATTTTATTACAGCCAGATATACACAGAGGAGGAGAGACAGAGAGGAAGATCTTCCGTCCGATGATTCATTCCCCAAGTGAGCCGCAACGGCCGGTGCTGCGCCGATCTGAAGCCAGGAACCTGGAACCTCTTCCGGGTCTCCCAAGTGGGTGCAGGGTCCCAATGCATTGGGCCATCCTCGACTGCTTTCCCAGGCCACAAGCAGGGAGCTGGATGGGAAGTGGAGGTGCCGGGATTAGAACCGGCGCCCGTATGGGATCCCGGGGCTTTCAAGGCGAGGACTTTTAGCCGCTAGGCCATGCCGCCGGGCCCTACTAGTCTTTTTTATAACTAGAGCTAAGGGTAAACTTGAGAACAAGGAGAGAAGAAAGGATTCAGGGAGGGAAGTGGAGGCATCTGTGTGGATCAACCGAGTTTGAGTATTGTCCTGAAAGCCACGGAGAAGCTGAATAATGTGAGGGTGGATATTTGTATGGTCACATCCTTAGCTTTGAAAAAGAGAAACCCATTTTCTTCCTTATTACAATGAATAGCATCTCTAACACCCCAATTCCCAGAGCTAGAAACTGGGGATATCTTGGGGTCAATGTTTCTTCAGCCCCTCTCCCAGCTGGCCCTTCCTTCCTCCTTGGTTCAGGTGCAGGTCTTTTGTGGCAGGCTCTCCTGATGGGAACCAAGATGCTGGCTCCCCCAGGAAGCTCTCTGACCCCAGCCTAGCCTGGGTTTGACATGGTCCTTTCTGCTTCTCCTAGCAGCTGTAACCACCATCTGACTATCCACACAGATAGAATGCGGCTGCCTACGGGTGGAAACTCCAGGTTTCAGTTCTCACCCAGCCTCAGGGAGCGTGTAGACACTGAATAAATAAGTGAACCCTGTACCCTGCCAGGAGGCGAAGCAAACGTTGGTGCACCCACAAAGAAAATGTTTGGAGACACTAATGAACTCCGTGAAATAAGGGCTCATCCTCAACAGCTCCTGTACTGTCCTCTTTCCTGCTGTTTCCTCCTTCTCAGCTCTCTGTGGATAGACACGCATTCTGTGAAACTGAGGTCTGTAACTTAACATGTGTGTATGCGTGAAATGCTTGCATACCTAGCTTACGTGAGTAGCCATGTAGTTCTGCATTGTGACTAAGTTGTGCTTTTCAGGTTGTAGTCATCCTTGGCAAGTTCTGCATTCCTTATGAAGATGGGTAAAGACACTCTGCAAGCAGTGCACATCTGCGCAGGAACACACACGCACACACACACGTGCACACTACACACACGTACGCACACACGTGCACACTACACACATGCATGCACACACACGCACGCACGCACACTTTCCTTGTTGCACACGAGGTCGTAGATAGTGAGACAGCATCCTTCCCACCCGGGAATAAGGCAGCCCTTCTGAGCCGACCCTTCTGAACAGAACATTGTGCCCTGGGAACTTTCCTGTTGGATTCACCCCTTTGGGCCACACAGGCCTGAAGCCCAACACTAATCGCACTCAACACATCCCACTCCTTTGTCAAAGGAAAACCAAGTGTAATTACATGATAGGGATAACCTTGAACATCTTCTGTTCTCTAAAAAGCAAATAATCCCGCCCCCCTCACCAGGCTTTAGCATTACTCACTACAGCACATTAGATCAATAAGAGAGTGTTTATTGGGAGCTGTTTATTGAATGAATGAGAGCCTCTGCCAAATGGCCTGGGAAAGCAGTTGAGGAAGACTTTTTCTGCACCCATGTGGAACATCCCAAAGATGCTCCTGGCTCCTGGCTTTGGACCAACCCAGCTCTGGTCATTGTGGCCATTTGGGAAATGGATGGAGGACCTTTCTCTGTTTCTATTTCTGTCTCTATAACTCTGCCTTTTCAATAAAAATAAAATCTTTTTATAAGTATTTATTTTATTGGATTTATTTATTTTTATTGGAAAGTCAGATTTACAGAGAGAAGAGACAGAAAGAACTTCCACCTGCTAGTTCCCAAAGTGATCACAACAGCAGGAGCTAAGCCAAACGGAAGCCAGGAGCCAGGAGCTTCTGGGTCTCCCACACAGGTGCAGGGTCCCAAGGCTTTGGGCCAACTTGGACTGTTTTCCCAAGTCACAAACAGGGAGCTGGAAGGGAAGTGGAGCAGCCAGGACACAAACCGGCCTCCATATGGGATCCTGGCGCATGCAAGGTGAGGACTTCAGCCACTAGGCTGCTATGCGGGACACTTAATTTTTTAAAAAAAATATTACTGTTTTGGGCCCGGCGGCGTGGCCTAGCGGCTAAAGTCCTCGCCTTGAATGCCCCGGGATCCCAGCTCCCTGCTTGTGGCCTGGGAAAGCAGTCAAGGATGGCCCAATGCTTTGGGACCCTGCACCCGCGTGGGAGACCTGGAGGAAGCTCCTGGTTCCCGGCCTCGGATCGGCACAGCACCGGCCGTTACGCTCACTTGGGGAGTGAACCAGCAGATGGAAGATCTTCCTCTCTGTATGTCTGACTTTGTAATAAAATAAATAAATCTTTTAAAAAATATTACTATTTTGATCATTACCTTGGCTATTTTATTTTACATTGAGTAAAACAGAGCTCCATTAACATATTGGTGTTAAACCCTCATGAAAGCATGTTGATTTATATAAAAAAATTATTATCAAGCTTACAGCAAAAAATCAAATAGGATTTCTAACTGTTTTCTAATTTCTTTATTCACTTTGGTGTTGGGATGCTGAGTTGGACTGCATCTGTGCTGTGCTCCATTTGCCTGTGCTGGAGATCTGAAGTCCAAGTGGGGACGTATTTAGACAAAGGGGGAAACACATTGACTCAAGTAATCACATCACAAGAAGGTCACACAGGAGCTGCAGTGCCCCAGGCCTCTCGCTGTACAGCCTGTGTCTGTTCCTCTGTGAGGTTGCAGCTTTCCTCGGCCCCCAGCGCAAGGTCTCCACACTTCACCAACAGCACGAGCCTGAGAGTCCTGCTGTCCAGTCCTGCATTCTGCATTGCTTAGACACCGTATCTCCCTTAGCTCAAATCACACATCCTACAAAGCACAGTCAAAGGTGGAAGGTGTTGGTCTTTAGGTGAGTCCTTGTGCCAGGGAGGGACCCGGAGTGGAAATCCTAACAAACAAGACACAAAGTCTTTCTCATTCTCACTGTCTCTCTTGAGTGTCAGAATAGATGAATTTATCAAACTGGGGTGGAGAGAGAGGGCTGCAGGAAGAATTCAAATCTGGGATCTATTTCTGCCAAGCAGTGACATGACCACAGGCTGGCTAATGTCTCTTCTCCTCAAGCTGGCTTCCCAATTGATCAATGGGAACTTGACTTTCTTGTCCAAGAGGAGTGTGGTGGAGATGAAGTGCAGTGGGGGAAGAGGGAAATGATCTTCCCCCAAATGTCTTGTTTTTAATTTTTCTTGGAAAGACACATCAGATTTATGGGGAGAAAGAGAGACAAAGATCTTTCATCTGCTGGTTCACTCCCCAAATGGCCGCAATGGCCAGAGCTGAGGCGATCTGAAGCCAGGAGCTAGCTTCTTCTGGGTCTCCCATGTTGCATAGGGTCCAAAGACTTTGTGTCATCCTCTACTGCCTTCCCAGGCCACAAACAGGGAGCTGTATGGGAAATGGAATAGCCGGGACATGAATTGGAGCCCATATGGGATGCCAGCACTTGCAAGGTAAAGATTTAGGTATGGAGCCATTGCACTGGCCCCTTAACTTCTTGTTTATTTAGAACTGCAGAATGTGATCTGTGTTAGAAGTAGGATGTTTACAGATGTCATTAAAGATCTTAAGGTAAAATCATGTTGGGTCTAGGATAGTCCCTACATTCAGTGACTGATAATCCTTACAAGACAAAGACAGGGTGAAGATGGAATAAGAGAGAAGAGACAGGAAGATGGAAGAGGACGCGGGAGTTGTGACCGGCAGTCAGGGACCACTGGAGTGCCAGCAGGCACCTGAAGCTGGGATACGAGCATGGGATGGTTTTACCTTTAGTCTTTGATAGGATTCAAGCTCATGGGTACCTTGGTTTCATATTTCTGGCCTTTCGAACTATGAGAATTTTTCCCATTTTTAAATTATATTTTTGACAATCTTTACATAGTTAATTAGGGTATAAAGGTTCAAGGGCTACAGGAAAGTGGATAAGACTATCATTTCCACACACATTTTTTTATATATATATCTGGGGTAAAGGGGGAGGTAAAGGGAGAAGTCCCACCCAGTCTCCCACCCATCCCAGAGCCCCGATGTGGGGCATGCTCCGAGGGTCTTGCTCAAGTGGTTTTAATAGTTCAACAGTTATGAATTGCTGCCAATCTCACCATTCCAAGAACGAAAAAATCTCTTCAGAATCCACTGGTTGACATAGTCCATCTTAGAGTCTCCATTTGCCCTGTTTTTCACTGCCAACATATGGCTGGGGGTAACTGATTTATTTGTGCTGTCCTCTGTCTTTTCATGGTTAGGGATCAAGTCCAGTAGTTCGACTGAGGGGATCCCTGAAGAAACTGTCTGAGGTGAACCCAGACCAGGTTCTTGTGTACTTGCAAGTACAGGGCCGGGTACAGTCCATCACCCCAATCAGCTGGTGGTCACAGTTGCTGGGTTGGTTCTGTTTCCAGCCCTGTCTTCCACTGGAACCAATGGGTGTTGCAGACCAGCCTGATTCTGCCTGGCACACACTTGGCCCTCACATAAACCAATGGGAGCTGCAGCCTAGTGGGAGCTACCCGCAATAACCCCCACCAGGCCCGCCCCTTATCCTAGTTCCCGTGCTTGCCATCATATGCAGCAGACTAGGACAGTCTGCCCCACATCCCATTCGGCTCTCATACATGTCAATGGTCATTGAAGCCTAGTCGAACTATGAGAATTTTAATTTTTTTAAAGACTTATGTACTTGTCTGAAATGTAGTATTATTGGGAGAAAAAGCGAGAGACATTCAGGCCAAAACAGGAGGTCTCCCATGTGGGTGGCAGGGTACAGGCACTTGGGCCATCCTTCACTGTGTTTGCAGGTGTATTAGCAGGGAGCTGAATTGGAAATGGAGCAGCCAGCATTCAAACCGACTTGATCCAGCACCCATGGGGGATGCCAGCATTGAAGACAGTGGCTTCATCTGCTGCAGCACAACACTGGCCCCCAGAAAAAATTTCTGTTGCTTAAAGTTAAACAGTTTGAGGCCCTGCGTTATGGGAGTCACAGAAGACTAACACCCAAGGTATACATTGTGTTACAGGATGAATGTTAGCAGCACTCCAGTGGGCAGATGTTTTGTGCAGTGGGCGGTGGTTAAATGACCACGTGGAATACTTGCATCCCATTCAGAGTGCCTGGGTTTAAGCCTTTGATCCACTCTTCATTCCAGCTTCCTGCTGATGCACACTCTGGGAGGCAACAGGTACTGGCTCAGGTCCTTGAGTCCCTGCCACCCATGTAGGAGATCCAGCTGGAATCCTTGGCTCCTGGCTTCAGCCTGGCTCAGCCACAGCTGTTGTGGGCATTTAAACAAAAATTAAAACTCATACTTATTTGGCCTAGTTCAGAATGTGCAGCTGTGTTCCCATGAAATTATTGCCATAACCTGAGCTGAGCAGTCACCTGTCATCTATGCAGGGGTGACCTGCATAGAAGTCCACGCTGACCTCAGAGGTGAGGTTGAGTGGGTGTAGGGCCAGCTCTGGGAAGTGATCTGTGGGTAGTTGCTTGTACACTGGCCATAGCTGTGACAGCCTTCAGCAGGCTGTGGGCCAGTGGCTCCTGGACCAGGAAGGAGACCCGCAATGTAACTCACATGTGGAGCCCAGCACTCCCACTGCGGATCCTGTGGGCTAAGCACTCCACAAGCTGCCTCAAGACAGCAGTGACCCAGTCTTTTTGACTGATGGGACACACATGGCTACTGCCTGAGACTGAGGCTGCATCTGGCCCTTGTCCTGCTGCTACCTTCCCAGGTGACATAGCAGGCTCTGGGAGCAGCCCACGCTCTCTAGCTCGTCTCCTCCTCAGGCTGCCCCTGCTTTTGGTCTTATCACTGGATGTCCAGCTCTGATAGTGAAAGGTGTTTGCAAAGGGGAGCTGGAGAGAAACATGAACCTGCCATCCTGCTGCTTAGGTATATGATGTCAGGTGGCAAGCTACAAGGCACTGGAGAGGTCCCCACTGGGCCCCATGCTGGGTGGCAGGTCCTAACACTCCCAGGGGGAACAGGTGGCTGACAGCATGCACAGAGCAGGACTGCAGGGTGGGCCTCCTGTGTTCCTGAGCCCTATTTGTTTGGCCTTTTCAACGAACTGTTATCACTCCCGCCACCAGAAAAACTCAGTTACCTTTGCACCTCCACTCGCATGTCTGTGGACCCTGCCTCATGCCAGCCTCTCCCGACCACATGCCACTGCTGTCCGACTCCTGCATGGGATTCTGCCTGCTCCAGCCCCAGCAATCACCTCACCCATAAAGTTGCTTTCTGGTGCTGTCCCTGTCCCCAACACAACCTTGAGGCCACAGGCTCAGTCCCTCTGGGGACGCAGCCCCTCAGATATGTACGAGCATCTGTAGGCTGACAGGCTCACAATTTCCCCTCTCCAGTAATGCCAGCTAGGAAAGGGCACCCCGCATCACCCACTTGCTCAGCCCCATTCCACGGAATCAATGGCATACCCCCCTTTCTTCGCTCAATTCATCAACATACAATTCACTTTCCCAAAACCTGTCTCAAGGGACACAACCCCAACAGAGCCCATGTCCGCTTCTAGTCTGGAGACTGTGGTCACCTCCCAAGCAGTTGCTGCTTCTGTCTTAGTCTTTCTGGTCCATTTCCCACACAGTGGTCAACCAGCTGAAAACCTGTGAATCCATTTCCTGGCTCTGTTAAAAGCAAACAAATAACCTTCTGATGGTTTGGATGCAGAATCAGAGTCAAAGCCCTTGTGTGGCCCCCAGGAATGGCCCTCCGGCATCACACTTTCTCTTCTGTTTGCTCCCTAAGGTCTGGCCACACCTGCTCTCCATCTGCCCCCACCGTGCCCCTGACTTTTCACTGTAGGGCTGGGACACAAACTGTCCCCACTTCGGGGGAATGCTCTGTCTGGGTCCTCCTGTGCCTGCCTGCAGCTTATCGTCAGTACTCAGAAACGCCCTTGACCCCTTTCCCTTCCATTCACATTCTAGTCCCCTTGCTTTCTCGTTTGGAAAACCACAGTTCTTTCCCATTGCAAGAATTTGTGACTATTAAGCTCTCCAAGGTTGCCACAAATACTATTAGCAGATATCCACCCCTGGGAAATCCAGAGCTGGGATTCTAGGAGCCTCCAGCACAGCATTTTCACCAACCTATTAATACAAATGACTCAATACATACAGTGACTCATTGTCACTTGCTCATTCCTTTTGAACTCATGGCAACCAGCCCCTCACCTGTGCATCACCTGTGCTCGGAAGAGAACTTCAATAATATAGGAACTCTGGATGGCCTTGAGGACTCTGCCTCACAGCCATTCTGAATAACGACATCGCCTACACAAGCGCAAAGATGCAAAAGCAAAAAGGCACTAAAGAGACCATAGAAAGGAGTGGTATGGGTGGCAGAGTGAGATTTGCATCAAAAAGGTATGATAAGACCACCTGGGTACATGCACCATCACACGACTCAGCAAGTGCCTACCTGTTACTTTTGGGAGACAAGTTTTCCTGAGCAGGTGAACTCCCAGGTACAGTATATGTAAATTAGAAGGGTCAACTGCCTTTGCTGTGGTTGTGCCCTGCTTCTCCCAAGGAAGCCGCATGCTCGTCCCAGCAGACCTTGTCAGTTTTGGTCCCTGCTGTGCACCCAATGCTCAGCACCAAGTTTGATATGGTCCAAAAGAGGCAAATGAAGGGAAGGACAAAAGTGAAAGAATAGAGCCCAGGCAGGGCCCAGATTGCCTGGCCCAGGTCCTTGGGCCCACTGGAGTGGTGGGTACTGGGTCCATGAGCTTCAGCGGTTGGGTGGGGTTTCGGTTGCGCCTTGGTCATGTGACCTGGGGTGCCAAGGGCCCCAGGGGAAGATCACTGGCTGCCCAGGGTCATACTTGTGGGTCTTGGTGTGTGGGCTTGCAGGGGTCTGGCGATGGCACGGGGGGGGTTGTGGGGACCTGGGGTCTCACATCCAGGATCAGTGGTTTGACTGGGGTTCATGTGTCAGAACTCAGCCTCCTCAGTGGAAAAGAGCAGCGGATGGCTGGCCCAGATGCACATGGAGGATGTCACAGCCCACTGGGAGCAGCACAGGACATCTGGTACCACAGCAGAGGAAGGAGGACAGAACAAATTGGACAACTACCCCAGCCAAACGATGACAGCAAATATCTAGGTGATTGGAGACTCTAAG
Organism: Ochotona princeps; assembly: GCF_030435755.1. Classification (NCBI taxonomy): domain Eukaryota; kingdom Metazoa; phylum Chordata; class Mammalia; order Lagomorpha; family Ochotonidae; genus Ochotona; species Ochotona princeps. Next base: position 21,074,789 of record NC_080841.1, read on the forward strand.
GTTGACTATGTCAACCAGTGGATATTGGAAAGGGCTCCTCACCCTTAGATCTGTGAGACTGACTGCATTTCAAAACTAACGAAACCACTTGGGCAGGATCCTGGGAGCAGGCTCCACACCGGGGACTCTAGGTTGATATCAGGTAGCTGTTCCCCATTCCCAGGTACTGGGGTGGTTGGCAAGCTGGATATGGCTTCTTCCCTTCTCTTCCCTCTTTCCCCAGATACAGGAAGAAGACAGAAAATTTGGAAACAATGTTTTTACACACTTTTCTCTAACCACAATGATCAACTATGTAAACATAATCAAAAATTATAAATTTTATATACATGAAAGAATAAAGTCCAGGGTTCCTAGGCTGTTGATAGCAGGACGTGCCCCTCAGTGACCTCTAGCACTCACACGGACCCCAAGACCTTTGCTTTCTTTATCTCTTCATGAAATTCCATTCCAGCTCTGCCAGGTCCTCCTCTTTGTTCTGTAGCTTTCCCCTGGCAGGGCACATGTGCTTCCTCCTTGGTGTCCATGGCTAGAGCCATGCGGGCTGCATACACCGGCTGGCCCGGTACTTGCATGCCAGTCCTTGCTTCACACTTCCTCCCAGTGGGAGATTGCTGGTGTGATACGGAGCACGCTGTCCCTGATTCTGTCCACCCCCCACCTCTGTGCTCTGTCACTCAGGGCTCGGCTCCCAAACCAAATGGCCGGTCAGGAGCCAACGGCTTCCTCTCCCCTGTCCCCAGCATCCTGGGATGCCTTTGGAAGATGCACTCACCTTCCTGGGGCACCTGCACAGCTCTCAGTTGAATGTCAGGTTTCTTTTTAAAGATTTATTTATTTTTATTACAAAGTCAGATATTCAGAGAGGAAGATCTTCTGTCTGATGATTCATTCCCCAAGTGACAGCAACGGCCGGTACTGTGCTGATCCGGAGCCAGGAACCAGGAACTTCCTCCAGGTCTCCCACATGGGGTGCAGGGTCCCAAGGCTTTGGGCCATCCTCCTGTTTTCCCAGGCCACAAGCAGGGAGCTGGATGGGAAGTGGAACTGCCGGGATCAGAACCAGTGCACATATGGGATCCTGGTTCACAAGGCCCCTTTCCTTCCCTCCTCTTCTTCTTGCCCACAACATCTTCAAAAACAACCAGCACACCATTGTAAAGCCTAGGTGCCCTCGCCTCCTTGTGTATGAGCTCCTCCTCTGAGGTTCAAGGTCTTGCCTGTGCCTCCACATCCACACTTGAGTGTGTGAGAGCAGCTACTCCTGTTGGAAAGTCTTCTCCCAGTAACTGTCTCTGCAGTTACCCAGCACTGACCACACAGCTCACCCTTGCATGGACCCGCTTACCTCTTCTATTATTTTTTCAAAGGTAAGGTTTATTTATTTTAAAAGCAGAGTGACAGAGAGAGAGAGAGAAAGAGATCCCCCAAGTGCTGTTTACTTCCCAGAAGGCTGCAGGCAGAAGCCAGGAGTCTGGAACTCCACCTGGGTATCTCCTGTTGAGGACAGGGACCCAAACACTTGGGCCATTGTCTGGTGCTTTCCCAGGCGCATTAGCAGGGAGTGGGATCAGAAGCGCAGCAGCCGGGAACTTAATCTGTGCTCTCATATGGATGCCACTGCTACAAGCGCAAGTTTAACATACTATGCCACAGCACCGACTCCAACTCAATCTTAGTTTGACCCTCCTGAGAAGCATGGAGGGCATGCATAAATCTTTCCGGTGGGTGAGTCACTGGAGGCACTCGTGTGTCCAAGATTATAGAGGACTCCAAGGCTAGATTGGAGGGAATTCCCAGTCCTGATCCCAACTGAGTACCCACCCCATCAGTCTACAGGACCTACAGGAACGTCCGTTCAGATTCCACACAACAGGCATTTGCCAGACTACTGCTCTATGTACCAGCAGGCGCGCCTAGGAGAAACCAATGCCGGCCTCTGTACACCGTTCTCACAGAACGCAGAGGGTCAGAGCTCCCTGGGAGTGGACACAGCAGCCCAGAGCAGAGGTTTGTGCATGACCAATGTGGCTGGCAAGACGCTGAGCTGGGCTCCTGCCCTAGCCTCTTGGGTCGCTGGCCTGCATTCTCCCCTCTCCATGGCCCACAAACAGCAACAATGAACTTGCTCCTCTGCTGGCAGACACAGGGATTCTGGGCTGGAAATCATGCCAGCCGGTTTCTCTGAACAATGTGGGAGGCAGCTAAGGCCTGGAAAGTGGTTTCGAGGAAATGTGGCCAAGGAAGAGGGAAGGAAGACTTGGCAGGCAGTTCCTGGGCCGCCTGCTGGGCCAGCAGCCCTGGCTGGGCTGGGATAGCCTCAGCCTTGGAGCCTGGCGGTACGCAGGAGCAAGAGGACGTGAGTCTGCCCTGCAGTGGCCAGGTCCGCTCTGAGTCTGTCCCTGGGGTTGGCGTTCCCCTCTGTAGGAAGCCTTTAGAGACAACCCTTGTCTCTTCCTTCCAGAAGCCCTCAGCTCCACCACTAACCCCTGTGAGGCCATCCATGTTGTGCCAAGTGCGACTGTGATGGGGTGCCCTCCTCTGGCCCCTCTCATCTGCTTGGCAGACAACAGAGGGCCAGCCCCCAGCCCCACCTGCCATCTCACTGGCCTCTGCTTATGGTGTTACACACATGGTGTGACTGGGTCTAGGGTGGGATAACAGGCGGCCCAGGGAAGAATAGTGCAAAAATGAAGAAATGAAGTCACAGAACCATGCAAACTGTATTATTATTATCATTCTTACTATTTTGCAAATGTATTTGAAAGGCTAAGGGACAAAAAGAGATCTCCTATCCACTGGTTTATTCTCCAAATGCCCATAATAGCTGGAGCAGGACCAGGCCTAATCTGGGAGCCAGAAATAAAATGCAGACCTCCAACAAGTGTGGCAGGGACCCAGTGCTCGAGCCATCCCGGTTGCCTTCCAGAGTGCATGTCAGCAGGGGGCCAGAATCCCCTCCAGTAGGGGACATCACATCCCAGATGGCGCCTGAACCACTGTGCCAAATGCTGGCTCCTGTGAGAGGTACTCTGCCTTCTGACTTTGCACCCACCACCCTGGGTTCTGCAGAAAGTTAGTCCCCAGGGAAATCTGACAGCTACTGCACTGTGGCCTAAGGGCTTGGGTTCCCGGCTTTCAGCTGCTCCTCCCCTCCTCCCCTCCCTACCCGCCCGCCCCCCCCAGCTCTAGGACAGACTCCCGATCAAATATACACAAGTCACTCTGCCTTTGACCTTGGGGTTTCTCTGGTTCTGAGGGGCGCATGGCCAGGGAAGGAGTCTTCCAATGCATGGCAGAGGTGACTTGGAAGTTTAGGGGGACTAATTGATGGTGGGGATGGGTGGGGTTGGTGGCTGGCTGCCCAGCCTTCTAGCCCTCTGGATTGCTGCCCGAGTAGCACGTGGGTGGTCTTGGGTGGCTGGTTACACCCTGACTCCAGACAGTTCGCTCTGTTCGGCTCCTGTGCCTGGATTGGTGCGATGCCTGGGAGAAGGTTAGGAAGAGGGCATGAGGGCACCCAAGGGTCTGGCCTGGCTTCCTTGCTAGTCCTGGTGACAGATTGACTACAGGTGCTGACAGAAGCGCTCTCATTTTCCTGCCCTGTCATGGCTGTTTTGAAATTCTGGTTTCTTTATGAACCAGGCACTCCAGGCTTTCCTTTGGCTCTGGATCAGGTGGCCCAGTGGGTCACGTGTCAGGTGCTGTGTACTGGAAAGAGGCCTGTGTGAGTGATGGAAGGGACAGATCATGGCAACTGAAGCCCATCCCCTGAGCTCACAGGGTCATCCCCATACCCAGCAGGATGTGACAGGCAGCCCAGGGGGAGCATTTACCAGAAACCCCAGGAGGAGAGCTTGTGGGGGATGTGGCATCCCAGACTTCAGGGGCTAGCTGTCCTCACTCCAAGGTGGGATCTTCCGTCTGGCAGCCCAGGCACTGACTCACCCTGCCTCTTGGTGAATTCTTTTGGCCACAGAATGGGCCTGTTTCTCTGTGGGTGCCATTGTAACCACGCTTGCTCCTGGAAGTGTTGGAGCCTCTCTGGGAAGGACACCCTGGAACTCCAGACTCCTGCTCTGCCCTAGGCAGCCAGCATCCTCTAGGGAGGGGAAACTGAGGAAATAGGGTTCACAGCTCTTACCCCTCCCGCTGAGCCTCTTCCTGTTGTTGCTTCAGCAGTGGAAGCCTCATCTCCTTGCAAGAAGTCCTCCAGCTTGTCAAAATGAGAGCAAGAACTCCTACTTCTTTGCATGAAATCATTCTCCCCTAGGCTGTTGGCAAGGTGATGTCTTTTTTTTTTCAGATGTGTTTTGCTGTGGCTAAGTCACAGCAGCCTTCTTAGATTTGTGCTAAAGCTTTCCATGTGCTAGGTCTCTGCTGAAAGAAGGTTTCCAGATCCGCCCTACTCCATTGCCCGAGGAAATAAACACAGCACTTTAGAAACAGAACATAAATATGGCAACCGCCTCAAACAGCTGGAGTCACCAACATGAAGGCCTCCAAGCAAGAGGGTAGGGCATACACCTTGAAATGTGCCTGAAAGCAAAAGGCTTTTTCTGCGCCCTCACTGTGCCCACTGAGACATTCTGGGTGCTGGCTGCAGTGCTTAAATGCTGCTTAGTGTGTCTACACCCCATACCAGAGTGCCAGGGTTCAAGGTCTACCTCCATCTTTTGTTTTTTCAAAGGCAGAATGGGAGAGCGAGAGCGAGAGACAGAGAGAATTTTCCATTTACTGGTTCTCTTCCTCAAATGCCTGCAATGGCCAGGGTTGGCCCAATCCAAAGTCAGGAGCCAGGAGTTTTGTTTGGGTCTCCCATGTGGGTGCAGGTGCCTAGGACTTGGGCCATCTTCTGCTGCTTTCCCAGACTCGTTAGCAAGAAACGAAATGAGCAGTGGAGTAGCTGGGACTCAAATCTGCGCCCTGATGGGATGCGAGTGTCACAATGCCACCATGCTGGTGCTCTCCCTCCACTTCCAATTTCAGCTTCTTGCTGGGAGGCTGTAACTGATGGCCCCTGTACCTGCCTCCCTGCCACGCACACAGGAGAGCAGGACAGCACTGGGAGCTCCCGGCCAAGTGGAGGTTGCTGTGGTATTTGGGGAATGAACCAGTAGATGGAAGATACGTCTGCCTATCAGAGAAAGGCCAGACAGAAAAAGAGAAAGAAAGGACAGAAAAAAGGGAAGAGGGTAGAAAAGAGGAGGGAGGGAGGGAGGCAGGAGAGGAAGAGAGAAGGAACGGCCAGTGTGCTTCCCTAGCACCTTCCGGTCTGGAGAGCAACTGCCTCTGAGGGTGGCGTCAGGATGGCTGTCCTTGGCGTTCTGTCCTCAGGGGCAAGGGCAAAGGCCCACATGACGGGCAGCCCTGGGGGGATAAGCTTCACCGCATAGGCTCTACCTGTGTGCCCAGGCAGAGGTGCCCATGCTTGTGAGGAGCCTAGGAGCGAAGCCCTTGCCCAGGGCAGGGTTGGGGGCAACTGCGTGCTCCCCGCTTGCCTGTGAGGCCTTGGCCTCCCTGCTTCCCTCAGGGGCTCAAGGCTGTCACGGCTAATTCCAGTCTGAGTGGCTTTCAGGTTCTCTGCATCTCCCACGGAGGCGGCAGGAAGTGCGTGTCTAAGGGGAACCCCGCCTGAGAGAAGCTCCTCCTGCGGTTACATCGGTGTTGCAAGGGGGTGTTGAGGGGCCCGGCTCTCACTCCGCCCCTTCCTCTTTCAAGACCCACCCAAGCAAGTCGGACTGAGTGAACCCCTCTTCTGGCCTGGCAGTCTCCCCACCATGCATGCCAGTTCCAGCCTTGATCGAGGTTGCTATTGCTGATTTCACGGGAGACAGGTCAGGCTGCTGGCTGTGGCGATTCAGCCGCTTGTGTCTGCCTCCATGGACAGACAGCTTTGCTGGTTCCAATGGCATCAACTCTGTTTATTCCTCGCACTGCTTGACAAACACAGGCAGATTTTTCCCAAGTCAGTCAAGGACTTCTCTGACTCTGGCGATACTAAGCAGGCATCTGTGTGTCCAGGAGTGGTTGCTCATTGCCAAGCTTCCCCCTGGTGGTGGGTTCTAAGTTTTCCAGATCTATTGTAGGGTTCAGCATTGTGGTACAGCAGCTTAAGCTGCCACCTGCAATGCGATGCTGGCATTCCATATGCATCCCGGATGTTCCCCTTCCCATGTAGCTCCTTCCTACACAGGAACAGCAGCAGATGGCCCAAGTGTTTGAGTTGCTGCACTCTCAGGAGATGATGCGATGCAGTTTTTGGCTCTTGGCTTATGTCTGCCCAGCACTGACCATTATGACCATTTGGGGAGTGAACCATATTTCAAATAAATACATCTTTCAAAACAAGCAAACAAAAAAATCCATTCTGAGAAAGCTGTTCCATTATCTTGTCTTGGCTCTGTACCCTTTCTTCTGGAATGCCCAGCTATGGCTGTTTACAGCAAAACTCTGTCTCCAGAGGGCTGGGCAGCTTTTGGGCCATGACTCTCAGGGCAGGTGAGGGTGAGGCATCATCTGTTAATTAGATGCTCGGCTCCCAGCAGAACTGGGTTGGGACCACACCCTTGCTGACCCAGTACCCCAGTAACTACAGGTACTGCTGGATTCTTCTCTGCCCGTGTCCTTTTGGTATCCACATTCCTGAGATTTGACCCCATGGTGCTTCCCCGGAAGAGGAAAATGTCAGTTCTCAAGTTACAAACTCTGGTAACTGGCGAGGAAGCCTGTTCAAAATCACTTATCACCTTCCTGAAGCTGTAGGAGGCCTCAAATGCAGTTTTATATTTAGGGTTGCATCAATTATGCACAGGGAACCCTGGGGTGTGGAGGAGCTTCCAAATATGGGAAACTGTATTTCCCTCCCTTTTTATAATCAGTTCAACAGCTTCACCACAAGTGATGTCACGTCTCATAAGCAAAAATAGGTCCCTATGCAGGCTATGTCATGTTTCTGTCTTGGCAGATCCTGCTGTTTCCGTGTGCCCTCACTTCACCTTCCTAATTGGCTCTCTGACCTCAGAGCCGTTCTGGGCTGCTGCTGGAGGGACTGCGCTACACGGGACAGGGGTTGAGCATGTGGGGCTCTGAGCTGGCTGTCTATGCTTCTGGCATTCACCTACCTTAGAAACTCAAAGGACCTGAGGTTCCAGAAAACGGCTGGTGAGCATTAATAACCTATAGGGTCATGATACAATTTTTATGCCCAACTGGCCATTCAGAGTTTAGGCAGCTAAGGAGGGGACTAATCCATACCCTCTATTAAGCTCAATTGGGGTGGCACAAAGCCTCCTGTGTGCCAGACAGCAACTGTTCCAATGTCCTATGCACCTAGAGCACATCATCTCATTGAACTTCTTGGGAGTTGCCCATGTAACACACAAAGGCAGTGAGGTTGAGACGGTAAGGGCGGGGATGGGACTGAAGCTCAGAGGCCAAGTCATGGCTCCAACTGCCCTCTGTGAGTTCCTACTTGCACAAGACTTTGAACTTGATGGTGCTATGATGCAGGTGCATAGTGCTGGTACAGGCCACTGAACCTGATTTCATTATCCATTGTTAGCTTCATACCTGAAATTCAGAAATAAAAGGAATCAGAGTGACATGTTCACTCCTCTCTGCAGGAAAGGCATTCTCCATCCTCTATCACACGGGGTAAAAGCAAAACAAATGTGTATCTTACTGAGATATCCAAAAAGACACAAATCATGGATTTCAGGTATTTTTTTAAGGAGTAAAAAGTGTTCCCTTACAACAGCTGAAGACAACATTTGTTTAAAAACAAAATCTTTTAGGGTCTGGCACAGTAGCCTAATGGCTGAAGTCCTCGCCTTGCATGCACCAGATTCCTTAGATGCTGGTTCATGTCCCAGCTGCTCCACTTCCCAACTTGTGGCCTGGGAAAACAGTCGAGGACGGCCCAAAGCTTTGGGGCCCTGCACCCGCGTGGGAGACCCGGAAGAAGCTCCATTACATTTATTTTAAAATTCAGGAAAAGAATAAAGCCCCTTTAAGTCGTACTTAATCCTTTGCATTTATCTTTTGCTTCTCCAACACAGAAATCTCAACAGAGGCAATCTGTTGTTTTGGGGAAAATATTTGAATGCAAACCAAGAGAGTTAGTTCTAGTCAATACAGATCTACTAAATAGCCATTTGATGCTACCAGTAATAGACCGGAATTGAAGCCTACCAGCCCCTAAAAAAGTTCCTGTTAGTTCTTAAATTCTAAGGCACAACAACTCATGCAACAGTTATCAAAATCATCTAAGAATTAAGCCCAAGGAAACCTCTTTCAGCTAGAGGTCCACTTGATCATGATTTATATGAAAGAAAGGCAATACAACAGATCTAATCCTGTTAAAATAATCTGGAAACTCAAAAAAAAACCAAAAACACCACACATTCCCAGTGAACGGGTGCCGGTTTGTGTCCTGGCTGTTCCACCTCCCATCCAGCTCTCCACTTCTGGTCTAGAAAAGCAGTGGAGGGGCTTGGCAGCGTGGCCTAGTGGCTAAGGTCCTCGCCTTGATCCCATATGGCCGCTGGTTCTAATCCCGGCAGCTTCACTTCCTCTCTATCTCTCCTCCTCTCAGTATATCTGACTTTGTAATAAAAATAAAATAAATCTTAAAAAAAAAAAAAAAAAAAAAGAAAAGAAAAGCAGTGGAGGATAACTCAAGTCCTGGGGCCTTTGCACCCATGTGGGAGACCTGGAAGAAGCTCCTGCCTTTGCATGGGCTGTCAGCTCTGGCTGTAGCAGCCATTTGGGGAGTGAGTCAGCAGATGGAAGATCTCTCTGTCTCCCCTTCTCTGTAAATGTGCCTTTCCAATAAAAATAATCTTAAAGAAAAAAAAAAAAAAAAGCTGGCCCTCCCAGCCTTCTGTGAACCAGCCCATACTGAACCTAGACTGGACCTAGGACCTGCTTTAACTAAATGAATGCAATAGTGAAGGGCACACCACAGCAGCCCTGGGCTTGGGTTATGAGAAACACTGTTGCTCTCCCCAACGAACTACATCAGGATTGGATGCACTGAAACGAGCCCAAACAGCCTACTCCAAAGCCTTCCTTTGTCCCGATTAGAATATGAGTAAGTCAGGGAAAGACAAAGGGATCTACTGTGGCCTCCAGATGCCTTGATTACAAGAAGTGTTTGTATCACCAATGATTTGAGCCATCTCTTTGTGGGGTACCCCGAAGGGAGAAGCCCAACGGCTGAGAAGTGTCCTTTCTTCTGTAAAGTGGGCAGTCATCTGAAATGGAAGTTGCAGCCTTGGTCCAGAGCTCACATGACAGATGACTTCTGTAAGGCCACCCGTGGACAGCCTGCAGGGTAGGGGATGCAGGGGGCGGGGGGAGCTGTGCATACCTGTTCGGCAGCTTTGGCCTTCCCTGTCTTGGGGACACTCCTGGGACCTCTTCCAGATTCTCTACTCAGATCTGGTTTTCTTTGCCTCCAACAGTCCTTCAGTTGATCGTTCTCTCAGCCCTGCTACTCCCATCGTCTGGTAAAGGGTTTTGGCATCAGAAATGAAACAAAGGGATGGCAGTGACACTGGGCAAGGCTCACAACCTTGTTTTCTCAGTAGAATCACTAAGATAGTGCAAGGCTGGTCTCTGTTTCCTGCCTTGGGGAAGCAGAGAGGAAGAGTCAGCAGTCAGGGTGGCCAACGTGTGAGGAGAGGCAGCGAAACCTTTCTGGGGCAAGCTTGTAGAGGTGAGGTCTTGCTCCACTAGGGAATGAATCTGCCCCATGGCCAGGGCTCAGCCAGCCCTCTTGCCACATCCTGGTTCTCCGTGACCTACACAGCTGGGGCTTCAGGTCCCCCAAACCTCTAGGAGTGAAGAGCGCAGTTATCCGAATCCTGAGAGGCACAAATTTATTGATTTCTACTTTATTAGCATGTTATGGCTTCGTCTGCTCATACTGCTGATTTTCTCATAGAACCAAAAGATGACTTTTTTTTTCCTGCTTTAAAAAATACGTATTTTCTGCAGGAAGAAACTTTTAATATACAAGCACTTTCATATTAAGACAAAACTAAATACAATGGCTTTCTTCCACCAACTCAAAGAGGATTAGCCAATTGTTAAATTTTAGAATTTTGCCAGTAGTTGCTAAAGCAATTATTAAAATTAGATTACATAATCTATTTTTTATAAAGATTTATATTTATTTTATTACAAAGTCAGATATACAGAGAGGAGGAGAGACAGAGAGGAAGATCTTCCGTCCGATGATTCACTCCCCAAGTGAGCACAACGGCCGGTGCTGCATCGATCCGAAGCCGGGAACCAGGCACTTCTTCTGGGTCTCCCACGTGGGTGCAGGGTCCCAAGGCTTTGGGCCATCCTCGACTGCTTTCCCAGGCCACAAGCAGGGAGCTGGATGGGAAGTGGAGCTGCTGGGATCAGAACCGGCACCCATATAGGATCCCAGTGCATTCAAGGCGAGGGCTTTATTGGCTAGGCCACACCGCTGGGCCCAGATTACATAATCTAACAATGAGTGCTGAAACTAAAGGTAGCTTTAACGAGTATAATTTATGTGATGTAAGAAACAGGGCCCGGTGCAGTAGCCTAACAGCTAAAGTTCTCGTCTTGAAAGCGCCAGGATCCCAAATGGGCACCGGTTCTAATCTGGCTGCCTCGCTTCCCACCCAGCTCCCCACTTGTGGTATGGGAAAGCAGTCGAAGACAGTCCAAAGCCTTGGGACCCTGCACTCGCGTGGGAGACCTGGAAGAAGCTCCTAGCTCCTGCCTTCAGATTAGCTCAGCTTTGGCCGTTGCAGCCGCTTGGGGAGTGAATCAATGGATGGAAGATCTTCCTCTCTGTCTCTCCTCCTCTCTGTATATCTGACTTTCCAATAAAAATAAATAAATTCTTAATAATAATAATAATAATAAAAAGAAACAGCTGAGAGACAGGATCAGACATGAGTTTAAATGACAATGGAAGTGAGTAGATCAGGAAATAAAGTCATTTTTCAAATCACAGTTGAGACATAACCACAGGTTGGTTATTAGGGGTCAGCAAAGAGCTGAGAATCAATTTGCTTTATGGAACTTATAACTAAGTAGTTATATTTTGCTGTTATTTAATTGTTATACATTCTTGCTATCAGCAAAATATACAACAAACTTATGGACACTTGTGTCCATAGCTTCCCTTCCCCACCCCCAGGAAAATGGAGGAGGGGGGCAGAGTTTAAAACCAAAACTGTTCCCAAGGGACCCTTCAGTTTACTCTTGTCACATGGCTGCCCCCAGGGCTGAGCTCAAACTTACAGGCTCAGACCCAAACATCTCAGCTGTCCAAGCACACACCACCGCCACTAAGAAGTGAAGGAACTGCAGTTGAAAAAAATCAACTTTATTTTCTCTAGGTCTAAAAAAAAAAATAGAACCAGCTATTATTTTTTTATTGAGAAAACGCTTCTTTTGGTGTTCACAACTAAACATCTGCAAAGGTGATCTGGTTACTAAGGTCATCCCCAGATGCATTCATAAACCAGATCCGCACGTGACCAGCCTTTTACAAAAATCAATTACAGTTGCCACACCTTTTACATTCATTCTTAGCACACATTATGACATGCAGATACATAGAGAAAGCAAAGTCAACACTGAAGAAGTGAACATTACGGCAAGCAAAAACCTGCCTGTGCAAAAATAAATACGACTCTGTGAAAACGGTAAAGGAAATGAGAGCACTTGACAGAAATAATGGCAGCTGAAGGTAGACCTGTCTCCTTACTCAGCGCGAACGAAGCTGCTGGAAACTGCATAGACTTCTTCCATTCAAGGATGTGTGCATCACAGTCACGTGTTCATTAGTTCCACACAAATAAAAATAAAGCCATTCCAAATGTGGGCATACTTTGCAACCAGAGTACACTAAAAAAAAAAAAAGACTTTTGCTCTCTGAACTGCTTTAAAAAAATATTACATGTCAGGTCCTCAGACAGACACTGTGCAGAGAAGCCGCCATTCTGTCTCTCACAAGGATTCAGTCACCCTCCTCCGATGGCCCAGCATCTCAGCTTAGGCCCAGGGTCTAGTTCCTAATCACTGGGGATTGGTACAAAAGGAATATGGTCAAGCACACACCAGTGACTGCTCCAGAGGACACCAGCCCCTCTGTGATCTAGAAACTTCCAACTTAGGTGATGTTGGTCCCAAACGTAAATGTCTCTATCCTACCTGAAATGAGCCAATTTTCCCACTGCCTGCTGCCAGATGCAAGGTCCACAGCACTGAGGACAAAAAACAAAAACAAATGCGCAAGAACAAACCATTTTTATATATCCTTTGTGGATCAGAGCTGAGCACACTGGTGAGGGGAACCCTGCAGAAAAGTCTGCTGTAATGACTTCAAAAACAACAAAAACAGAAAATGACAAATGCTTCCTATTCAGTAGTGCAAACAAAACGTTATCTTTCAAATATCAAAAGAATCCAGGAGGACCACCCATGATTAACCACTACTTTCTGTTTTTATAAGGAGGTCCAACAAGTTCTGGAGTCTGGCGGGAAGTGATTGTCAGAGCACACCACTCAGACGAATCCATGAGAAGTGAGGATCAGGAGCAGAGAGGGTGAGAAGGCTGTCTCCTTGCCAAGGTCCGCCGGGTGATCGCCAGCGCCCCAAGCCATGCTGAGGTTTCCGGTGGCCACTTAGAAGTCCGTTCTCAGGAAAGGGCTTGGCAACAGTTATAAATCCACAACTCTGGACTCGCCCTGGACCTCTGCTAGTCCACAGCCCATTTCGGTACCTGGTTCCTCCTCCTGATGGCCAGCTGGCCCACTTCCACGTCATTTCACTGCTCTTTAACATTTAACAGCCACAGATCCACAGGCAGACAAAATTAATAAACAACTCAACTTTTTTTTTTTGATCAGCAAAGAAAGTTTGATGAAAATAAAAACTCAAACTCCTAATAAAATGAAGAGCTTTGGCTCACCATGACTCATTACTGAATTAACAACCCATTAATTAACAAACTGGCCAGAAATCCCTAGTTCCTTTTTATCATGGAAAATTAAGGATATAACAGATATAAACTTACAACCATCTTTTGCAAGAAAAACCTATTGTTTAGATTCTCTCCTAATTTGTTTCCTCATCCAAAATGTGATTTCCATTCCAATTTCACTCGGTGTTTTATTCCTTGTAGGTTGCTTTACAACACATAAATATTCCACCAACAACTGCTTCTGAAGAGTGAAATACTAGCCCATTTGCTTCTGAAGCTGCTTAGAGCTGCCTGTGACCAAGCACGTGCCCCATCACCGTGACTGCCAGCCTGTCTGCCGTGAGCACCTAGGCAGCATGGTCGAGACTAAGAGGTGCTCAAAGTCTACAGGATGTCAATATGAAACCGGCACGGTTTTCTTTTCCTTCTCCTTGACCAATGTGAATCGCCTAGACCTCCTGCCATCTCATTTCCCAAAGCAAGCACAAATTGGAGTGATCACTGAGTTCAGGACAGTGGCTCCTGGCTGCTTCCCAGCCTGCTCTCTCAGAACGTTGGTTTTCGCTTCACATTCCAGGCAGGTGAGCCCCAGGCACTATTAGGAAAGCACTATCAGATCTCCGACAGATTTTTGCAAAGAGAGAGAAAGAGGGGCGGGGCAGATCAAATAGACATCCATTAAAACTCACAGATGTGTTGTCAAACATTAACTCACCCATCTTTTGGTGTTTGTCACTGTAAAGCCTGTGGAAATGACACAGTGCTTGCAGAAGACAGTATCCTGCGGGGGGGGCTCATTTAACAGCTTTGGAACGCAGTGATGGCTACCGTGGCCAAGTGCCACAACGTTCAAAATACAGGTGTTTTTTGAATAAAACTGGCACTTGCTTCGGCAATGAGGCCTATTTTCCCACGTCCTAGGACTGTGCATGTTACCCTGGACAGTGTGTCATTTCTTCCCTGGATGGCTGACTAATCTCTCAAATGAGCAATTTTAATTCACTGTGTAATTCAGTATTTGCAGAAGCATCGTTAAGCTTCTGCCTGGTTTCCTATCCTCATGTGTACCTCTAAACTGAGCTGAGTTTCACTTACTCCTTGTCACCAGAAAATACACAATGAAATGCTTACATGCGGAGAATGTTGCATTTATAGCCACTGTTATAACCGTGCACAGCACTGCCCCCGCACGGCGCCAGCAGTAGCACAGCAGTAGCACAGCAGTAACACAGTACTCAGGGAGGGATTTCAGTTAGCACATCATTCTTCTTCACACAGCACTGAGTGCCTCCAAAGAGGAAGCTGCTATGGACTTTTATTTGGTGTTGCTTTACCTTCCCTACGTAACTGGAGGAAAATTCACTTCTTTTCCATTCTGCACTTTTTTTTTTTGGTATATTCAAAAAATAGAAAACACCAGCTTTTAGTTTTGATGTAGAGCCTATTTCTCAGAATTGCTATCTGTGTGGTTAGTGCCAACAGGGGAAGCGAGGATGCTCGAGTCACGGACAACTACTGCTGATTCACTGGGCTCTCCTTAGGCCTCCGGTCCCCAGCCAGAAGGCATCACCTCAACCCTGGGGCAGCGCCAGCACTTCTAGAGCAGAGTGTGGTCCTCCTGGGAGGTGATCACAGGAACACGGAAACAGATCACAGACAAGTTTTCCTAGAGTGAGGCTTGCCACTTTCCCCTCCTCAAAAGCAAGTGGCAGAGACTAGGAAGCCTCCCCAAGGCACCCCCTCCTCCATAAGGGGCAGCTCCTTGACAGATGATGGGGACACACTGCCCCAGTTTTCAGGGAGCTGTGGGCCAACCTGTCACCATTCTAAGCCAATGTCTGGTTCCAGCTCTCATTTTATCAAGAACTGAGCCTGCTTCCTCTTAAACTGACCATTGGAATGCCATACATCAGCTTGTTTTCACTGTGCCAAGATGTATTTGGCACTCACATTTCACAGAGGAAAGAGGAAGCAAGCCTCTGAGCTACCCACCAGGCTTCAGGTCGGGGGCACCTGAGGCGAGGTGCTGGAGAGCACTGCGGGCCCACACCCTCCTCACGGCACACTCATCTCTACCCTTCTGCTGTATGGACATCTGAGAAAAGTGCATTTTGTAAAAGACAATGATCCATCTGTGATATGCCTTCTACACAAAAGGAGAAGTGGGCGTGTCCTCCCGCCAAGGGGAAGCACCAGCACATGTAAACAAGGTATGGGCTAAGGACAGGGTCTAGTACCAGGAGGTATTCAGTGGCCACAGCCTCTCCAGCAGAGAACCCTGTTGCCACTGTATCTCATCAGTGGCTGAGGATGCAGTTGTCCTTTGGAGGGTGGTCACCAGCTCCCCTCAGGTTACCAGCCACAGACCACAAGTAGGCACCAATGAGGATGCCCGGACACTGCCGTAACACAGACTCCCAGCTACAGGGGATGAATACAACCTTGTGAACTTGAACTAAGTAATCAGGTATGTCTGGTGGCAACAGAATTTCTCTCAGAAAGTCTGCTGGGATAGTTTTATGATTTCCTCTTCTTCAAATGTGATGTTTGCTTAAATATGTGATACAGTGTATCTTTTTAAAACATGAAAAGTTCTTAAAATATATTAGCAGGTCATTATATTACTGATCCTTATTTAGCAGAGTCTTAAAATATCCCAAAGGGGGATAAATATTAATCCATCCAATGAATTTCCTTTGCTTTATATATATATATATATCTGTGTGTGTGTGTATAAATCCTGATTTCCACGTGTAAAATAACACACACTTATGAAAGTCCGAACTCCTATGGTGACCTTGACAAGTCCAAGTCAATTCCTAAAACAGGCAATGGTAAAAATACTGAATAATGTTGTACCACATATAGCCTGACAAAAATGCAAAAGATTGTATGAGAAATATCCACATGTTGCTGAGGGTCATCTCCCTGGAAACAGCCTCCTTCTGGCCCTTGGGAGGTGGGAAAGCTCCTGGAAGACAAGAGAGAGAGACACTGATTCGCTCTGCCCTAGTGGTGGGTCTCCCTGAGCAGCAAGAGTGTCACTGGGTGGTGATTTTCAGACAGCAAGTCTGCGCCGACTTTTACCACTGTTCAGGACAGATCTTATTTGAACTTCAATTTCCAAACTGCTTGTTCATTCCTGCCTTGGTGCCTCTGCCTTTATGCTCCTGCAGCTCGGCAAACAGTTGGTACAGCTGCACCCTTGCACACCAGGAAAACACTCACTGCCCAGCCTTAGTCACTCTGTCTCATGTCCAAGGTTCCTTCCCACAGTGGGATGGTCTGCATCACCATCTGTCTTCCACTGCAGCGGAGCCTGCACCAGAGCAGGTGCTTTCTCTCTTATTTCACAGTAGACCCCTAAAGGTTTCTACCATCTTGGCCACATGAAACTGACATACACAATTTCTGAAACAGTGCAATTTATACTGACTCCTCTATTTGTAAATGAAGTTGGGATTTTTTTGGTGGGGGAGTGCAGGGCACAAAAAGTTTTCTTTTACCACTGACATTTTCAAAAAAACTGTATAGGTTATGAAATATCTTCTTAGAAAGGAGAAATACAAAGTACATAGAGTTCTGGGCTTTTTTGTGTGGGGAAAGGAAATCTAGCTCATCACCTCAGAGTAACAGTACCTAAGCTCTGTCCCACCACACTCAGTCTTTGTCCTTGAGATAATCCTCCAGGGTAAGCTGATTCATGAAGGGATTGGCTTCTCACAAGCCATTTACTGTGTGCACTTCTAAGGTTTTTTTTCTTTTTTTTTTTACTTCTAAGTTTCAAAGTCTAAAATCCAAATTGTTTTCTTAAAAAGAGGTTCCAGGACCCAGTGTGGTAGCCTAGCGGCTAAAGTCCTCCTCTTACATGTGCTAGGATCCCATGTGGGCGCCGGTTTGTGTCCCAAGAGGCCTGTTTCTCATCCAGCTCCCTGCTTGTGACCTGGGAAAACAGTGGAGGACAGCCCAAAGCCTTGGGACCCTGCACCCCAGTGGGAGACCTGGAGGAGGCTCCTGCCTCTTGCCTTCGGATCAGCTCAGCTCTGGCTGCTGTGGCCGCTTGGGGAGTTAATCAGTACACAGAATATCTTCCTCTCTGTCTCTGCTCCTCTCTATATATCTGACTTTCCAATAAAATAAAATAAATCTTCAAAAAAAAAAGAGGCTTCCATTATTGCTGGTACAATTTTGGCCAAACATCACAAGGCAAGGGTTTGGGGGTTGGGAAAGGAGAGACATGATGAGCCCCTTCTCGCCCTCTGCCTGCCAACCTTTGCTAATCATAAACCTTGCAACACTCACTCAGGAGCTCTTCTCTTGGTTCAGCTTTTCTGCCTGTGGCAGGTGCTAGAAAACAGGTCCAGCATGTGGCTGGGAAAGTAGTTTGCTAGTGTCTGGCTTTTGGCCAACATCCTGCTCACTGCTTTTTAGTTTTCCCAGGATGTGTTAAATAATGACTACCCTATGATGCTATTTAAATAATCAAGTATAATGCCAGTGTGATTCACCCCCCATAATTTTACATGTGCACCTGCAGTTGTTCACAGATGGGTCCTGTGCTGTCTCCTGACTAGACCCACCTGTGTGATACAACATGGATGCTCCCTGCACACAGGCTTACAAAGGGCAAGCCTGAATAAATTCAACCCAATTCAATCTTTACAAAAATTTAAAGCTCAAATTCTTAAATATGCAAATGTTTTTACTCCTTTATTGTAAAGATCAAAAGATAGTCATCTTGCTGAAAGTCCCTTTGGAATTACTAGTAGGTTTAGAAATGTTCTGGGAACACTTACATACCTGTTTCATAAAAATGTGACAAGAGGTCTTCTTTCTCAATAAACCGCTGGTAAAGCCAATCAGCGAGGCTGTCATCAGTCTCCAGGGGTACGTCTTTAACCGGAAAGATCCTAAGACAAGTAGGGTAAATTCAAGGTCAAAACCACTCAGATCTATTGCACAGCTTGGGTAATGAAAAGCCGTACACAATCAAGAAGCCATCTTTTGTTTTTGCAAAGGTCATTCTTTCAGGGCATCTAGGGGGTTTTTTGTTTGTTTTTATAAAGCTTGTATTTATTGTTTGAAAGGCATGGTTACAAAGAGAAAGAGACAGGGTAAGAGAGACAGAGGTCTTTCATCCACTGGTTCACTCCTCAAATGGCTGCAATGGCTGGGGCTGGGCTGGGCTGAGGCTGGGCTGAGGCTGGGCTGGGCTGGGGCTGGGGCTGGGCTGAGGCTGGGCTGGGCTGGGGCTGGGGCTGGGCTGGGGCTGGGCTGGTGCTGGGGCTGGTGCTGGGGCTGGGCTGGGGCTGGGCTGGGGCTGGGGCTGGGCTGGGGCTGGGCTGGGCTGGGGCTGGGGCTGGGGCTGGGCTGGGGCTGGGCTGGGGCTGGGGCTGGGCTGAGGCTGGGCTGGGGCTGGGCTGGGGCTGGGGCTGGGGCTGGGCTGGGCTGAAGCCAGGAATTTCAGTAGGGTCTTAAACCTGAATGCAGGGGTCTAAGCACTTGAGCCATCATCTACTGCTTTCCCAGGCACCACAGCAGGGAGCCGGATCAGAAGTGGAGCAGCCAGGACTTGAACTGGGGCCCACATGGGATGCTGGTGTGGCAGGTAGTGGCTTAACTCAGTACATCACAAGGCCAGCCCTGTGTCCTGGTTTTTGGAAACTGTTGTGAATTATACAACAGAGATCACTCATGTTTCACTCAACCATCTATTGCCCCCTTATATGTTGGGTCCAGCAACAGATGCTGAAAACAAATTTTTAAATTATCCTGCATCTACAAATAATCACTGAAAATAACCATGATTTTCTGTAATTGTGGATTTAAGTTGGGATAGTATTTAGAATAAAGTTTTAAAATGCAATTAATTCAAGCAATGTAGTACTGTATTAAGTGAGGCCAAACAATGTATCTTAGCAATCAAAGCTCTTTTGGCAGGACTGTTTGAGAACCACATAGAACCTGCCCAAATTGGTGGCTTTTCATTAATTATGTCAGAGATTCTGGCTGTATGAACAGCAACAACTTTAACTGATGGGAAGAGCTATTGGATATTACCCTGAGGATTTACTTATGTATTGGAGTTACAAAAGGAGATCCTCCAACCTGTGGCCCACACCCTGAGCAGCCCTGACAGCATGCCAAACACTGAGGCCAACAGCAGAGAGCTGCATGGGAAGTGGAGCAGCCAAGACTGGAATGAGTGCCCACAGGGGATGCTGGCATCACAGGGGCTGGCTTTACCTAATACACACCAATGTTGGTGCCCACAGTACCAGTGTTCAGTCTGCAAAGGGTCTGTATGAAGAACCACAGCACCATCCCCCTCCCCTGAGGACTGATTTTTCACCTCTCGCAGCCCATCATCTTGATTCTTATTCCATATCAGGCCTTATCCACCAACTCCTCACTATGGAAGATGAGGATGAGGCTTTCTCCTCTTTCCTTTTCTGCTACACATTCATCTCCCTTTCCCCATTTTTTCCAATGTGGATATACAATAATTTGAACTAGTTCACTGTTAGAGATTCACAGCTAAGTCATGGAATAAGTCATCACTACTTTTTCTTTCTTGTCCTATCTTTACTTTCCCTGGCTTAGACAATTACATTGTTTTTCATTTGCTTAAATCTTCTGTTTACATATAACTAATCCAACCACCAGCTTTCAAAGTTCGAAGCCTGATGCCTAGTAGTCTGTAAACTACTTTTTAAAGGGTCAGAAAAACAATATTCCAGGACCAGGCAGGTATTTGGCACAGCAGTTAAGATACTGCCAGGAATGCCAGCATTCCACACAGAAGTGGCTAGGTTTGAGTCTTACCTCTTTTCTGATTCATTTCCTACTAATTTGCATTCAGGGAGGCAGCAAATGATGGTCCATGTAATTGAGTGCTTGCCACCTAAGTTAACTGGCAGACCCAGGCTGAGTTCTAGGCTAGTGGCTTTAGTCCAGCTTAGCCCTGACAGTTTTGGACATTTGGGAATAATGGACATGAGACCCTCCAGGCCTGCTGAGGTCTTGGCCACACCTTCAGGTGGGCGGCACCAGCATTGCCCCACCAATGGGGAACATCTTACCTGTAGGTTCCCCGCCCATCAAGGAGGGGTCAGGGAATGCTTAAAATCCCAAGACCCTTCCTCAAACCTTTGGTGTCCCTCTCTCCCTCCTCTTTCAGGAGGCACCCCACCTCCCGGCTTCCTTTCCGGAGGTGCTTTCCCCTCCCCTCTCCCTTTCCTGCTCACCTGGTCCCTTCACAAATAAAATTTTCTGTCTGCAATAGATTCCCGGCTTTTTATTTCTATACTAAGCTGAGGAAAGAACCCACTGGGCATTTCTGGTAACAGATAGAAAACATGTCCCCGTCTCTGTCCCCGTGTCTTTGAAAGCAACGAGGACAAATTTTCAAAAAACACAGAAGATACTTTAGGTCTTACAAGCTATGTGGTTTCAGCCACAGCTACTCAGTTTTGTCCTCTAGTGTGGAAGCAGCCACAGTATATAAATTCGAGTTGTTCCCAAATAAGTTATATTTAAAAAACAGGCAGTTGGCCAGATTGACCTCCAGTCTAGATCTTCCAAGGGGATCAGTCAGAAACAGAGCAGCCGAGAAGTGAGCCATCACCCAAGCAGGATGCTGGCGTGGCAGGTGGTGGCTTAACCATCAGGCCAGAATGCCGGCAACCCTAAGTTCCATTCTGCAGTCTTTACTAATGTTCTGGAGATGCCCACACTCCTGAAGCGGGTAAAGTGCAGCCTGCACCTCACACTTTCTTCTTCCTCTTATGACAGACTTTGATGATGCACACCCAGTTTCTTAGGAAAGGCTACTTGGTCTACCAAGGCCTTTTAACTATCTTCCCATCTGATCATGATAACCAGACTAGATACAGGATTTATGGTTACAAATAATTTTCATGCATTTCTTACTTCCAAAACTTTCATTGATATATTTTTATTTTATTGTGTTTTAAAATTTCTAACAGTTCTTTATATTGTTTTAAACATTCCTTAATAGTTTTTTTTATTGCTACAATATCTTCGAGAAAGTTTTAAATTATAAAGGATGTTTTTAGGCACAGAAGTAAAGAGAAGGGTTAATGAACTCTAGGCACTATCAGGAGTTTTGGGAGACGCCCTTTCCTGGAGAGAGTCTAGACCTCTGACTCACGTCCTTCTGTCTGCTTTGTCAGTATTTTTTAACTGGTTAGAACTCACACAGGCGGGGCTGAGCAGCTGGGTGAAGTGCTCAGCACGTGAGAGTCTGTGGCCCTAAGGCCTCGTGGAGGATTAGATGAGTGGGCTGTTTAAATTGATGCTCTTCATCACCCCTTGCTCATTTCCCCCAAGGAAGAACTGTGAGAGAGACTGGTTGCCAGCTTTGTGGTCCCAGTGAGACAGGGCACTGGGACTCTCAGAGCTCAGCACACCAACCTGCCTTTCCCTGCCCCAGCATGCCTGATTCTAGAGGCACACAGAGACCCCAGTTCCCTCTCCAGGGCAAGCCTCTAGCATCTGCCAGTGTAGAGTCACCATGCGCTTGGGCAGGGAGGGATGCAGGTCTGTGTCTCTTGAGGGATCTGAGCGTGTTCCGTGTTCTTCAACAGATTTCAAAGGCAGGCATTTGGCACAGTGTTTAACATGCCAGCTGGGACACCAGCATCCCATATTAGAGTGCCCAGCTCCACTTTTCAATCCAGCTTCCTGCTAACATGCACTCTGGCAGACAGCAGGTGACAGGTCAACTAGCTGGGTTCGTCACCCATGTGGGAGACCCAGATGGAGTTTCTGGATCTTGGCTTTGGCCTAGCGCTGCCAGGGATGTTTGTGGCATTTGAGGAGTAAACCAATAGGTGGAAGATTTCTCTGTCTTCTCTATTTCAAATTAATAATTCTAACAAGAAAACAATTTTTAAAAAAATATTTCCACCAGTTTTCCCAAGCTGCAACCTTACTTCCTAAGCACAGAGGTTGCCAGTTGTTCTGGAAGTTCTATGGTAGGAAGAGGTGAGTTCTTAGCTTTCTCACAGCTAGCTGCTTCTGTTCCTACATTTACTACTCTGCTTTTCCAGCCTCCCTATCTTTCTTTTTTTCCTCATCCTTGTGAGTTTATACTTAAAAACAATTAAACAAACCAAAAGACCTCACTTAGGGGCAAGCGTCTGGCTTTATAGTAGAGAAGCCCACATCCCATGTCAGAGTGCCAGGTTCAAACCTGGTTCTGGCTCCTGACTCCAGGTGCCTGCCATGCAGACCAGGAGAGGCAGGGGTGACTGCCGCCCACCTGTGAGACCTGGACTTACCCCACCTTGGCCTGGCACCGGGCCCATGCAGCCATCTGGAGAGTGAATCTGAAGATGAGGGCTCTCTTTCTTTGTCTCCCACATAAAACTAATTACTTTTTAAAAATAACATTTGGGGCCCGGCGGCGTGGCCTAGCAGCTTAAGTCCTCGCCTTGAAAGCCCCGGGATCCCATATGGGTGCCGGTTCTAATCCCAGCAGCTCCACTTCCCATCCAGCTCCCTGCTTGTGGCCTGGGAAAGCAGTTGAGGACGGCCCAATGCATTGGGACACTACACCCGTGTGGCAGACCCGGAAGAGGTTCCAGGTTCCTGGCTTCGGATCGGCGTGCACTGGCCGTTGCGGCTCACTTGGGGAGTGAATCATTGGACGGAAAATCTTCCTCTCTGTCTCTCCTCCTCTCTGTATATCTGACTTTGTAATAAAATAAATAAATCTTTAAAAAAAATAACATTTTTTTTTCATTTAGTGTTACTTTACTGGGGTTTCTAGAGGTCATGAAAATACACATTATGGTAATGTAACAGCTCTTCTGTGAAGTTGCCCTGTCATTTCTGAAAGGTCTAATATGGTTTTCTATCTTTGGCTAGGGTCTACAACTTGCCGTTCTTCAAAGGGTTTCCCATTGCTATTTCAGGTTTAGGCAAAATGCATGTCAGTTACTTGGTAAGATTTTGAACATCACAGCAATGCTTACGATCACAGAATCAGAAGCCGACTTCCATGGTATGATCAAAAGAATACGTCTCTAGATCAGTGAAATCTACACAAAGGATTCCACACTAACAAGAATGACTCTCCTCGGCCTCCTTCAAAGGCCTGGATCTATCACCAGAGTGCTGTCTCTTGTCAGGGGTATTTTATCATTCAAACGTAACTGTTTATATACAGGGAAAATAGGGAGAAAAGCAGCATGGTTTGAAAAAAAATTATTAAAAATCAATTTAAAGAACTCAGTACTTTAATTCGAAATTTACATTCAAACACTTGAAAAGAGGAACCAGCACTGTGGCACAGGGTCTGGGTCTCCTCACTTCTAAGGTTGTTTCCTCCATGTACACAACCTGTGGACCACCTACTACTCTGGGCTCAGCGGGAAGGCAAGCTCTTGGCCTCAGAAAACCCAGAGTGGAGAAATGGAGCTGCTACTGTTTGTTTCAAAGGGGATGAAGCTGGCTAAGGCCTTCTTCCTCAGTTTATCCAATCGCTGGCACATTCCTGTAATGAGGTTGCAACTAACAAAGATCTCCATGAATGCTTCAGGAAAATGGTCCTTGATGCACCACAGGGAGCAGCAGTCACTACCAGTGTTCTAAAAAATGTGGCAGCACCACAGAGTGTCCTGGTTGGAGCACTTAGGCTTCCATCCCTCCCACTCTAGGGTACTCTTGGAGAGGTGAGCCAAGGGGTCCTTTGCCCTGGGCTCAGCAGCCAGTGCCTGTTCACATCGTCCATCTCTTCCTCAGCAGCTGGGGTGGCCCCGTGATCTCCTCTTCGACTCAGTCTGGGCCTTTGCTTCTCTTCCTGTGAGCCCTTCTTTTTCTGAAGAGGCATCTTTTTTTTTTTTTTTTTTAATTTGTTTTTATTAAGTTGGCTCTCTGCAAGCTTTTCAGCATCAAAGTGGGCCATCTTCTCACCTAGTTTCACTTCCTCCAAGACAGCCAGGAACTGGGGCTGGTTAACACAGGGGAGGAGCCAGTGGTTGGCACTGGGAAAAGCCTAGCAGACACCAGGCCCCAGACCTTCTTATAGAGCCACAACAGGGCGCAGACAACCGTGATGTCCACTGTGCCACTCACTCTCCCACTGGAAATCTCCTCTTCAAGAGAGCACCCAGCAGCCCCAGGAGATGCCTCACTTTCTCCTCCACATTCGCAGGGCCCCTTTTTCATTGTGGCACATGATTCCCACATGCCTCAGCAGGGCTCACCCACCGCACCACCTGGAGGCCTTCCCAGTAGCCCCTCGTTGCTCACGCAGCAGGTAATGGCACTGCTCCCAAAACACACAGACTCCAACATCACCCTCAAATGCTGGAAACCCGGCCAGCAGGTAATCTGTGGGAGCCCTGAAGTGGAAGTAAGGTAGTGCAGAAAGCACGTGGATAAGGGCCCCACTGTATTAGTCAGGAGTGGAGAAAGGTACTGAACAGTGTAGTAATAACACGACTGCATAGAAATCCAAGTTTACTTACAATTTCTAGTAGCAAAATTGCTAGTACCAAAGTGAAAATGCATTAGTAATTTTGAAAGATATTTTTTAAAAACTATACTAATTTTTCAATATTCCTCTCATAGAAAGATTTTTAAACTAGAGTAAAATTAGTCAGAAACATCTTATTTAGATGCAGCTATCAGTATTTATAAACTGATCTATGCCAGTTTGGGGACAAACTCTTGAGACTCCATTCATAACACATTCTTGGGGACCTTCCACTCTAAGATGTCAGATGTCTTGAATTTTCATTTCAATATTAATAGTAAAAACCATTTTTAAACATATACATCTTATAACTTAGTGCTGCCATGTGTTTCTGGTGAATATGTTTAGAGTCACTTTATACGATGTAGGTCTGCCATGAAAGGAAAAGGCTTGAGAGGTGAAGAGAAGCACACTTCAGAGCAAAACCTATTCTCTCACCTCTTAAGCTGTAACTGCCCCTGGGACTTTTAATATCCATTAAAATAAAGCAAGAGAGGGGTTCTGCTTCTTGTAATGACAGAGTAGGTCACAGTAACGATTAGAAAGTCTGGACAAGACATAAAGAGTAATTAGTGCACGGCAGCGGGCGGTGACCAGGTGCAAGCTGACAGGGCAAGAGGCAGCACTGGAGGGCGAGTTTCTGACTTTCCTACAGTCTCCACTAGCTAGTGTCACATGGGGAGGCTAGAACTTATACAGAAACTTGTTCAAGCTTCTTATGCAGATGCATCAGTCAAGTATTTGCATTATTTTTAACCTCCTAAGATATATTACCTTTGCTGTGTGGCAAGATTTAACAGAAAAGGCTTTTGTACAAAGTCACTCTTAGGGATCCTCTCACCAAAGAAAAAGTCTGCAAATCTGTTATCACTCAGCTAATTGTGGGAGTCCTGGCACCATGACCATCAAAAACAATTTTAGAGCCAGTCATCATAGATGAGCAAACCCTCAGCCATAGCCAGGCCCAAACATATTAGAATAAACGTTCATTAAGAGATTACAAAAGTTTAAGAGAAATCACAGAGGGCCCAGCATGATAGCCTAGTGGCCAAAGTCCTTGTCTTACATCCACCAGGATCCCATATGGGGAGCAGTTTGTCTCGACTACTCTGCTTTCCATCCAGCTCCCTGTTTGCGGCCTGGGAAGGCAGCTGAGGATGGTCCAAGACCTTGGGACCCTGTACTGGCATGGGAGACCCAGAGGAAACTCCTGGCTCCTGGCTTCAGATCAGTTTAGCTCTGGCCATGGCAGCCACTTGGGGAGTGACTCAATGGACAGATCTTTATCTTCATATCTCTTTCTCTCTGTATGTCTGCCTTTCCAATAAAAACAAATCTTAAAAAAAAAAAGAGAAATTACAGAAAAGTTAAATCAAGCTCTTCCTTTAGCTGTGAAAAGATGAGGCCTTGAATTTGTTGGCTCTGCTGCTACCAGGTAAGGATGAAGCCAACCTAATCAGGAGAAAATAACTGAGACACACAGCTCGAGTCACTAGATTTAGCCTATCACGGGACCTGTGTTACTCTGGATGTCCAGTTAAGTAAGCCAATAAATTCCCTTATGGCTAAAGTTTAATTCCATCTGAATTGGGCGTTCTGGAACTTACAGCTACAAGTATTGCTCTTGGCTTTTAGAATGCACCAAAATCTGAACTCGCTTGTTTACTTCACTTTCTACAACTTCTTTATTCATGTTATATTACTGTTTCCTACAGATTCACTATATACTGCTTCTGTTAGGTGTTTATTCATATAGTTATTACTGCACAACATGCCTATCTATCCTTTCCCCTCTCTACCTATTAAAATTCTATCGGTCAGTAAGGCCTAGTACGGATAATTCATCTAAGAGGTTCCTTTGTTCTAAGAATACCACAAGCCCTGAGGTTAGCACAGAACAGATAGTCTTTGTAAGAGAAGCATATCAGATACTACTGGCAGGTATGCACTTCATTATATGAGATCAATGCAGTTTCTGTTAATATAAAAACAGGTCTAGGGCCCGGCGGCGTGGCCTAGCGGCTTAAGTCCTCGCCTTGAAGGCCCCGGGATCCCATATGGGTGCTGGTTCTAATCCCAGCAGCTCCATTTCCCATCCAGCTCCCTGCTTGTGGCCTGGGAAAGCAGTCGAGGACGGTCCAATGCATTGGGACCCTGCACCCGCGTGGGAGATCTGGAGGAAGTTCCAGGTTCCCGGCTTCTGATCGGCGTGCACCGGCCCGTTGCGGCTCACTTGGGGAGTGAATCATTGGACGGAAGATCTTCCTCTCTGTCTCTCCTCCTCTGTGTATATCTGGCTGTAATAAAAATGAATAAATCTTCAAAAAAAAAAAAAAAAAAACAGGTCTAACCAACGTAAGAATAACTTAGCAAGAGCCACAGGTTGAAGACCTTGAACAAGCATTTAAAATATCTTTAGAAGGAGAAAACAAGCATTAAAAATAAGCTTAAATTAAACAAAGAAAAATTCAGGTTTACCAACTGAATGTAAGAATGTGGAAAAGTTGGCGTAGCATCCATCGCTTTCCATGGGGATGAGCCTCAGAGAGGGCTGTGTTTTGACAGTGAGCCCCGCCTACCATCTGCCCAGAATAGCCTGGATATTCTCTCGACTTAATAGACAGCCAGGAGGGCAGACCAAATGCTCCCTCAAGAGCAATCGACTCCTATTACTCTGATTGTTTGGTCACCATGGGATTAAAATATTAAAATGACTAATCCCCTAATATGGCAAGGGATCAAATGCATTGAATACCAAGTCCTCTTGGAATCAAATAAGAGGAGTTCTTGTAAGATTTAAGTAAATACATATTTATGTATAACCATCTGCCATCCAAATGAGAAACTAGCTTCTAATGTTTAAGAAACAAAATTTCTTATTTTCAGTCACCCACAATGTGCTCTTAAATACAAAGAACTCTACCCAACTCCCTAGAAGACTAAAGAGCACTAGATAAAACTCAGAGCAGTTGTAAGGGCAGAGGCGTTTAGATGCCTGGCCCTGACACTGGCGTTGCCTGGCTCTAGTTCTGGCTTCCCTTCCAATTCCAGCTTCCTGGGAAGCAACAGGTGAAGGCTCAGATAGTTGAGACATTCCCAGGTGGGAGACCTGGACTGAGTTCTTGGTTCCCAACTTCAGCCTGGCCCAGCTCTCGCTGTTGCAGGTATTTGGGGTGTAAACCTGTGGATGGAAGATCATTATCTCTCTGCCTTTCACATAAACAAAACCAATTTAAAAATAAATAAAACACAAAAAGATATAAAATAATGCTTAGCAGATTACACTAAGTTCAAGTTAAAACATTTGAACTTATATGCTGTCAAGACTTCAGAATATGAACCAAGAAACAAAAACATGACTAAATGCTCAATTCAATTATGTCAACAACATGTAAGGAAATAAGCACTGACAGAAATGCTAAGATAAACAGTTATTGTTTTCAAAAGGCTAATAATGTATCAGTAGGCTACGAAACAGTAAACATTCAGAATAGGCTAAACATCATCTGATGGGTTCAAAGAGCATTGTTATGAATTTTAATGATGGAATGTGATGCTTGCTTATGGCACAGGATACACAGAAAAGATAACCTATGTTTAGCCTAAAGGAGTAGAATTAAAAAATGTAAAACATAAAATTTAACTAATGTATTCAGACTTTATTTTTAGAAGATAAAGTGGAATGTAAGGCAGATGATGAAAAATAACGTCCTAAGTCCCTGCTTGGAACACTGACTTGGGATGCCAGCATCTAGCTTCCTGCTAGTAAGCGTCCAGGAAGGCCACAGGTGACAGCCCAACTACCTGGATTCCTGCACCCGTGTGGGATACATGAGTGGAGTTCAGGCTCCTGGTGTTAGCCTGTCCATGTCCTACCCAGGTGTGGGACTCTGGGGGGTGAACCAGAAGATGGAAGCTCTCTCTGTCTTTCGGTCTCCCTGACTCCCAAATGAAATGAAAAACAAATTAAAAATATAATAGCCCTATTCTTTTCCTCCTCAGATACATGTTTCCCAGACATACTCCCTTCTAATTATTATTTCTGCTATTTATTTCCATATAGCTTATAAGCATGTGAATGCACTATTTCCAAATTATCTCATTTAACATTTAATGGTTGACTTTCTACCCTAAATGCTAAACGGCTACCTTACACTGCTGTCCCTGATCCCCTTCAATGTTCCTGCCATCACTTCTTACTTAAAGACGTTCTCAATGCCAACTCTGTCCTTTGTGAGTATATCTACAATGATCAGTCTGTGTTCTATATTACGCATCTGTTTACTCTATAAGACTGCATTACTCTCGTCTTTGTATACTCCATATACAAATCGGTACCTGATCCTTGAACTCAGGTTTGCTCAACTGAATAAAACTGACTGTAATATGCCAGGGCAAAATTTTGGAAGGTTCCATCTGTAGACAGCCACCCCATACCATGGGCTCAGGTAGCTGACTGACATCACCGTGGTTAGCATGACATGACTAACTCAGAAATCACTTGTTACAAAAGCCTTTACAGACAAGCCATCAAATTTGACATTATTTTGAGCCATCAGCTTGCACTAAGCTGCTCTGGCCTAATCCTCAATATTCTAAATTGTGGTATTCATCGTTTCCTCTTGGAACCATTAAAAAGCTATGAAAACAAGCAAACAAACCAAATCCACTTGGTTATTTGAAAATAGAATTCAGAGGCTCAGATATAAACTCCTACATACAGGGAAAACCAAGGAGTTATTTCACAAAACTCAACAGGTAGCCAATCTACAGTCATGCCAGTAAATAGTTTGGATCTTAATGCTGTGTGGAGAGGAACAGCACCCAACCCACTGCTTTGCTTCACAGGATAATTCGGCCCTGCTTCTTGCAAAACAAAGCTCTAGCAAGCCACAATGTTACTTGAGAATATGAAATGGCATTGCTTAAACCTGGCTTTATTACATCTTTATTCATTTTCTACCCTTTAAACCCAGTAAGAGGCTTATCAAGTGCTTACTCAACGGAATGAACTATCCGGTAACCAAAATATGACACTGATCTATTTGCTTAAAACACTTCCATGTTTTCTCTGTGTAGTGATGTTAAAAACTTTTAACTCTGAACCAGATTCAGACTCAGAGGAAAACAGCAAAAGTGGTAAGAAAAAAAAAATCACACATACACTTAACTGATACTTCCCAAGTATTACTGCTCCCTACGCCTGCGGTGCTGCCACATCAGGCCTCCCACTGTGACCCACAGAACCAATGCCCTATCACAGGCCTTAGGCCACCAACCCCCCAGTTCTTGGGGTTCAGACTGTACCAGGACTTGGAACACTGGCTTCCGTGACTACGGGGCTCCAAGGCAGGACGGGACTGCAGCAGCACTCCGGGCCTTGCCGGGCTCTCTGCTGGCCAGCTGCAGATCAAGGGACTTCCAGGCGCCCGTGAAGCAATCAACAAGCCCCTCTTATGCATTGACACACATAACCTATTAGTCCTGCTTTTCTGGAGAATCTGACTTATGTGCCACAGCAACATATAAATATTCCTTTCATGTGTAACTTACAAATAGTTTAAAAGAAATTAGATGTATCTTCCAGGACAGGATGATGCTTTATTTTAAATTATGAGAAAAAAAGTAATACAAACGATAGATAAGTAAAATGCTCTCATCCAGAAAAGATCAAGAAAATATGAAACAGGGCCAAATATTATTTCTGATTCATTAACAGCAAATATTGCTGAGGCTGCAGCAAAAATTAATATACAAATTGTTGCAGATTATTCAGATCTCCAACTTCATTATAGAAATACAAACCCAAATCCAACTAAGACCACACACATATTAAACACTTTTACACTGAATGGTATCAAACTAAAATGCTTTATTTTTTTTAAATAAAGGAAGAAAAAAAGCTAACCTGGTGTAGAGAAAAAAAAGAACCTGTGGGTGGTAAACATTACTAACAACAAACAGAACTGAAGATTAAAGTGTAAGTTTCCATTTCCAACAGGCAACTGAATAGTGATTGATGGCAAAAACTCCACCCTTTCCATGGAAAAGCAGGACACAGAAGTAAAGAAACAGACCATAAGAGAGGGTAGAAAAGCAGATGGGAATAATGAAGGAAATTATTAGACAGGAGAAGTAGGAGGGAAATGAACAATAATTACAAGCAATGATGGGAAAAAGCCTTATCATGGAACAACGTTCCCTTGTAGGCGGGAAATGCCATGGTTAGCTCAAGCATCCTTGAAGGTGACTCACTCCCAGCAAAGCCCCCTGAGGGGGAGTTGAGGCGAGTAAATCCCTACACACAGATGGTTAGTACCCAAGAGGGTCCCACATGTGCCAGTACCATTCAGTTACTCACAGTTACTGGGGTCAAGCTGCCTTAAAACTTAGCCCCAAATATGCCAAATAACTAGCCTTTATCATAATTACTCTATTCTACTTTGTTCTTTTACATCAAAAAATATCATTAGAGTTAATTCTCTTAAAACCACTTTAAATTACGGATTAAAATCCTGGAATATAAAAATCTAAACAATTTATGCAATTTGAGTGTTTCAATATCCTAGATTCAAAATGGAAAAAAATCTGTTTAATATCTATTAAATGGGATTTATTTTAAATGTGACATTGCTAAATTTTTAAAGCTACCAGATGAAAATGCTTTTTGTTATAATTATTCAAGTTGCAAATTCTAAATTCTATGAGTAACTTTTCTTTCAACTGACTTTTTTAACTGAAGAATTCATACATTCAAACCATAAAAAGAACTTTTTTTGTATAATGAGAAGTAACAGCCCCTCCCCAGGGGCAGCTGCCAGCAGACGGTTACTGCACTCAAGGTTACTGCACTCAAGGCAGTCAAAGTGTGACTTTTGTGCAAGTCACATATTAAAATTACTTTCAGAATCGTCAGCACTCACCAACAACTCAAGCCATAATATTTAAGCTTTAAATTTTGCTTTACAGTTTTCCAACTCTGCACTCATATTTGTAAAACTCTTCTGACTTACTCACAAGAAAACACACTGTCTCTCTACCACCATTGACTTGAGTAGTTCTCCTATTGACTTCCATAGCAATTGTCGTCTTCCTGGGTTTACAAGCTTAGGGGCCATGGGTTAGGTTTTCAATAAACAGTAAAGCTAATCGATCTAGAAAATGATCAAACATACACAGGCATCATCAGTATATGATTTTTTGATATCAATATTTTCATAATTCACACGAAACATCTATCCTGAAATCTATACGAAAAAAATAGTGATAGCATCGTCCATTCAATAAATGTTTTGGTTGTTATTTACACACCTGACGTAAGCATATTAAAACATTAAAAATTTTACATGGAAGTTAGATATCGAAATTACCAATTTAATCACTGAGATAATTTTACATTTTGATTGCAAAACAAATTCTTTTTCTATTAATACATTTTTTTTAGGCCAGGTGAGTACATCCTTCAAGTTATTTACTCTAGTATCAATGCAATAATCAGTGCCTCTAGAAAGTCATTTGCAGAGACATTTATCACTCAGCGAAAAGGACTTCAAAAATACAGTGTAAGAATGACTTTTGAGCCAACCACTTGTGCTGTCCAAATAAAAACTAAATACTAGAACATTCACATGTTTTGAGGAAGGTCTGTTGGGTATGAACTAAGCACTAAGACTGAATTCTTACCTGTAATGTACATGAGTGACTGTTGGCTTCCTGTAGCCCAGAATCCAGGTTTGAATATCTATAGGCTCAGCTTTGGGGTAAGCTATCGTTGTATCTATTATCCACTGGAGGCCTTTTGATTTGCTCTCTGAGAACAAAGAAAAAATGACCTAAAAGTGGGTCAATTTTTACATAACCTGCAGCAAAAATCACAGTACAGATTACTTGAGCAGTATACAGCATACTGATATACTGTTGCACTAAAAAACAGGATAAACTTTGGGTACTATTGTTCTACAACACATGTAGGATGAAATTAAGCATTTCTCAACATATTCTCAATATATTTCTTATATATATTTCTTAATATTGACGAGTTGCAAAACAAACAGAACAGCACTATGATTTAGTGAACATGCTACCATTTAAGTATTCAATATATTAGGGACTATAAAAGCGCAATTTATATTTATCACTCTAATTAAAAAAAAAAAAAGGAGGCCTATGAGAAAGCCAGAAGCTAAAGTATTACATCACAAAAATGGAAAACAGACTTCAAAACAAAAATCATTCTCTAAATTTAACACAAGACAAACACTGAGATTTGCAATTCTTGCAAGATGTTAATAAATAATGGAGCATAGAAACAAACTTCAGCATTTTCACACATTATTGTTAGTTGTTGCTCTTGTTTAAAAACAGAAGCATCCCCCAATTTTAACAAGAGTTATATACACAAAAAAGCAAGCTAAACCTTGCTGCCACACAACAGGTAGTCCCGTTGTAGAACAGGAACAGGGAAGTGCTGTTTTGTTTGGCCCTTTGCAGTTTTTCAAATTTTGTTTTGTCATTTTTGATTTATTTGAAAGGTTAGAGAGATCTTTCATCTGTCGATTCACTCCTCAAATGCTTGCTAACAAGCCAGGGCTGGGCCAGGCTGCAGCCAGGAACCACGAGCCAGGAAAACCAAGCCAGATCTCCTATGTGGGCAGCAAGGACTCAAGCACTTAGACCAACCCCTGCTGCCCCTCAGTGTGTGCGTTAGCAGGAAGCTGGATTCAGAAGCTCAGCCAGACTTGACATGGGGAACAGACATGTGAAATGGTTTTTATTCCCAGCACTGAGCACAAAGTCGAGCAAGAACTGAGAGGGGAATCCTCCCAGAGACTGCTGAGGGACAACTTTAAAGTGTAACTCTGCTGCTTTATAAGTCCAAATACACATTAGGAACCAGTGATAATTATTTTTATATGACAAATAATTGAAAAACGCTCTTAAACTCTTTAAAGATTTTAAAACAACATTCTGGAAAAAAATATAAAAGAAAAAACAAATAAAGGGATCAGGGTTGGGATGTTCTTGCTCTGCACTGGAGCGCCTGGGGTTAAGTCCTGGCCTGGTCCAGACCTGGGTTTCCTGCTAGCGCACACCCTGCAAGGCACAGGGGGTGGCTCAGGTACTTGGGTCCTCAGTCACCCATGCGGGAGACTTGGAGGGGGTAGCTCCAGCCTGGCCCAACCCAGGCTGAGACAGGCATTTGGGAAGTGAATCAATAAATCAGTCTCTCTCTTTGCTTTCAAATAAAGGTTTAAATAACACATTATTAATAAGGTAACAATTTATGTAAATAAACACACTTTAAAAGCTGCCAGAAATATGTGTGCTGAAATGTTGAGGGATATTGCATATTATTTTGAGATGCATAAAAAAGAAAATCCAAGATGGACTAATGGATGGAGAGACATGTGAGTAGGCAAACACAGTAAGCTGTTAACTGCAGACGCTAACTGGCCATCTCATTGATGTCCATTGTAAAATACTTCTATCACAGATGCATGTTTGAAAATTCTCCTAATACAGTGATGGAGAAGCGTGAGTCAGCAGAGTTCAGCTTACTATTTGTTACAACACACCATACATCTGAAACAATCCCAACCTTTCCAGAGTTCCTCAGCCAGAACTCAACACTGATGCACATGGAAGCCCCACAGATGAAGACAAACACAAAGCCAGGGTTTTCACTTAAAGGGACTAAAATGTCAGAACATATAAAAACCACGGAAAGTAAAACGCAAAACACCAAAACACACAGAAGTAAACGGTTTCACGTAAAAACAGTTTTCCAAGACACTTAATGGTTTTTCCTAAATAGCTGGAATATTTTAATTAAGGTTGGATAAATCCTATACTACTTTGTACTGGTTATAAGCAGAAATCATTTCTTTCCAAACAAAAAACCCATTTTTCCTCAATATCATGCCTCAGGTTCACACTGCCCTTTGTCAACTGGAGCAGCGCAGGTACCAACATGGGGGCCTGAGGGGGAGGCACTACTGGAAAACAGTGGTCGTTTTGGGCTTCATCCTCTTTGGAAAGCCTTGGACTCCAAGCGCTGGCTTTGCTGACGGCGCCACAGCATCTCTCCAGCAGGGAAGCTATCCTGAACCTTCCTCTTCTATTAAAAGATTTTCAATTTGGCTTTTTAATATATGATGAATGATTAAGAGTCCTGACTGCCACGCAGCTTCTTGAGAGGAGAAAACTCAACACACTCTCACCGGCACTGGTTTTGTATCTGGTCCTAATTCTCACTTAAGAACCAGCATGTGAGCACTTCAGGAATTTCATGGAAAATAGAACTAAAGATGCCTGGGCCCAAGAAAACATTTGAAATCTATGTGTAGCTTGTTTATAAACATACATTTTCCCTGAGCATTTTGAGATCCCCTGTGTTTCCAACGGTCAATTATTCCAATCTTAAACAACAGTAAAGGAAATAACAAAATGCTACCAAACAGGCCTAGTGAGTTCATCTTTAAATTTACAATTTATCATACCAAGTTTTCACAGCAGCAGTGTCTGAGATATACTTTTTTTTTTTTTTTAAAGATTTTATTATTACTGAAAAGCCGGATATACAGAGAGGAGGAGAGACAGAGAGGAAGATCTTCCATCCGATGTTTCACTCCCCAAGTGAGCCGCAACGGGCCGGTGCGCGCCAAACCGATGCCGGGAACCAGGAACCTCCTCCAGGTCTCCCACGAGGGTGCAGGGTCCCAAAGCCTTGGGCCATCCTCTCCTGCCTTCCCAGGCCACAAGCAGGGAGCTGGATGGGAAGTGGAGCTGCCGGGACTAGAACCGGCGCCCATATGGGATCCCGGGGCTCCCAAGGCGAGGACTTTAGCCGCTAGGCCACGCCGCCGGGCCCCTGAGATATACTTTTTCAAAACAGTCTTCATGCTTATGCCACAAACATTTTTTGCAAAACTTCACAATTTACTAGATGATCTCCAAATTAAGGCTTACCTTCTCCTACTCATAAAAGCAACATATACTCATTTTAAAATTTGGAAAATCCACAAAAGTATAAAGAGATGGAGGGGAAATCACGCATGATGTTATAGCTCAGAGAAGGGAATCAGTGCTCACATTTTGGGGTTCTCTTTCCAGGAACCTGCTACTAAGTCAGTGTTTTAAGAATTGGGCTCATGAGGGCCCGTTGCGGTAGCCTAGCAGCTGAAGTCCTCACCTTGAATGCGCCGGGATCCCATATGGGCACCGGTTCTAATCCTGGCGACCCCCACTTCCCATCCAGCTCCCTGCTTGTGGGCTGGGAAAGCAGTCGAGGACGGCCCAAAGCCTTGGGACCCTGTACCTGTGTGGGAGACCCAGAATAGGACCCGGGCTCCTGCCTTCAGAATGGCTCAGCTCCAGCCATTTGGGGAGTGAATCATCAGACAGAATATCTTCCTCTCTGTCTCTCCTCCTCTCTGTATATCTGCCTTTCCAATAAAAATAAATAAAAATCTAAAACAAAACAAAACAAAAAGAGAGTTGGATTCATGAGCCCAGTGTAATAGCCTAGTGGTTAAAGTCCTTGCCTTGCAGCCGCCAGGATCCCATATGGGGTTTGTATCCCAGCTGTTTCACTTCCCATCCAGCTCCCTCTTGTGCCCTGGGAAAGCATTTGACAATGTCCCAAAGCCCTTGGACCCTGCACCTGCATGGGAGACTCAGAAGACGCTCCTGGCTGCTGGCTTTGGCTTGGTTCAGCTCTGGCCACCTGGGGAGTGTACCAACTGACAAAGGATCTTTCTCTCTGTCTCTTCTTTCTGTATATCTGCCTCTCAATAATAAAAATAAATACATAAATCTTAAAAAAAAAGACTTGGGTTCACATTATTGTTTTATTTCCCCTAACCCATTTACATTATATACAGCACAAGCATTTTTCCAAGTTAACAAAACTTCTCTATTGTATGGATATTACATAACTACTTATCTGTTTTCCCTCTGGCTATTTGATTTTTTTTGTAATTGTAAATAACACTATGATAAACTTCTTTGCTTATATTTCAGATTATTTCCTTTTGATAAGCATTATTTGCAGTGGAATAACTGAGTTATTTATTAACACTTGAAGGCTCTTAGTACTCTGACAACATTAAATTCTCAGCATTAAAAACAAGCAAAAAACTTTCT
Source organism: Ochotona princeps (assembly GCF_030435755.1). Taxonomy (NCBI): domain Eukaryota; kingdom Metazoa; phylum Chordata; class Mammalia; order Lagomorpha; family Ochotonidae; genus Ochotona; species Ochotona princeps. The sequence continues at coordinate 21,111,419 of NC_080841.1, forward strand.
ATAGTTAACAATATGAAAAATGACAAAACATTATCATTCACATAAAAAGAATTAGTTTTTCAAACAGGTCATTTCTACATCTCTATCTTTTACCTGATGATTCTACAGAAACAGTTTCATAAATAATCACTTATAGAATGCTCCTGCAGCACTGAGAATATTCCAGAATGAGGTTAGGGTGAGGGAAAGACACATTTGACTTACAGCATTTGCTTTATTTGAATAGATTATTATCATTATAAACTACCTGCATAAATAGAAACCTAAAAAATTATAGTTTCACATTGTCCCTAATTCTTCCCTTTGTCAAATTTAAATATATTTTAAAAAAACAGTATCTTTTGGAACTCGCTTAATTGCAAAAACAGAAAAATGCCAACAGTCACCATACCTAATTCCTTAGCATCTCCTCCTGCTGGGCTTCCATTTTCCTGCCGTGCTACCAGTGCACTCAGAATAATCTTTGTTGCACCAACCCTTGGCAGAGTGACATGAGTAAGAAATGGCAAGTTGTTCTTTTTGGCAAATGCCTGGCTTGTTTCTCGCCTCTTCCTGAGGAAGCCTCCTTCTGGAAACAAAACGATCCATTTCCGGTCTCTGCTCCTGTAGTTCTTCTCTAGGTGCTTCTTGAGAAGCAGCAGCTGTTGGTCCCGATAAGATCTTCCCTGGAAGGGACACACACATAGTAGTGCAGGTGCTTCTGAAGGGCAAGGCCACAAGAGTAAAGACAAGCCCCAGTTTCTTAGTCAAGACCCAATTCTAATACCGAAGAGTCAGTTCCCTTCCCTGAACTCTGCTTGCTTCTTTTTTGACCACAGTAGGAAAAAAAACCAAACACCCAAGGACATTAGCAGCAATCATTTAAATAATTATTGTGCAGGAAAAGTACATTTTTCTGACTGCCCCTGAAAACAGACTCACTCATCAATTCACTATTTACTATCATCTGCCAAGCACTCTTCTGGACACTTAGAGTAAACGAGAGACCTTCGTGGACCTTCTATTCTTCGCTGGGAAGATGGTGAATATGGAGTGTAAGAATTGGTGAAGGGTCAAGGACAATGGAAGGTGCCTTGAAGGGGCGGACCTCTGTGAAGGATGACACCCAGTGGAGACAACAGCAGAATCTCCCAAACACCACAATTTGAATGTTCCAAGAGCAGTACCGAGGGCAGCATGGCTCAAGGGTGATGAGGCAGAGCCTCAGCAGTGGGAGACGGAACTGCAGAGGGGGGCTGATAGCAAATAAGGACCCTGTTCACAGGTCAGGCTTGTGGGTGGTAAAGCCACAGGGCTGCTTTGAACAAGGAAGTGCTACATTTTTACTTATATTTGAAAAATCTGCTGGTCCCTACAACAAAAAGATCCCATCATCTAAGTCAGAAGACAAGTACCAGAGCACACACAAGGGGGTCTGCGAGCACACACAGGGGGTCTGCGGGCACACACAGGGGGTCTGCGGGCACACACAAGGGGGTCTGCGGGCACACACAGGGGGTCTGCGGGCACACACAGGGGGTCTGCGAGCACACACAGGGGGTCTGCGGGCACACACAGGGGGTCTGCGGGCACACACAAGGGGGTCTGCGGGCACACACAGGGGGTCTGCGGGCACACACAGGAGGTCTGTGGGCACACATAGGAGGTCTGCGGGGTACATTCAGAAAGAGTGAATGCGGAACAACATTCTGATGACCTGGAGCTTTGCTGTGAGCAGACAGGAAAGAGGATGACTTGCTGATTGCAAAAAGGAATCCGGAAAAATGTACAGGAAGACCCCAAACCTGTAACTCAACATCACTAAAGTTTCTCCTTCCTGTGAGATCAATTTATTAATAATTTCCAGCCAACCAATTTATAGGGGTACCTTAGATAATTAGTGTGGAAAGCAAACAAGGCATTTTTTTTTTTAGCTAGTTTACTGAACTAGACTGAGTATGGTTAAGGCAGACAGTAAATTTTCACATTCACAAGTAAACTATTTTTACTTGTCTTGGTGATCCTGTCAAAATGGTCTAGGAACAAAATCCCACAGTTTCTTCAGACTACCAGGATGAAAGGGGCTCTAGTTTTTGCACTGTGTTCCCCAGGCTCCTCAACTTCCTAGTTGCTGGATCTGCTGTCTTCTCTGAGGTACCAGGCTAGGCTCTGTGCAAGGTTGCTCTGACCACAGTCTATCACCAGTGGTTAATCTCCATTGCCACTTCTTTCTGAGCTTCCCACACATAGTTCTTTCTGTCTCTCTGGTTAGACGAACCAAGGATATTACTCTAGAATAAATTAGACAACATAGCAGGTGAAAAATTAAGACGGGTTGTGTACATAAAACTGGAATAAAGCCCATGTGTTTTATGACATCCACTTATGCAAACCTTAGAAGCTTTGATACTTGTTTCCAGCTGCTTTTTGAATTTGTGATTCTTAGAAAAGTCTTAATTAGATGTGAAGCTACTAATTGCTCATTATATACAAAACACTACATTAACCAGGCTAAAGCTGCTAAATATACAAGCACAAAGTAAGTGTGGCGTTACCACACATAAAAACTTTGACAGATCAGGATCTGGCATTGTGGCATAATGAATAGTCACTATTTGCAAAGCTAATGTTGCATATGGGCACTTCTTTAAGTCCCAGTTGCTCCACTTTTGATCCAGCTCCCTGCTAATGTGCCCTAGCAGGAAGCAGAGTTGTCCCATGTCTTTGAGCTCCTACCACCCAATGGGGGAGACTGGCAGCAAGCTCCTGACTCCTAGCTTTGGCCTAGTCCAGTCCTGGCTGTTGTGACCATTTGAGAAGTGAACCAGTGGATGGAAAATCTTCTTTTCTCTCTAACTTCAGTTTCCAAATAAATAATTAAAATATTAAAAAAATACTCAAAATCTTTCACACAGCTACACCATGTACCTATTTGGGGACAGTGTATGATACTGGTAGCCCACCAGGGACACATTCCAATGCAGTGTTGGCTTGCCTGGTGGCTATCATTCTCATCATTCTCTTCCATGTACTGAACATTTCCTAACAGTGGGGACTTTTTCAATCCACCTTCATCTGTCAAGTCTATACTCATTCTTTAAAATTTATGCTAAATATCCTCTTCTCTGAAGATTCTCCAGAGTCTCAGAAACCTGATGAATTCAATTTTTTAAATTCACTTTTCCAACAATGAAGTCCCAAAATATTTCCTATTATGTTACATCTATTTAAATAATTTTCTTATTGGTAATTTAGATATCCTGTTTCACATAACAAGACCTTATAAATAAAAATAATAGTGTTAATATAGACAAGAATAATAATCATGATAAAATCACAATGTGAGTAGTAGGCACTGTTGGAAGTTTCACATTATTACTTCATTTACAAGAACTGTCTCAGGGGAATACTATCTATAATTTTCACTTGAAAAATGAGGACCCTTTGAACAGTAAGTAATTTGCCCAATTCACACAGCCAACCAGCAAAAAAGCAGGGACTGTGGCAGGGCTAGATAAATGCTTACTAAATTCAACTATACTTTCCAGATGGAAAGAAAGCAGAGATTAGAATATCTGCATGATAATCACTTGACATACTCAAATTCAGACTGAAATAAATGTTTATGGAACACAAATTCAGAAGAAGCATTCTCTGAGACACTGGGGCTGGATCTACTTAGAACTGGTCTTGTTTTGCCTCTTTTCATAATAAAGAATCAGTCTGACAGGCTACCTTTGTGGGAAAAAAACGTTCATCACTTACCTGTCTTATAAAGAAGTCTCCATGAATCAGAGAAACAATTCCAAAGTTCGTATATTTAAAAATATGATCCATCAACCACATCATTTGAGCAACAACCTAAAATATTTAAAAGCAAGAGATAAATGAGTGTTGTATAAAACAAACCTGACTTTAGCCAAGTCTCCAAGGTCTAAATAAAATCATCGAAGCACAACCTGGGTTATCCTAAATTTCTTAAATCTAATGGCTTTTTCTAAAAAAAAAATGCAATTACTAACGAAGCCTGCATGAAAAATTACAGGACCTGATTACAAGTCTTAGAATGCTAAGCCATCTGTACAAGCAACGCTGAACTAGTTTCTTAAATCTGGACTTAAATGATTTCAAATCTGTTCTGTCCTAACCCAGGTCTGGTAGTTCTTATGCATAAGAAAAATCATTACAAAATCATTTCCAGCTAATCAAAGAGTTGTGAAGGTTGTCAAATGAGGGCTATATGCTTTATTAATAAGTACTAAAACTATGTGAAATATAATTATACCTTAATGGCTAAAATGTTAAAAGTTAATGTCAAAAATAGCAGAGTATTTTAAAAATCTTTCATAAATTCATTTTGTGAATTTATGCCAGCATAAAAATATGTTTAATGCCACAGTTCTTAAAATCAAAAACACATATTTGCAGCAGGGGACTTCGTCTCAAGCAAATTTTAAAATTAATGGTAAGTGTAAGTAAGATCTAATTGATGAATTGCTTAATTGTTCTTTCCTGCTGAGGAAGCAGCATTCCTTGTTATAAGCCTTAAATAAAGCGAGAATCTCAGTCGAGCATGTGATGAGCACAACTGTGGTTTCTCATGGGAATAACAAATGTAAACATCGGCTCTAAGCACCAAATTATGCGGATTTAGAACAAGGAAAAATTCAACATTTATATGCTGCTTTTACAAAAGCACTCTAAAAGCCCACAAATATATAATATTACAGCTTCCGCCTTAGTTTTTCAGTTACACACCCCTATCCTCTAAGCTTTACTATATTAAATTACTTTAAAAAAATAAAAGCATGCCTAAGTGAACAACTCAGTTGCCAAGTTGAATTAGAGTAAAATAACCCCAATCTCACTTTTCAATCTTGTTTTGCTTTGCAAAGTTCACTTTGTTTAAATAAAAATGAATTTCAAAATAAATGGAATTTATTAAAAAGTGATGCCCCCCCAAACAAAGTGGACTCAACCTGTATTTTTTTAAGGGGCCAGCATTGTGATACAGCAAGTTAAACCATTTCCTGAAATGTCAGCATCCCATTTGAGCACTAGATTATGTCTTGAAAGCTCCACTTTCCATCTAGCTCCCTGTTAATATGCTTAGGACAGCAGTCGAATATGATCTAACTGTCTGGGTTCTTGCCGCCCAAAAGGAGAGCCTGATGGAGTTCCTGATTCCTGGTTTTGGCTTGGCTCAGCCCTGGTCATTGTGACAATTTGGAGGGTGAATCAGTGGATGAAAGATCTCTCTTCTCTCTCTCTAATACTCTATGTAATTTTAAGGTGTATAGAACCTGGTTGTATATAAACTGATAATTGAAATGTCAATGAAGAAGTCACAGGATGTGGTTCAGAACTTGCATTCTTTTTTTTTCTCTCTTTTTTTAACATATTGGTTACTCAATACCATGTCAATTAATTCCATAATGCTATAAATTGTTACCGATGTAATGTCGGGGCTTTCAATTGATCAGGATGATACTCTGCCGACTCTACCTTCAGACCAGAGATGGTCTCCCCAAGAAACCGTTGAACTTATCTGGACAATAATGCTTGGTAAATACTTGCAATGAAAGGATCTCAACTGATTCTGAACTGTGGTAATGCAACAAGGTGGAGGAATCCACCATGGGGGGAGGGCTTGGGGAGGGGCGGGGGAATCCCAGTGCCTATAAATCTGTGCCACATAATGCAATACAATCAATAAAAAGAAAAAAAATAAGCCCTAAAAAACATATTCTATGTAACCCTGCCTTTCAAAATATCCCTTAAAAAATTTCAACTTGATACACAGTATGATGTATAGTTCAGATGTATTAATCTCTGGGTGTTTACATAATTGGTATTTATGCTTAATCTTTATGAATTTAACTCTTAAGTTAGAATGGTCATTAAAACACCAAGTTCAGAGCTCGGCACAGTAGACTAGTGGCTAAAGTTCTTGCCTTGCATCCACTGGGTTCTCATATGGGTGCCAGTTCATGTCCCAGCTGCTCCACTTCCCATCCAGCTCCCTGCTGTGGCCTGGGAAGGCAGCAGAGGATGTCCCAAAGCCTTGGCACCCACGTGGGAGACCTGGAAGAAGCTTTGGACCAGCTCAGCTCCGGCCACTGTGGCCACTTGGGGAGTGAATCAGCAGATGGAAGATCTTTCTCTCTGTCTCTCCTCCTCTCTGTAAATCTCTCTTTCCAATAAAAATAAATGCATCTTAAAACATCAAGTTCAGTAAGATTCCTGAACTATATTGAGATTTGTGCTCAATTATTTTAGGTAAACTCTCACAAGTCAATATAAAGCTTTTTTTTTTTTTTTTTTTGCTGTTGTTTTTTGTTTTTGTAGAAATACATGCTCTTAGCGTTATTGTAAATCACTATAAAAGGACAAACTGCCTTATTTCAATTACTTATTAAAAATATACCAGCTAGCCCATTTGGAAAAAAGTAGTTTGTCACTGGGTCACATTTCTGAAATAAAAACAAAGAAGGATCAGTGAACACATACCTCCTAAATTAACAGTCAATGTTGGTAGTTGGACACTTAGAACTTTATCTATTATCTCTGGCAGATAAAATCAGTCTACACAACTGTCCTTCATCTGGAAGCACACACTTGACCATCTGGATGGCAATACCAAATAGACAGACTGCCATCATTTCTGCTTGAAATGACAGTGAGGGCAGTGGTTCTCCTTGGGATAAGGATGTCACTAAGACTGCTACTACCATTTAGCAGGTGGCAGACCACTATGTAAAACATACAGCACTGTGCAGGACAGTCCCCAAACAACGGTGTTGTGTTAGCAAAATGCCAGCCGTATCTCCACTGAGAACACTGACTGGTGGTCCTGGGAGTCTCCTGAATTAAAAAAGCTATGTTATAATTATATCACCATGAAAGCAGTAGTTTTAAACTGGCTTAAAATTTAGCAGGTAAATATTCTTATTGTAAGTTATTGCTCTATAGTTAGTAGCAAATTTCTAGTAAGAGGTGGAGATAATCATGCCTTAACCACTGTTTTTTATTATTTCTTTATGAGGGAATATTACAAAAAGAAAACTCTTGTAGGGCATTAAATGTTCAGTATTAACTAGCCTGAAAATACAAGCAACTCAGGACAATAAAACAAATGTGAACAAACTCAAATTTATTTTACAAAGGCAAAAAAATAACCAAACTTCCTTTTGTCGACAAGATTGGTAAATTTCAGGTTACCTAACAGTCTGATTGACACAGTTAATATCTATACCAATCTGGATCAGAAAACAGGCATATTTACACTGACCATTTTAATCATTCCTTGAGAGTCAAAAACCACATAAGGATACTGTATTCCCTCAGATTAATTGATGTAAATGTAACTACTGTATTAGTGAGTTTAAAACTGTTAAGACAACTGGGGATTATCTTTAATAGAAGGATAAATAAAACTTGTTTTTATAAAATGTTAATATCATGAATTTATGGGACAAGTAAAATGTATTAAGTACATTTTCTTTCACAGAAAGCCAAATAAGATCAGTTTTTATAAAATTTAATCATACCTTTATTGAACAGTTAAAATGCATCATCATAAATGCAAATATATCTATGCAATGATTAAACACTTCAATATTCAGAATACATAAAGGATTGAATTTATTTCTCGTTCTACCAAGATTACGCCTATGCTTTTCAGATAAACAAACAAAAAACTCAGATTTGCAATAACCACAACATACTTCACTTTAATTTTCCCTCCTTTTTTACCCTACCCTGACCTGGTAAATCAAAATCTTCAGGACCTAATAAACTGCCCCCTCCTGCTCTCACCTGTTCCTGCCAGGATGGTTCCCCTAAAGCAGGACCTGCTCTTGTGCTCCTCCTGACTAAATTCTACTTTGCTTCAAGGCCAAGTTTAAGTCCTATCCTCTACACAAAGCTTTCCATCCCCATCAGGTACATGGTGATCTCCTCCACCACAGACCATTGCACAGGGCCTTGGAATCCTCTCTGCAACATTCTAATTTTAGTATTTGTGCTGCCAAAGAGAGCACAATTTGGTAAGTGATCAATTTACTTTTAATCTATTTTTAAATCTATTCAATTTGCTGATATATTTTATTATTTTTAATTAATCTCTCTTTTTAAATAAATATTTGAAATACAGAGCATCAGAGAGGTGGAGAGAGAGCTCTCCTACCTGCTGTTTCACTTCCCAAAGAGGCACAATGGTCCAGGCAGGGCCAGGTGGAAGCCAGGAGCCAGAAACTCCATCTGAGTCACTCCCACGGGTTACAGCAGCCGTAGCCACCTTCCCTATAGCACATCAACAGGGAGCTGGACTATATGCAGAGCTGGGAGTCAAGCTGGCTCTCTGAGATGCTGGCATCACCAGAGGCAGCCAAACCTGCTCAGAGCAAAATGCTGACCCCCATTACTATATTTTAGCTAGCAATCTAAGTAATGTAAAATCAATAGCCCAAACACAGCAAGACTGGGTAAAATAAATCTAATATATTTTCTTTGAATCCACTTTGTAAATGAAATTTAAAGTAATAATGATCTTACTTCTGCTGGCTAGAGATCCCCAAGATCATCTAATTCACTGATTAATTTTACAATGCTTCTTGAGTTTCTGTTTCTGAAACTACAACCCACTACTTTGAACTGTAGTAACTTTGTGCTTCCAACCCAGTAGATATTTTTTAAAAACGGTTTCTGAGATACAATTTTTATTACCCCAGGTATTTTTCTAATCTCTAAATCCCCCTCCTAGAGTGATTTACAATTAAATATGTACTGATACAGCTATCGATCCATATCTATACTATTTTTAAGATGTACAGGTAGACTTTTCTTTTTTTTATTTTCTAGGTTTTCAGCAAAACAGTGAGTGCTGAGTCCAATCCTAGGCTCCTGCCGTGGCCCCTGCCCAGCATAGCCCTGCTGCCCTCGGGGTGGCTTACCAGGCCTTTGTCCTGCAGGCACATCATCAGCGTGCACACATCTCCTGTTGCTTGATGATTCACCAACATCACTGCTTCATCTTTTGAAATTGCTTTAATGTCCTCCCCCCATTCCATCACTGTAAGAAAAAGGTTTAAAGCTGTCATTTAAAATATTTTTATATGACTAGAAGCTTTCTATGAACTGTTTACTTTCTATAAAATTATAATGTTGATAAACCATTTGATAGAGGACAAGGTAACATGCCATACCTATTTTCTAGGAATTTTCCTTCCTTGCACTTATCTCACAAAAACATTAGTTCAAACAGGCAAAGACAGATAAGGGAGCTTCAAAAATTTCATGGAAAATAGAATTTTAAAAGCATGCAAATTTTCCATGAACTCTCTGAAGTCCATTTCCATATACATATATGTGTGTGTATGGTATTTATTACAACTTAAATGTTTATGAACAGAGAAATGGATTAGAAATTTATGATAAAGAGTAGAAATCCATGAAAAGAATAGAGGGTATCTTTAATCACTAATCCAAAAGACAATGCCAAACAATAGTAACAGTACCCAGAGCAGGATTCTATCCTTTAGAGAAGGAATACAGTTTGTTATATTTGAGGCACTGAAAAAAGTCTATGTAATGGACAGCAAACTATCCATACTTCTCATCACTGGAAGGGGGTTCTCAAACCCTCAAAGTCTACTGTAGAAGGAAACATTCAAACGTGACAAGAATGTTTGAGTATCTTCACTCTAAGGCAGTTAAAGTTCTTTAAACTTTTAAAATTTCATGACACTGAAGCCTGTATATATATAATGAGGAAGGCAGTGTTTTCTATGTTGGTATGCCTCATCTTATCGTAAACTTATTTGACAGCAAAATAAATAAATAAATAAACACACAAACAAATAAATAAAAAACAATCATTTGCTTTCAAATACCAGGGTTCTATAAAGCAGCTGCTAGGGTCTCTCAAATACCTGGCATGAACTGTCAGAGGTTTAACGTACATGAGCACCAACTTATTTCTATCCCCACCCAACTCCCTGTTAGAGAAAGAAGTTGTGCCTCCTGCATTCAAAAGCTCCAGATGCCACAGGGCTGGGAGGCCTGCAGCCACCTGTTTCACCTCTCCTCGCCTGCCTCCTTTCCCAGTCAGTCCTCAATGTCACCCCAACACACTGAACCTCCTGGCAACAGTGCAGCTCCTCAAGAGTTCATCTGACATTTGACCTCTTAGAAGTTCTGAGCTTTTCTTTCCATTAAAGCTCACTTAACCAAGGCACATAATTCTTCATTTTCATTATTTAAAAGATACATTTATCTGACAGGTGGAGTGACACAGAGGAAGAGACCAGATCTTTTTCATCTGCTGGTTCATTTTCCAGATGGCTGCAACAGCCAGGGCTGGGCTGGGAATTCCATCCAGGTCTCCCTCAGGTGGCAGGGGCCCAAGCATTTAAACAGACACCCACTGCCCTCTCAGGCACATTAGTAGGGATCTGGTTTGGAAGCAGAGCAGCAGCACACAAACCAGTACTGCGATATGGGATGCTGGAGTCTCACCTGTTGTGCCACAATGTTGTAACAGTTTGTAATAAGGAAATTCCAGCAGTGAACATTTAAATTGTGGTACCTATTGCAAGGTGAGGAATTCTAATCACTCTATCATATTATTGTTACTATTCAAACGACAATGTTGATGAAAAACGTTTTTACTTAAAAGTTAAAATCAACCAGGGATGGAGCCAAATGCTAATTTAGGAACAGAAGTAGAACACTGGACAGCCAGCTGTGGCTGCACCGGCTCCTCCGAGTCTGCCCTGGCCAAGCTCCTGGATCAGGTCAGCTGACAAGCTAACTCAACTCAAACATATATAAACAGTTTTTAATTTGCTGGGGGAAGTATAAATTGATACAATCTTTCAGGAAGTCAATCCGTACTAAATGTCAAAATTAAGAAATGCACCAAACCTTCCCCCATGAAACAATGAATCTGTAGGATCAATTTCCATTTTTGAGAATTCATCCTACAAGATGCACTCACGTGTGTACAAAATGACACGTACTGAGATTTACTGACACTTTGCACAAGCAAAGATGAAAATACCTTAAAACTGGAGACTAGCTCAAATTCACAGAAACAGCGGAATGATGGCTGGCAGTGGCTGGTCAGCAGGAATTCACTGTCTAATCAGTACAGTTGCTCCTTGGCATCACGCAGTGTCAAAATACATGGATACTAAGTAGACTACGTATAACATGTAGAGCATGCACACAGACGCAATGTACAGCTTCCTGTATACTACAAGTCATCTTCAGGTTACTTATAATTCAGATTACAATACAAATGTCATATAAATAGTTGCTTTTCTGTATTACTTAGGGAATCACCAAGAAAAGATCTCTATATGTTCAGACAAACCTAACTGTTTCTGAATATTTGTGCTGGCTGAATACTTCATTGGTTTACTCCACAAATGCTGAACCCACAAGGATGAAGGGCCAACTGTACAGCTTCACTCTGGCAAGATGAGAAGTTTTATAGCTCTGTTCCACAATAATATGAAGTATTTACAATACTAATGTGTACACTTAAAATGGTTAAGACGATACATTTTTTGCTGTATATATAAAATTTAAAAAGATGAGAAGGTAGATGAATAAATAAATTATTATTTTAAGTAACTAAATTATGATTTATCTAAGCAATGGTGCAACCACAGAATTTACACATTAATAACGAATGATATACTATAAGCAATAAAACTATAGTGTGAAGGATTCCATCAGTTACATTTAAAAAACAGTACATAACATAATTACTAAATGAAAACTCCCATATCAGTCTTGCTAATGGCCTTTCATAGACCCCCCCCCCCCACACACACACAATTCGAGTACTGTTGGTTGTTGCAGATGCACAATAAATAATACTGGCAGCACTATTCTAAATTGAATAGAGGGAGAATGCTTGAGAAAATTCTAGTTTGGTTCTATAAATACCAACTAAGAGTGATGTGAAAAGCCTTCTGGCTCCATATCTATACAAACAGATGTTTCAGAACTGATGATTCCTTCAGTGGAATTTCTGTCAAAGGCATGGAAGAATATAGATACTTTATGGCCCTGCAATGGGAACGCATATATGTGAATATAACTGTAATTAACAATTAGGGATCTTAGAGATTTATTTATTAATTTGAAGGTAGAGGTACAGAGAGAGAAGGAGGAAGACAGGTATCTTCCCTCTGCTGGGTCACTCCCCAAATGGCTGCAATGGTCAGGGCTGAGCCAAGCCAAAGTCTAGTGCCTGAAACTCCACCTTGGTTTCCTACGCAGTTGACAGGGGCCCAGGTACTTAGACCATTGCTTTCTCAGGCTCCTTAGCAGGGAGCTGGATCAGAAGTGGAACAGATAGGTCCCATCTGTGATTCCTGTATTTCAGGCAGCGGTTAACTGACTATGCCACAATGGCAATCTCCCAAAATAATTTTTTAACATAAAATGCAGCTTATCTGTATATTTTATATAAACTATATAATAAAATTTAAATGTCAAAATCCAAGTTGAATTTGGATCCCTCCAAGTTGAACTGTGTACCCCTAACTCTGTACCCCTGTGTATCCATCTAGAATCTGTAAATTAAGATAAGATTACACTGGATTAGGTTCAGTTTCTTGCTTTCTCACTCTTGCCTTCTCTTGTCCATTTCCTACTTGAGAGACATGGGATGATGTGGCCTGAAGGCTAAACCTGGGATGATTGGAATCCTTACACAAGGGGAGAATCTGGACATGGGCACACAGAGAGAAACCAGGTGACTTTACAGGCAGAGATTGGAGTGACACAACTATAGCCTTCAGAACAGCATGGCCATTTAACACCTTGCTTTCACATCTGGAAGTGTGAAGACTAGAGCTCTGTTGTTTGAAGCCAGCCAGCTCATGAACTATGTATGGCAGCCCTAAGAAATTAATGCAACTACCCCAGCTTTCACCATACTCTCTCTCTCCTTTGTGCTCCACTTCTCCCAAAGTTATAATCCTTTTTTTCTTATCAGATACAGGAAAACATTATTCCTTTCAATATCTAGAAGACTTTAACAGATATCTAACATGTATTATAAATGATTCAGTGCTTACTTCTAAAGATTTTCAAAGTATAATCATTAAAGAGTTAATACAGCATGCTTAGAGTATCAACCAGAACTAATCAATTTATTTTTACAATAAATATCAATTTATCAAGGCTCAGACACATACCAAACAATGAAGCAAGGTAATGGATGGACTTTATTGAACTTTGTAATATCCATATTTTATTTATTCAACAACATATTTCATTTCCTACATATGGTATTCTTCCTTCAGAACATATCAAGGATCCTTGTTGGAAAACTAAATGACTGACAAAAATCCAAGCTTTAAAATGTAGGCAAAGAACTACTTATATTATGCATGAACTAGCTATAGTCTCCAAACCACAGCCTACTATCACAGGATTGGTAAACACAATCATAATAAAACTAAGACGGGTGTTTGGCCTGGCACTTGAGAAACGCATTCACAGGCCTGCATCCCACATGGCAGTACCGGGGTTCAATACACCCCTTGGGGTCCTACTCCATGTTCCTGCCACTGCAGACCCTAAGAGGTGGTGGTGATAGCTCCATGGATGGGGTTCCTGCCACCTATTTGGGAGATGTGCATTGAGTTCCTGGCTCCTGGCTCATGCTTCAGCTTTAGTGTCACTGGGCATTTGGGGAAAGAACTAACAGATGGGAGCTCTCTCTTTGTCACTGTCTCTCTTCCTCTCAAACAAATTAAATTTTTTTTTTTAAAAGGTAACTGCTTTTTTTTTTTTTAAGATTTATTTATTTTATTACAAAGTCAGATATACAGAGAGGAGGAAAGACAGAGAGGATCTTCCGTCCGATGATTCACTCCCCAAGTGAGTGCAATGGCCGGTGCGTGCCGATCCAAAGCCAGGAGCCAGGAACCTCTTCTGGGTCTCCCATGCGGGTGCAGTGTCCCAATGCATTGGGTCGTCCTCGACTGCCTTCCCAGGCCACAAGCAGGGAGCTGGATGGGAAGTGGAGCTGCCGGGAGTAGAACTGGCGCCCATATGGGATCCCGGGGCATTCAAGGCGAGGACTTTAGCCACTAGGCCAAGCCGCCAGGCCCAAACAAATTAATTTTTTAAAAAGGCCTTTTTTAAAAACCTAGTATCTTAACCAAAGGACAGGATTATTCACATATTAAAAAACAGAAGCTATGGATGGATGCCTGCCAGTTCTTACATTGCACTTGATTAAAAGAACAAAAATATTCTAACACACTGTTCTGTAAAGTGAATGCTCAACAAAGAACTGGGTCAGATTCACTATTTTCAAAGGGAATGAAGGGCAACTGAATAAAAATGGGACGAAAAGTTTTCTAGTGACAATGACTTTTAAAAATTCTTACTAAAAACAAAAACTGAAGATAATCACCTACTAGCTAAACACTGCTGCCAAATTTATAGATAAGAATTAACTGT